>NC_061510.1:350974940-351255888 GCF_022539505.1 Lolium rigidum
ATGAGAAGTAATCCCTCTCGATACAAGGCTTAGGCTAGCAAGGTTGTTTGAAGCAAACACAAGTATGAACCGGTACAGCAAAACTTACATAAGAACATATTGCAAGCATTATAATACTCTACACTATCTTCCATGTTGCTCAAACACTTTTACCAGAAAATATCTAGACCTTAAGAGAGATCAATTATGCAAACCAATTTTAACAAGCTCTACAGTAGTTCTCCACTAATGAGTTTAAACTACATGAAAAAACTTAATCATGATCTACTTGAGAGCTCAAAACAATTGCCAAGTGTCAAATTATCCAAGACATATGAGGCATTTTCGTTTCCAACCAAATATAAATAAGTGCAATAGCTTCCAACTTTTATCATTGAACATTAAAAGTAAAACGAAGAACACGAGTGTTCATATGAAAAAGCGGAGCGTGTATCTCTCCCACACAAGGATTGCTAGGATCCGAATTTATTCAAACAAAACAAAAATAAAAACACACGGACGCTCCAAGTAAAGCACATATGATGTGACCGAATAAAAATATAGTTTCAGGGGAGGAAACCTGATAAGTTGATGAAGAAGGGGATGCCTTGGGCATCCCCAAGCTTAGATGCTTGAGTCTTCTTGAAAAATGCAGGGATGAACCACGGGGGCATCCCCAAGCTTAGACTTTTCACTCTTCTTGATCATATATCATCCTCCTCTCTTGACCCTTGAAAACTTCCTTCACACCAAACTTCTCACAAACTTCATTAGAGGGGTTAGTACTCAAAAAATTTGAATCCACCTTGGTCCTGTAGTGGCACATTGCAAGAACTCAATAAAACATTAGCTACAGCCCTCTACGTCTAGAAAACCTCGCTTAAAGTCCACAAGAGACAATGCAAAAAACAGAGACAGAATCTGCCAAAACAGAACAGCCAGTAAAGACGAATTTTAATAAAAATACTTACGTTGCTCAAATCAGAAAACTCAAAACTAACGAAAGTTGCGTACATATCTGGGGAACACGCACGTAAATTGGCATATTTTTCTGAGTTACCTACAGATAGAACAGCCCAGATTCGTGACGGATAGAAATCTGTTTCTACGCAGAAATCCAAATCTAGTATCAACCTTCGATTAGAGGCTTCACTTGGCACAACAAAACACAAAACTAAGATAAGGAGAGGTTGCTACAGTAGTAAACAACTTCCAAGACACAAATATAAAACAAAGTACTGTAGCAAAATAACACATGGGTTATCTCCCAAGAAGTTCTTTCCTTTATAGCCATTAAGATAGGCTCAGCAGTTTTAATGATGCACTCGCAAGAAATAGTATTGGAAGCAAAAGAGAGCATCAAGAGGCAAATTCAAAACACATTTAAGTCTAACATGCTTCCTATGCAAAGGAATCTTGTACACAAATAAATTCATGAAGAACAAAGTGACAAGCATAAGAAGATAAAACAAGAATAACTTCAAAATTTTAAGCACATAGAGAGGTGTTTTAGCACCATGAAAATTTCTACAACCATGTTTTCCTCTCTCATAATAATTTTCAGTAGCCTTATGAACAAACTCAACAATATAGCTATCACATGCAGCATACTTTTCATGATTTCCAAACACATAATTTTTATCAAGTTCAAGAATAGTGGAATTAAAACTTTCAAACTTACTTTTATTAGTAATATAACAAGGTAGTCGATCAATCTCAAGAGATACGGGACTCCTAAATAAAGTCAATACTTCTCCAATCCCATTTTCATTAGTAGCACAATTAATATTGTCAAGTAACATAGGACCATCATCTAGAGCTTTATCATAGACATTTGCCAAACAAAATTCTTTAGTACCATGCATTTCGACATCAGGCACAAACAAAGCATTATCATAAGATTTATCGAAGTAGCATGGATTATCATAGATAATAGTAGCATAATTATTTTCACAAGTTTTACTCATAGGTAGTATTTCAAGAGAATCCACAGGAACATAACATTCAACCTCTTCCGGTAAGCATGGAGGACAATCAAATAGTGTAAGAGATAAAGAGTTACTCTCATTAGAAGGTTGGCATGGGTAGCTAATCCATTCTTCCTCCTTTTGTTCATCACTCTCCTCTTCTTTTTCATCCAATGAGCATTCAGGTTCATCAATTTCCTCCTCTTTTTCATCCAATGAGCTTTCAAGTTCATCATTTTCTTCTTCCATCGGTTCCTGCAAATTGTGAGTGCATTCTTGTGCATTAATGTGTCTCTCTTTATAATCAAGGATATAAGGATTCCTACTGTAGCATTCTATGCAAGAATTAAGGATAGTAGAGACATAATCTTTAAGGCCCTTACAAACAACACAAGTTTCATAATTCTCAACCATGAAGGATTCTATCTCGGAGGCTCCCATAAATAAGACAAATTGTTCTACCTCTTCGAACCCATAATGAATATAGCAATTCCGATTATAGTTCTTAATAAAAAATTCCTCACTAAAGCCACATTGAAATTTAAGATGTTTAGTACCCTGTTGAGAGCAACAGTTTATATCATGGCATTTAAGCAAGATTTTAGCAATTGTATTCAATTTTTCTATCATAGCACTCATTATTCTACCAGTTCTTGATTCTCTATAACAATTATAACATTCTATAAGCTCCAAGTAGGTTGTTGGTTCTCCCATAACAGCAGTTTTTAATTTTTTGGTTTTTCAAATTTTTATGGATTTTTGGGTATATGAGACAAATAAAACAAGACAAAAGTAAACTAAGCAAAAGTAAACTAAGCAAACTAATACTAGACAGAAATAAACTAAGCACAAATAAACTAGACAAAAGTAAACTAAGCAAAACAAAATAAAATAAAATAGAGAGAGATGTAGAGTGTACTCCCCGGTGAACTTATGAGTAGAGCTATGCCTCCCGACAACGGCGCCGAGAAAATAGTCTTGATGACCCACAAGTATAGGGGATCGCAACAGTCTTCGAGGGAAGTAAAACCCAAATTTATTGATTCGACACAAGGGGAGGTAAAGAATACTTATAAGCCTTAACAACTGAGTTGTCAATTCAGCTGCACATGGAAAAGCACTAGCAACAGGGGTGATATGAAAGTAGCAGTGGTATGAGAGCAATAGTAATAGTAACACAACAGCAGTAATAGTGATATGAGAGCAATAGCACCAGAAAACAGTTGACATGTAGAACGAGTATATGATGATGAAAGATGGACCGGGGTTCCCAGCTATCTACACTAGTGGCAACTCTCCAATAACAAGTGTTGGGTGAACAAATTACGGTCGGGCAATTGATAGGGTTGAAATAGCATTAAGACAGAATATCAAGATCATTAATCATGTAGGCATGTTTTCCAATAATAGTCGTACGTGCTCGCAATGAGAAACTTGCACAACATCTTTTGTCCTACCAGCCGGTGGCAGCTGGGCCTCAAGGGAAACTACTGGATATTAAGGTACTCCTTTTAATAGAGCACCGGAGCAAAGCATTAACACTCCATGAAAACATGTGTCCCTCACATCACCGCCATCCCCTCCGGTTGTCCCGATTTCTGTCACTTCGGGGCCTTTGGTTCCGGACAGTGACATGTGCATACAACTTGTAGATACAATCTAAGCAATAATATAAAGCTCAAATCTAAGATCATGCCACTCGGGCCCTAGTGACAAGCATTAAGCACAACAAGATTGCAGCAACAATAACTTCATAAACTTTGTAGATAGACAATCATAATGTAACAATCCATCGGATCCCGACAAACACAACACCGATTACATCAGATGAATCTCAATCATGTAAGGCAGCTCATGAGATCATTGTATTGAAGTACATGGGGGAGAGAATACCAACTAGCTACAGCTAGAACCCGTAGTCCATGGGGGAACTACTCACGGAGCATGATGGAGGCGATGGCGTCGATGGAGATGGCTTCGAGGGCACTTCCCGTCCCGGCAGGGTGCGGGACAGAGACTTCGTCCCCCGAATTGGAGTTTCGCGATGGTGGCGGCGCCCTGGTGTCTTTACTGGAGTTTCGTCAAGAGTTATGGTGTTTTTAGGTCGAAAGGGATTTTATAGGCAAAGAGGCGGCGCGAGGGGGCACTGGGGCGCCACACCACGAGGCCGGCGCGGGCCCAGGCCAGGCCGCGCCGCCCTATGGTGTGGTGGCCCTCTGGCCCCTCTCCGACTCTTCTTCGGTGTTCTGGACGCTTCCGGGAAAAATAGGAGGTTTGGTCTTTGTTTCGTCGAATTCCGAGAATATTGCCCGAACAGCCTTTCTGGAACCAAAAACAGCAGAAAACAGGAACTGGCACTGTGGCATCTTGTTAATAGGTTAGTTCCGGAAAATGCATGAAATCATCATAAAGTGCAAGCAAAACATGTAAGTATTGTCATAAAACAAGCATGGAACGACAGAAATTATGGATACGTCGGAGACGTATCATCTCCCCTCCGGTCTTCTGGAAGCTTCGTGTAAAAATAGGCCCCCGGGCGTTGATTTCGTCCAATTCCGAGAATATTTCCTTACTAGGATTTCTGAAACCAAAAACAGCAAAAAACAGCAATTGGCTCTTCGGCATCTCGTCAATAGGTTAGTGCCGGAAAATGCGTAATAATGACATATAATGTGTATAAAACATGTCAGTATCATCATAAAAGTAGCATGGAAAATAAGAAATTATAGATACGTTTGGGACGTATCAACGAGCCACCACACCCTCACGCGACGGGACAGCGAGATGAAAACCGAAACGCTGCTAGCCCGCACTCCGTAGACACACCTCATGTGCAGAAGCAACACCACCATCGCACACAAGCCACCGCTGCCACCACAACCAGACCAAGGACCTCCGCGTGCTCAGTTGCCACCACCCGCACCGCGCGGGGTTGAAGAGCCGAGACTCACCACTACGGCCGACCAAGCTCACTGATACGTCTCAAACGTATCTATAATTTCTTATGTTTCATGCTACTTTTATGATGATACTCACATGTTTTATACACACTTTACATCATTTATATGCATTTTCCGGCACTAACCTATTAACGAGATGCCGAAGAGCCAGTTGTTGTTTTCTGCTGTTTTTGGTTTCAGAAATCCTACAAAGGAAATATTCTCGGAATTGGACGAAATCAACGCCCAGGGTCTTATTTTTCCACGGAGCTTCCAGAAGACCGAAGAGCATACGAAGTGGGGCCACGAGGTGGCCAGACCATAAGGCGGCGCGGCCAAGGAGGGGCCCGCGCTGCCCTATGGTGTGGGTCCCTCGTCAGCCCTCCGACTCTGCCCTTCCGCCTACTTAAACTCTCCATCGCGAAAACCCTATTACCGAGAGCCACGATACGGAAATACTTCCAGAGACGCAGCCGCCGCCAATCCCATCTCGGGGGATTCAGGAGATCGCCTCCGGCACCCTGCTGGAGAGGGGAATCATCTCCCGGAGGACTCTTCATCACCATGATCGCCTCCGGATTGATGTGTGAGTAGTTCACCCCTGGACTATGGGTCCATAGCAGTAGCTAGATGGTTGTCTTCTCCTCATTGTGCTATCATGTTAGATCTTGTGAGTTGCCTATCATGATCAAGATCATCTATTTGTAATGCTACATGTTGTGTTTGTTGGGATCCGATGAATATGTAATACTATGTCAAGTTGATTATCAATCTATCATATATGTGTTGTTTATGTTCTTGCATGCTCTCCGTTGCTAGTAGAGGCTCTGGCCAAGTTGATACTTGTAACTCCAAGAGGGGGTATTTATGCTCGATAGTGGGTTCATGCCTCATTGAATACGGGACAGTGACAGAAAGTTCTAAGGTTGTGGATGTGCTGTTGCCACTAGGGATAATACATCAATGCTTTGTCTAAGGATATTTGTGTTGATTACATTACGCACCATACTTAATGCAATTGTCTGTTGTTTGCAACTTAATACTGAAAGGGGTGCTGATGCTAACCCGAAGGTGGACTTTTTAGGCATAGATGCATGCTGGATAGCGGTCTATGTACTTTGTCGTAATGCCCTGATTAAATCTCATAGTAGTCATCATGATATGTATGTGCATTGTTATGTCCTCTCTATTTGTCAATTGCCCAACTGTAATTTGTTCACCCAACATGCTATTTCTTATCGGAGAGACACCACTAGTAAACTGTGGACGCCGGTCCATTCTTTTACATCTGAAATACAATCTACTGCAAACTCTGTTCTCTACTGTTCTTCGCAAACAAACATCATTTTCCACACCATACGTTTAATCCTTTGTTTACAACAAGCCGGTGAGATTGACAACCTCACTGTTAAGTTGGGGCAAAGTATTGTGATTGTGTTGTGCAGGTTCCACGTTGGCGCCGGAATCCTCGGTGTTGCGCCGCACTACACTCCGTCACCAACAACCTTCACGTGGCCCTTGACGCTCCCTACTGGTTGCATCTTGGATTGGATTGCGCGTTCGCGGTAGGAAAATTTTTGTTTTCTATGCAACGTTATCCTACAATAAGAAATCCAGAAAGGTAATCCACACCTAAATCAAAAGGCAATGCACATGCATGAGAACTAAAGCCAGTGCAACGCAAAAACAAAGTTAGTGCACTGCAAAGCCAAAAGCAATGTATAAAAATCATCAAAACCTAGGACGTAGTTCTGAAGATCCGATGTAACTGGTACACAACTATGAAAACAAATTGTGATTTAGGCGCTAAGTTTAAAAAAATTAATTCTACAAAAAAAGAGGGGAACCCCCACTAGATGGATTACCTACATCGTGCCAAGGGGCGCATTGTGGTTCACCCACGGGTGGAAGTACCTCTCACTTCATGCCACTTGTTGCATAGGATGGAGCTTCAGTATATCCCTTACGGAGGATGCTCTCATAATAGCGCTTCTCATAAAGAGCTAGGTCAAAGATGAGGACGATTAAGACATATAGGCACCCACCCACTAAGAAACTTTGTTAAATACTTTCGTAACACTATTCTAGATTCGTGTGAAACTTGCTTTTCATTCAAGGAAACCATTAAAGGGACACATGGAGAAAGTTCCTAACCTTTAAAGTAATCATCGATCTAATCAAATTGCACTCATGCATGCTGAATGGATTGGTAATGTGTTTGTTCAATTTGATGAACTAAACCCTACACTAGTAGAAAAAGATCCTATAGGAACACGATTAAAGGCAGCAGACGCCGAGAGGCGCACGCGACTCCTCTTTTTAGTAGCGGCCGGAAAAGGCGCACGCGACTAGTTAGCTGGTAATGGCAGCATGTCGCCCGAACTGGCACGCGACTAGTAAGTGGAGACCACCTATCCAGATGACAAGAAAATGCCAGAAGCGGGTGAACCCAACCACGCGCGACAGGTACGTTGTTAGTGGCAGCGCGCGCAATATTGGCACGCGACTGATATCTGTTCTCGTACCTATCAAACACATTATAGTTGCACTGTATAAAACGATAAGCATAGTGTAAATGCACCAACTTTGATGCTATATATATATGTCTCCGTCACACTCTCTCAAAATACAAATTTTTGCGAACATTTTCATCTATTGACCGTGGGAAGCTCATATGGCAGAGCTTCTCGATGATCTCGTATGATTATAGCTCTTTAGCTAGCACTTATAAGACATCTTCGACTAGCTCGCCTTAGGATCAGATCACACACAACAATGAGATTAACTAATTATAGGGGCAGGTTTATTGGCAGCATGCTACCGGCGCGCCACGCGGCTAATAATATCCGCGGCGCATCCTACGCACCTGCGTGGCTTATAATACCCGCATCATTTCATCTCTTGTCGCACGCGACTAGTAAGTCCGCTTTTATAACCCGTCTTTCGCCGGCTCTCTCCTTTTCCCCTCATTTTGTCCCCGAGAGCCAACCCTAACCGCCGCTGACCGCCCGCGCCCACGTCGCCGCCGGCCGACCGCCCGCGCCATCTTCCCCGCGCGCGCCCACGTTGCCGCTGACCGCCCATGCCCGCGTTCGCGCCATCTTCCCCGCCCGCGCCCGCCCCGGACCGGTAAATGTGTTGTCCATGTAGATTTAATTTGTTGTATATTTGATTTGTTTGCTACTATGTAGATTTAATTTGTTGTATATTTGATTTGTTTGCTACTATTTAGATTTAATTTGTTTTATATTTTATTTGCTTGCTACTATTTAGATTTAATTTGTTTAATATTTGATTTGTTTGCTACTATGTAGGTTTAATTTGTTGTATATTAGAATTGTTTGCTACTATATGTAGATTTTGTATGATATATTTGTAATGACCGATGATTAGTTTTTTTTGCAGTGATCATGGGATGGTGTTAGCGAGCTTTGTCATATGCACAAATACAGTGCATCGTACTTTGCTCGCTAACCCCATCCATGTGATTTCTATGTCTAATGTTAATATGAGGCCTTATTTGAAGTTCATTCTAAATAGCTAGCTAGTTGTTTTTGTCATATGGCCAATGATTAGTTTTTTTTTAATTTCAAAAAATGATTAGTTTTTTTTTGGCAGTGATCATGGGGTGGTGTCAGCGAGCCTTGTCATATGTACATATATATATCTTGTGCATCGTACTTGGCTCACTAACCCCATCCATGTGGTTTTCTAGGTCCAATATAAATATGAGGTCTTATTTGAAGTTAATTTTTGTGTTCAATAGATTAGTATTCTGTAGTATGATATAACTGTTAACATAACCCAACGTTATATATGCAGCAAATGGCTTTTTGGCAGCGGTGCGCAGACTGTGGATAGTATAGGTGGAAGGATAAAAAGTTTTATATTCTTTTCAAGGAGGATTATAAAACTATGTTGATATATTTTAGTCTAATTAGTTAGTTTGTTTATATATATATAGTTGCATTGACTTGTATCTTTGATCTAATTGTTGTTTTTTCCATAGTTGTGTTTAGGTTATCCCATGTAGCGCAAAACGTGACTTCATGGACATATACATAGAAACATTAACTATTTGGGAACATTTGAATTTGCCATCTAGCAGAACACACTGCCCACAGCGGACATGATCTTTGTTGTTGAACCCACCCATGGAGCCGATGCCGGAGGAGTGATTTGATCACTTGGCTATTATGCTCATTATAAATAATGACTTGGTTACTAGCTTGCTAGGCTTTAGCTACTGTAATGATTTGGATCTACATATTATGCTCAATGCATTTAATGACTTAATCACTTGTGATGATTCTGTAGCGTTATTAATGATTTGTTCACTTGGTTATTATATATTTATGTATCTGCTACTGATTGGTAATCTATAATCTTCTCTTTCTTAATAGATGGCCCCATTTTGCTGATCTCACAGCGAGCCACGTCACCTAATTAAAAGTTTTCACCTCCCCCACTTGGTTTCCTGTCGTACGACACCAATCTTCTCTCCGGATCGACACGCCTGAAGCCACCGATGGCCTTGCTCGCCAGACCGACGCGCCTGGACCAGATGGGCGTCAGTTAGCAGCGCACGGACCTTCTCGCAATAGCAGCGCCACGACCAGTTCTTTCCTCGCCACTTCGGCCTTTTCCTCTTCAATCCACATAAACTGCGAGGAAGGTTAGCAATCGGTCGCCTCATATTCTCCCCACGAAGTGCCCTTCCCCCATCCCAAATCCCAAGCACTCTCTCCTCATCGCAAAACGGCATCTCTCTGCCTTTTGCGCTGCAAGGTCACAAAGGAATATGCAAAATCGGCGGATATAGCAGCCTGGCAGGCAACCTCCGTCCAAAGGTGAGTTTCTCTAGCCTTGAATCGATTTGCACCGTTGTATTTGGTGCTGTGTAGGTAAGGCTGGACTGCGTGCTGGAGAAGGTGGATCTGGACTGTCCTCTCTTTTTTGAGTCCACCGCCAAGGTATGTCCTTCCACCCTCTTTTTTCTTAGATTTTCTGAACCTTCTTTTTTGATTCCAGCATGTTGTGGTCCGGAGATTTTGGAACCTCGCGTACGTACCTCATTCTATCTGATACATTGCTGAGCCCAAATCACGTGTGGTATCATATATAATTGTGATTAGTTGATGCATAAATTTGTGAATTATTCTGTTGCTGATGTAGATTCGTTCTCCCTGGTTTAAGATTGGCGTAGCCGTCGACAACCATCCCTGCTCGCGATGCCGTCGTTGGCACCAGTCTCCACTTTGGTAGCTCTCCACTCCAGATTTTGATTCTCCCTTTCTTTTTTTATCAATCTGTTAGGCTGCGCACTGGCTCCAAACCTGCTCGACGTTTTGCCTCCCCGTGATTTGGTTGGATTTTCATTGGATAATGCCTGCTGCTAATTCAAGCCCACTCCGATTTAATCAGATTTTGCGTATTGGTGGCTCAAGCAAGTACGAAGAAGCTATCCTCACGTCTACAGCTTATGAACGTTAGACAACAGTTGTTGTTTCCATAGGTACATACACTCTCATCTCTTCCTCTTCACCTTTAGTTTACACTGAAACAGCAGTAGCTGATGCTAATTCTGCAATATTATTGCTGTTTCGAGATGATTTGCGGTTGTATTGGGGTCTAAGGAGTTCTCTATCTGTTTTACAGTTTAGTTCATAACAATCATTCCGAAGCAAGACTACTAAAAGTAGGGTCATATGCCCATCGATCCATTATACATGACTGTTTCTCTCATCATGGTATTTATTTTCCAATCTACATGTGACGTCTCTTCACTTTGCTTGATTTCTATTAAACACATTCGTTTCTGTATGGCCTACAGAATACAGAACTACGGATGCACCACCCATGATGCTCTCAGAATGTAAGGTGTAAGTGGACTTTCAACTTACTTTACATATATGGTGTATATGTATCATAGTAGTTTCTGGGTTTTTTTCTTTTTGCCTCGTGGCTTACTGGGTCTTACGAAGCATTGATAGGAAAGTCACCACTTCTACAAAACCAGAAAAGCAAAGCGTAGAGCAACCATGCAAGGAGACAATTGCCCAAGTCAATCACGCATTGTTGCATATTTCTACAGAACAAACTCATATTTATCTTATAAATTCGTAATTGTTGTAGTTTATTAATCACAGTGAGTCGCTTATCTGCATCTCACACCAACAACGTCAGCCATCGCACTCTCTCTAAAGGTACCAATACTCAAGTATTAGGTTATTATTTGGTAATTCACTTTACTTTGGGTTTTCAACTTTTGAACTATATATAGTTCTAGCAAATACTACGAAGGGTCTAAAGACTATTTATTATTGCTCATTTCCTCAACACTTTGTGACCAGCAGATTAAAATGTCAGGTCCTCTCTTTCTCTCCAATTGCAGGAATGTGATGTTATAACCTCTTGCTACAGCCTTCTCCTGTCTGTGATACATGGAGCGACAAGCAAAACAGGTACCACTAAATCAAGCATGCATTTCTATTTCATAACTGCTACCTTCATGTACATTGCTTTCTATACAGCATGCCAAGGATGCCAACAATATATGTACTTCCAACTCATCATCAAATCGAAGCTAGCCGGATGTGTATAGAGGCAATACGTAAACTCGGGGAGAGTAAACGAGCACTGCATTGAACTTCCCATGAGAGGAGCAAATACTGACCTTCACATCCGGACATCACAATCATAACTGGATCTGATCATCCATTTTTCACAATTGAATACACCAAACATGAAAAAAAAACATAGCTATCCTTTCCGGTGAGAAGATCTACAAAGGCACTGAATAGTTCTCATATCATGTAATAAAAAAATCATTGACTTTGAAATCATGTAATGCCCTGTTTTATATTAAAGTTTTCAAACTGCTCTATAAATTCTTATTCTGTACATCACTAAAAAAGTTTGCCCGCATCTCAACAAGGGAGCATGATCCATGAAGTTGTACATTGTCACTCTTCACATGTTTCCAGAGGAGTTCACTAAACTCTTGCGGCTAGACCACCGTTGTCTTAGGTTGACCAAACTGGGAAGATGATATATAATAGATGTGTTTCGTTAAGCATCATTATATATGCACAATAATATTCCTACAAATACCGCAGCAACGCGCGGGGTATCATCTAGTATCTAAATAGAAGCAACCCACTAAGGTGAATTCTCTCAACATGCAAGCATGCCACATCACCTAAGTGCCACGTCAGCTGTGTTACATCAGTTTCAGTCCATTCCAGCTTAGTTGTCCGCCACCCTGGTCCGTTTCAGTTAGTCTTTTGGTTTGAACGAACGCTTTCTTTGTAGCACGCAGCCCATTTCTTCATTACAGCCCATCTTACCGCTCCGGCCCATAAGTCTACTGCAGCTTCATCAACTTCTCACGTCGCACCGTTTGTCTACTCGAGCAATCTCATCAGCGGCCCAAGCCGAACAAATCTCATCGACCTCTCTCTCTCAAAAAGAAAAATTCCCCATTGATTACTACCACTGATGACTTCCGTTTGCTCTTCCCTATCAACCCCATGATGGCGCACTCGCTTCCAGTCCCCACGATCTCCGCTAGAATCGGGAACTGACGGAGGCATCCCAGGAGTCTGCGAAGGATTTCACCCTTTTAAACTCTGCACCGCCAGTCCGCCATCTTCCTCTTTCCCTTCATGGTTAGATTATGGCCCTTCGCTACATGTTCATCATGCCCTGCAGATCCTCCGATTTCTCCTCCCAAATATCCTTAATCTTGGGAGCGAATATAGAGGATGCGGCCTTTTGTGCTTGCCTCGGTTGCCTGTTCTTGTGGGTGCGCATTCGGTCAGGACCTTATGGCGCCCTGACCCTATCTGCAACCGTTGATTTGGCTAGAGATTCTCACACTATGTTGACCGCATGATGCGTATATGTACCGTAGCCTAGCACATGTCAGGTAGTTTGCACTGTTCCTCTGTACAACCAGGAAAAGCTAGGTACTTGTCTGCTCCACACCACATGTACTTACCGGTCCTTCCAGGTACGAATGCTGCAGCAAGTAGTACACCCCGCGGCCCACACGTACCTCTCCAATCCTACCTCTATTGCTGACTTGTACTGCATTTCCAGCTCGTCTCGTTTCGAATCCGGCTATTTCGTCCGAACAAATTTTGTTCGTCTCCTTTTTTTGAACATAATAAGTCCAATTTCCGCCGATTCGTATAAAGTTCTTTGAAAACACCAGCAAAAAGTAACCAACAGCGCACGTATTAAGTTCTGCTACATATGAAAGGCAAAGCAGGCTAGTCAGATAGCATCGAGAGCTGTTCAGATTTACAAGCCTATGTTTTCTGCACAACTGTGTTTTCTATGTTCTGTAGGCTTCTTTAGGTTTAGCAACAAAGGTAGAGAAGGAGACGTGATTTACTGCAAGAGGAAAATCGAGCAGAGAACCAGATGCCGGCCATCTGAAAAAAGTTTTTCTTTTTTCCATCTCTTGTATATTGTCTTTTGGAACCATTGTCTCAGTTCTAGATACACATGGCTTTGGGTCGATTTTGTAGAGGTATTACTCCTGAACTGTTGACATTCCAGTTAGAATCATATTTTTTTCCCACACCTGTTTGTATCATGGTTTCATGTAATTATGCATTTTTTTTATATTTCTGATCACTAAGCTACACATACTCAAGAGGTATTAATGATCACTAAGCGACACATACTTCAGACGTATAAAATTCTTTGAAAATACGTGAAGAGTAACCATTAGCACAGTTTAAGAGTTCAATGCACACCAGTTTATTAAGGTGGGATATTTGCATATTTCCTTTACATTGTCACTGTTGACTCTCGGTGTTGGATTATTAGGCAATTTCCGTGTGAGTTTAATTACCGAAAGCAAGATTACATATGCACAAGCATACTTAACCATATACATCAGACTAAGCACATGCATCAGATCTGAACATGGAACAAGTAGCAGTGCAAGGTAGGAGAGTAAAAGCACGTACATCGCGACCGGGAAGGTCGCACAAGCAGCAGCACCACCACCATGGAAGTTGTTGATGTCGCCCATGGTGTAGTCAGATCTGTCGATGAAGCAGCCGAACCGTCGATGAAGAAGACGAACAGCAGCGAGCAGTCGCGCCGAGACGCTCCCCAAAAACCTTATCGCCCGTCTCCCGGTGCAGGATCTCAACGGACGGGGTTTCGGAGGCCTGCTCTCCCGGACGACTGTGCACGCAATCGCCGGGATGTGGAAGACTAGAGAGTAGCACATCAAAAGGAACTTCGCGCGAGAGAGAGAGATCTAAGAGTACTATTTCCAGATCTGATCGGTCTCCTTGTATAGCCTGGGAGGAAGCCGACCCGCCCGCGTTGACACGCGTAGGAAGCCAGGGACACGCGGCGAGCATGCACATGCAGGTCGACACGTACCCAACACAGTTGGTGCACCAAGCAAAAATTTAGGCTTCCTTGAGTGTGTCTCGAACTCGAACTCGAGTCACGAAACGCGACGTGCGTGCGTGACGTGACGTGACGTGTCGTGACGTGCCGTGCCGAGACGGGCGGGCGGAGGAGGAGGAGTGCGCGAGGGCTCCTTCTATTCTCACTCACTTGGAATGACTAGAACAGCAGCCCTTATATACCACTCCAACTCTCTCCCAACTAGCAATGTGGGACTAAACTTTGTCCCCATGGCTGTCCCAAGCTGCCAACGTGATGGGCCTTGAGATTTCGGGAATTGTAGACTATATGGGCTGCCTTATCGGGCTGCAGCCCATCTACATTTAACAATCCCCCACCGGATCTCATATGCACATCGGATGACACATTAGTTCCATTCACTCGTTTAATATACCCGCACTTCGGTGGAGACTGTTAAGTTGAACTTCCACTTAGGCAAGGTGCTACGCTTGACTACAACTCGAACAATGGACTATGCCTTGAATTGTCGGTCTTTGTGCAGCAAGTTTCGCTCAATGCCGGCACGGTACTAGGCTACCTTAGCCTTCCCCTCGGGTGGAGCTTATAAGTCATACTCCTCGGCCCTTCATGAGCTTACTAGAGATTCACCCAAATCTCCCACACTATGACCAGTAGTGTCACTCATATAGGTGTGTTCTTCAAAAGATCGCCCTCTAGGACAGCGTCTTCGCTCATCAAGAGCCGCTCAGAACACATTAAGACATTGTCAACCTGCCTTACAGTAGCTATGAGAGAATTGCATCTGCAGCGGAGTGGGAGTATTAAATTTTCTCTCAACTCGCTTGCTCCGGTTTGTTTTCCCGGGTCCTACTTCACGGAATTTCCGATCACATAGGTTGGGTTACCCCCTCGGCAACTCAAGTGGGTCTCAAACCCATCTCCCTCGATGCAAGGTCTATCATGTTTCTTGATAGTCCTTTTGTGAAAGGATCTGCCAGATTTTTAGCACTTTGGACATAATCCAATGCTATCACTCCGGAGTTCTTCAGTTTTTCGACGGACTTCAATCTCCTCTTGATATGTTTGGAGCTTTTCATATTATCCTTAGAACTTTTCACTTTGACAATCACAGTTTGATTATCACAGTTCATGAGGATAGCCGGTATTGGTTTTTCAACCATAGGCAAGTCCATCAAGAGCTCACGAAGCCATTCCGCTTCGACGGTAGAGCCGTATCTAATGCCGTGAGTTCTGCTTCCATAGTTGACCTCGTTAAGATGGTCTCGCTTGCAAGACTTCCAGGAAACAGCGCCACCACCAAGAGTGAAAACATATCCACTTGTGGCTTTCATTTTAGCATCTGAAATCCAATTGGAATCACTATACCCTTCAAGTCCTCTTGGATACCCGGTATAATGAATTCCATAACTCATGGTTCCCTTTAGATAGCGCATCACTCTCTCAAGAGCATGCCAATGATCATCTCCCGGGTTGGCCACAAACCGGCTAAGTTTGCATACAGCAAACGAGATATCAGGCCTCGTAGCGCAAGCTAAATACATGAGTGAGCCAATGATTTGAGAGTATCTTAATTGATATTTAGTTGCCTTTTCATTCTTTCGAAGCAAGACACTAGGATCATAAGGTGTGAGAGAAGATTTGCAATTAGCATATCCAAATCTGCTCAACACCTTCTCAACATAATGAGATTGCACAAGTGTAATCCCATTATTCTCATCTCTCAATAGCTTGATGTTCAATATAACATCAGCTTCCCCAAGATCTTTCATCTCAAAACACTGAGATAAGAAGGTTTTTACCTCCTCAATCACTTTGAGACTTGTCCCAAAAATTAGTATGTCATCCACATACAAGCATAGGACAACTCCCTCACCCCCACCATGGCGGTAGTACACACATTTGTCGGCTTCATTAACAACAAAGCCCACAGATGTCAAAGTTCTTTCGAACTTCTCATGCCATTGTTTGGGTGCTTGTTTGAGACCATACAAAGATTTCTTTAATTTACACACCTTTCTTTCTTGACCTTGCAAGTACGAAACCATCGAAGTCTGTTCCATGTAAATTTCCTCGTCCAACTCTCCATTTAGGAAAGCCGTCTTAACGTCCATTTGATGAACGAGAAGACCGTGTGAGGCAGCCAATGACGGTAGTACTCGAATTGTGGTCAATCTCGCCACAGTGTGAGTAGGTATCGAAGAAATCTTCGCCTTCCTTTTGGGTATAGCCTTTGGCTACAAGCCGAGCCTTGTACTTCTCAATAGTACCATCAGCTCGAAGCTTCTTCTTAAATACCCATTTACATCCTACAGGTTTGCACCCATAAGGACGCTCAGATAACTCCCACGTTCCATTAGCCAAGATGGAATCCATCTCGCTTTGAACCGCTTCCTTCCAATAGTCTGCATCAGGAGATGCGAGAGCTTCTGAAATGGTAGTGGGAGTATCATCCACAAGATACACAATGAAATCATTACCAAAAGACTTTGCAGTCCTTTGTCTCTTACTCCTTGTGGGAGCTTCATTGTCATCTTCATCGAATCTGAACTCTCATCATCGGATTCCTCATCAGACTCCATAGGAGTTTCATGTATTGGATCAGATTCCCAACTAGACATGCCATGCATATCTCTCATAGGAAATATATCCTCAAAGAATGTAGCATCTCTTGATTCAAAGATGGTGCCAACATTTATGTTGTCCACTCCAGATTTCACCACAAGAAATCTATAAGCCATGCTATGGGCAGCATAGCCAAGAAAGACACAATCCACGGTTTTTGGTCCAAGCTTTCGCTTCTTGGTGATTGGCAAATTCACTTTCGCCAAACAACCCCAAGTTCGTAGGTAGGAGAGTGTTGGTCTTTTCTTTTCCCATTCCTCATAAGGGGTAATCTCTTTATTCTTGGTTGGAACACGGTTTAGGACATGACACGAAGTCAATATAGCCTCCCCCACCATTCCTTGGATAAACCCGACACGTCTAACATGGCGTTAACCAGATCCGTTAGAGTACGGTTTTTCCTTTCCGCAATCCCATTGGATTGTGGGGAATTGGGAGGCGTCCTCTCATGAATTATACCATGTTCCGCACAGAATAAATTGAACTCATTAGAAAAGTACTCTCCACCACGATCGGACCGAACCCTTTTTATCTTTCTTTCAAGTTGGTTCTCAACTTCAGCCTTATAGATTTTAAAGAAATCAAGAGCCTCATCTTTAGTTTTGAGGAGATACACATAACGAGTACCTAGTGGAATCATCAATCAACGTCATGAAAAATTTCTTTCCACCTCTTGTCAACTCACCATTCATCTCACATAGATCCGAATGCACGAGCTCTAGTGGTGCCAAGTTTCTTTCCTTCGCAGGCTTGTGAGGCTTGCGAGGCTGCTTTGCTTGCACACAAGCATGGCACTTAGAGCCTTTGACAAAGGTGAATTTCGGAATTAAACTCATATCGGCAAGCCGCGTCATACAACCGAAATTAACATGACAAAGTCGTGAATGCCAAACATTAGTTTCATTAACACTAGTGCTTACATGGTTCACAACATTATCACAGAAGTCTTCTAGAGAGAAACGCAACATTCCCTCACATTCATATCCCTTTCCAACAAAAGTTCCATACTTAGACAGTACAACTTTATTGGACTCAAACACCAACTTGAACCCATCTTTCATAAGACGGGAGCCACTAACGAGATTCTTCTTGATAGAAGGGACATGCAGCACGTTCTTCAGTTGCACGATCTTTCCCGAAGTAAACTTCAGATCTACCGTGCCAACACCACGAACAGTAGCATGTAACCCATTCCCCATCATTACCGAGGAACCTCGGGCCTGATAAGAGGTAAACATGGAGATGTCGGCACACACATGAACATTAGCACTCTGTATCAACCCACCATTCCGTGGGCTGAAACACCGAAAGAACAATGAGGTAACATATTACCATACCCCGTAGTTCCTTCCTCTCGTGTTGCCAATGACCATGCCGACGGAATTTGAGTTCCGTCCAGCTCGACATTTCTTTCCTTTGCGTTGTGGACAACGATTGGCCCAGATGGCCGGTCTCGCCACACACCCAAGTAAGGATCTTTCTTCTCCGTTTTCCCCTTCTTCTTGAAGTTGGTAGTCCGGGAGACTCCCTTGTTCTTTCCCTTGGACTTGTGGGCATTTTTCACGCACCATATTGGCAGCAGAACGTCCCTCGGTTCCTCCGAGTGTGTTTGTCTTTTGCCCTCGCCTTCTCCTCAACATCCAGAGAGCCCATGATATTCTCAACAGAAAACTCATGCCTCTGATGTTTCAGGGAAGTGGCAAAGTTCCTCCATGAAGGGGGAAGCTTAGCGACAATGCATCCCGCGACAAATTTGTCCGGTAGCACACACTTGAGGAGCTCGAGTTCCTTTGCCATGATCTGTATCTCATGAGCCTGTTCTACTACAGATCGGTTCTCAACCATTCCGTAGTCATTGAACTGCTCCATAGCATACGGTTCACCTCCGGCATCGGCAGCACCAAACTTAGCGTCCCAGTGCATCCCACAGTTCCTTCCCATTTCGTATGTGCAGATAAGCATCAACCAACTTGTCTCCAAGCACACTTAGGACGGCACCCACAAAGATTACGGTGGCATCCCCGAACGCTTTGTCCTCTTCAGGAGTAAGCGGACCTCTGGGAATACCTTCCGCAACTCGGTGCACACCCATAGAAGTGAGCCACAAGAGGGTCTTACTCTGCCATCTCTTGAAATGAGAACCCGTAAACGGGCTCGGTTTGAGCGCAACGACAAAACCGGACGGTGAAAATTGCCTATGCATATAAGGTTTTTGGATTGTTGGATTATTAGGCAATTTCCGTGTGAGTTTAATTACCGAAAGCAAGATTACGGATGCACAAGCATACTTAACCATATACATCGGACTAAGCACATGCATCGGATCCGAACATGGAACAAGTAGCGAGTGCAAGGTAGGAGAGTAAAAGCACGTACATCGCGACCGGGAAGGTCGCACAAGCAACGACGACCACCACCATGGGAGTTGTTGATGTCGCCCATGGTGTAGTCAGATCTGTCGATGAAGCAGCCGAACCGTCGATGAAGAAGACGAACAGCGAGCGAGCAGTCGCGCCGAGACGCTCCCCAAAAACCTTATCGCCCGTCTCCCGGTGCAGGATCTCAACGGACGGGGTTTCGGAGGCCTGCTCTCCCGGACGACTGTGCACGCAATCGCCGGGATGGGGAAGACTAGAGAGTAGCACATCAAAAGGAACTTCGCGCGAGAGAGAGAGATCTAAGAGTACTGTTTCCAGATCTGATCGGTCTCCTTGTATAGCCTGGGAGGAAGCCGACCCGCCCGCGTTGACACGCGTAGGAAGCCAGGGACACGCGGCGAGCATGCACATGCAGGTCGACACGTACCCAACACAGTTGGTGCACCAAGCAAAAATTTAGGCTTCCTTGAGTGTGTCTCGAACTCGAACTCGAGCGACGTGCGTGCGTGACGTGACGTGACGTGCCGTGCCGAGCCGAGACGGGCGGGCGGAGGAGGAGGAGTGCGCGAGGGCTCCTTCTATTCTCACTCACTTGGAATGACTAGAACAGCAGCCCTTATATACCACTCCAACTCTCTCCCAACTAGCAATGTGGGACTAAACTTTGTCCCTCAAGGCTGTCCCAAGCTGCCAACGTGATGGGCCTTGAGATTTCAGGAATTGTAGACTATATGGGCTGCCTTACTGGGCTGC
The DNA here is from genome assembly GCF_022539505.1 of Lolium rigidum. Lineage (NCBI taxonomy): Eukaryota > Viridiplantae > Streptophyta > Magnoliopsida > Poales > Poaceae > Lolium > Lolium rigidum. The sequence continues at coordinate 350,995,002 of NC_061510.1, forward strand.
AGCCCATCTACATTTAACACTCGGTACTGAGTGTGTCAATTTAGGACACGAGTTCATGGAGCTCGTTTTTTCAAACTTCAAATTTTTCAATTTGCGTTTTTGAATTTTTACTTAAAAAACACCTGAGTGTAATCAATGATTTATTCTACCTGGGTGCAAATTTTCAAGACGGAATACCGTGTATTATATCCTCGCCAAAATAAGAAAAAATCAGATCTAGAAGTATGAACAGTGACATTTTCGAATTTTCTACTAACCCTGTCCATAAAACGATGTCGCGTTTGTCTAAATTTAGATATACCTAGACACTTTTTAGTACATAGATACGTATAAATTTAAACGAATCTTTAATATCTTTTTATGGATGGACGTGTAAGCTGTGGAGTCAGCTTTTCTGCAAAACGACTTCATGTTTAGTTTGGCACTTGTCCTTGGTTTATAAGCAATCTGACCCCACAGTTAACTGTGGATGGCTTTGCTACCAGATAAATAGTATAATTTTTTTTTTGATTTTTGGCGAGCCTACAATGCAAGATATATTTCATATTAAAAATATGCAGGCTCGTAGCGTACATACTTTACTACATCCAAGTACTTTTTCGAATTTATTTTAAAATTTGAAATAAAGCATTCGATTTTTTAAATGAAGGGCTCCATGAAGCCCCCGGCTCTAGTAACATTTTCCGATATTGTGCTACCATGAGCCAACCAGGCGCAAACCAGTTAAGTTTGTATTAAATATGTATAATTATAAAAAAATCAACGAAACTCCTCCAAATGATGTAAATATTGATTTTATTCCTGGTCCGGGTTGTACTGCCCCATAGACGTGATCTTATGGACACGTGCATTTATACCACCAAAAAGGGGGGGGGGGAAGAGACATGGCGGAGAAGATCTTTGTAAACGGTGATTTTCTAGCAGGAAATCCTCTCCAACAATTCACAGACATGGCAAAAAATCGAGATGTCTTAACTGGAGTTGATTTCATGGCACCAGTCTACAATTTTATCTACGCATGGACCATGGTTGTGCTTGTACTCCCGCTTATAATGGTGAATCATGTCTACCGGGAACCCAAGTCTGGAAAGAACCTATATTTTTTTTGCTATATATGTGTTCGTTAACTCATCTTGCAATGTGGAAAACAACTCCAGAATTTATGCTTAAAAAATAGTTAATAAAAGTATTTCAAGTTACATGAGCGAAACTGTGTTGACTACTAGGTAGAAGCACCATCCACGGGTCTGATCAAAATTTATGTTGTATCTTTCCGATGGGGCATTCTAAAAATGGACGTCAAAGCACAAGAAAAATATTTAGAACACTTTTCATGTTGCACGGCCGGGACGTGGCTGTGGAGATTAAACAAGGTATCCTAAATTTGTAATATAGCTAGCCAGTACCTCGACATGGACCACATATGTAACCGCGAGGCAGATAAACTCTAAGGCATTGATATCGCAGTTTTTAATGGTGAGGTTCTTCAAATCATACGGATGAACGCTGGTGTTCACATGGATAGGTGAGCACGCGCTTGCTATGCGACACGTGTCTAACACCGTTTATTCTGCCGTTAGCCTGTAAATCTGTGACGAGGTGGGAATGGGAGCGTATGGCCTTAATTAAGTGATTCACTTCTTATCTCCTTTCCTCTTCCACCAGATAAAGCTTGTACTTCTCCGCAGTACTTCTCCTCCACCCGGATCTCGACGACGACCAGCCAGAGATCCCCGCTAGCCTCGCTCTGGTGGTGCTGCTCTTTCCTAGCGCCCCCAGGTCAGTCGTGTTGCAGGCGGGGAGGCAGGACGCGCCATGGGCAGCATTGGAGGACCATGGGAGGCGGGACACGGCATAGGCAGCATCGTCGGAGCCCCCGGCATGGGCTGCATCGGCCCGAGGTGGAGGCGTCGGAGCTGCCCAGCCAGGGCGATGGCGGGGCCCCGATTGCCGCCGAGCATGATGACACGGCCAGCGAGGTCGTTGTTGGCGCCATGGAGGCCGGCGTTCTGGAGGCGGAGCGCGTCGGCCTCGCGCGCGGCGTCGGCGAGCTGGGAGACGCAGAGGTGGTAGCGGTTGACCGCGTCCTGGTACTGCAGCGCGAAGCGGGCCATGCGCAGGCGGTGCTCCGTAGCCGCCGCGGCCGCCGCTTCATCGTCGTAGCCGCGGGAGCCGGACGAGGAGGAGGCCGTGGAGCCGGAGCCGGAGCCGGAGGCGGCGGCGCGCGGGGACGACCTGGGGCTCAGGGTGAAGCCGCGCGGGGATGCCATGGGGCTCGGGGTGAAGGGGGTGCAGCCGCGGTAGAAGACGCCATCGCCGCGCGCTGGCGGGGATGCCCTGGGGTTCCGCCGCCGGGAACGCGCCGGGGGAAGCCGCCGCCATCGGTCTGGCGTGAAGGGTGGCCACTGCTGGGCACTCATCGAGGGAGCTCCACCCGCTCCCGTCCACTGCGTGGTCGACGGAGCTGCAGCGCCCATGCCGTCTGCCGCGTCTGGGGAGGAAGATGATTTGGGGAATTATTGCCGGCTGGCTTGGACGCCCGGGTGCTGGTGCAATTATTGCCGCAATTATGCTAGACGATGGGGACGAGCGGAATAAGAGATGCACGTGGTGGGGCAGCTTTTAGTAGCGTTTTCTCAGAGAGATAGAGGTACTTACGCCGTGCGGTTGCCGTGAGCCAGTAAACGAATCTCAACGTTAATCGAACGGCAGCTAGGGGGTGCGCACGTACCCATCTGAACACCAAATCCACTCTCTCAAATCATATATAACATCGTCATAGGTGCTTACTATGGTTGTGGTGTAAGGTTGCCGGGTTAGTTAGGCCCTTTGATCTTGGCGAAGGCATCCTAAAATTTAGTGTTGATATCCACCTTGACATGGATATGCATTCGTCGTGTGCGATATTACTAAGGTCATTTCTACATGTGCGAAAAAGGGATCCTACCGTTGTATCATAGATAACCGTGGGCACCGACACATAAGTAACCGCGTGATAGATGAACCCAATGCAGTGATATCTTATAGTTTTCCGGTGAAGTCCTTCTAATGTTGGCGAAGATATCCTAAAATTGTAATATAGGTAACCACATCCACGTGGAACACATAGGTATCCTAATATTGAGCCCGAGAAGTTCTTTTTCGAGCTAATAAGACACCCAAGCATTGGTGCTGTGCCGCTAATCATGATTTAAATACTAATATCGTAGTTAAATCTACGTAATAGATGAACCTAATGCATTGATATCTTATATATGGTTACCCGATGAAGTAGTTTTGATGTTGGCGAAGGTATCCTAAATTTGAAATAGAGGTAACCACCTCGACGTGCAACATATGTGTAACCGTGAGGTAGATAAAATCTAAGGCATTGATATCACACTATTCAATAGTGAGGTCCTTCGAAACATATATAACATCGTCATATATGCTTACTATTGTTGTGGCGTAAGGCGGGTTACTTAGGCCCTTCGATCTTTGGTGAAGGCATCCTAAAGTTTTAGTTTATATATCCACCTTGACGTGGATATGAATTATTTGTGTGTGGTATTGCTAAGGTTATTTCTACATGTGTGAAAATAAGATCTTACTGTTATATCATAGGTAATTGTGGGCTCCGAATCATATGTAACTGCGTGATAGATTAACCCAGTGCAGTGATATCTTATAGTTTCCCGGTGAAATCCTTCTAATGTTGGCGAAGGCATCCTAAAGTTTTATTGTAGGTTACCAGCTCGATCATAGGTATCCTAATCTTGAGCCCGAGGAGTTCTTTTTCGAGTTAATAATACATCGAAACATGTGTCTCAAACTAAGCATGATTTCAATAGTAATATCGTAGTTAAATCCAAATAATAAATGAACTCAATGCATTGATATCTTATAGTTTCCCGATGAAGTCCTTCTGATGTTAGCGAAGGTATCCTAAAGTTGTAATATATGTAAAAACCTCGACGTGGAACACATATGTAATCGTGAGGCAGGTAAACTCTAAGGCATTAATATCGCAGTGTTCACTAGTGAGGTCCTTCAAATCGTATATAACATCGCCATATATGCTTAATATGGTTGTGGTGTAAGGATGCCGAATTAGTTAGGCCCTTTGATCCTTGGCACATTGGACAATACTTGCACGGTATCCTTACTCTCTATCATAGTGATCCTTGTTCCAAGCACTATCTAAGGGATTCCAACGCACTATCTAAAAGATATCTTTGGTGTACACATGGTTTTCCAAATTTAGGATCTCTTTGTCGAGGAATGTAACCCTAGGCACTATCTAAAGGATCCAAGAAACAAATTATTCTAGCTAGTTATCCTCACGCCCCATCAAAAGTATCTTCATTCCTAGAAAGGTATCCTTGCGTGTCATCTGATGTATCATTTCTACAAACTTGGTATCATGTTTACCAGAAGGTATCATGAAGCACCATTAAAAGGATCATTTCTATATGCTAGATGAAGGTATATTTTTGGCACATAGGATAGTATTTTGCACGGTATCCTCATGCTTTTCCATGCACTATCTAAAGCATCGCAGATCACTATCTAAAAGTTATCTTCGGTGTACACATGGTCCCTTTTCTCCACTTGGGATCCTTTTTCCAGTAATGTATCCCCAAGCACCATCTAAAGGATCTAAGGTGTCCTCACGCCCTATCAAAAGGATCTTGTTTGCATCAAGTGTATTCATAGTCCGTGCTTGGAAAGGTTGGATCTTTTTTCCGGCAAGGTATCCTCGTGTAAGGTATCGTTTTCCGCACAAGGGATCCTTTTAAACCACAAGGTATCGTCAAACACTTTCGAAATGATCAAATCTATATGCTAGGTGAAAGTATATGCTTGGCACGTTGGACAATACTTGCATGGTATCCTTACGCTCTATCATAGTGATCCCTGTACCAAGCACTATCTAAGGGATTTCAACGCACTATCTAAAAGATATCTTTGGTGTACACATGGTTCTTTCAAATTTAGGATCCCTTTGTCGAGGAATGTAACCCCAGGCACTATCCAAAGGATCCAAGAAACGAATTATTCTAGTTAGTTATCCTCACGCCCCATCAAAAGTATTTTTGTTCCTTCAAAGGTATCCTCGCGTGTCATCTGATGTATCATTTCTACAAACTTGGTATCATGTTTACTAGAAGGTATCCTGAAGCACCATTAAAATGATCATTTCTATATGCTTGATGAAAGTATATATTTGGCACGCAGGATAGTATTTTGCACGGTGTCCTTATTCTTTATAATAGGGATTCCTTTTCTCCGCAATATCTAAAGCATCGCGTAGCACTATCTAAAATATATCTTTGGTGTAAACATGGTCCGTCCGAACTTAGGATCCCTTTTCTCGGAACGTATCCGTAAGCACCATCTAAAGGATCTCTTTTCTCGGAATGTATCCCTAAGCACCATCTAAAGGATTCAAAATTGCATTATTCGAGCAAGTCATCCTCAAGCATTATTTGTTCGAAATTGGGATCATTTGTACCATAATATATCCTCAACAACTATTGAAGGATCATATATTGCCATCGTTCGAGCAAGGTATCCTCACGCCCTATCAAAAGGATCTTATCTCCTACCTAGTGTATCCATTGTCCGTGCTTGGCATGTCAGATCCTTTTCCGGCATGGTATCCACGATGTCCTCTAAGGTATCGTTTATCCAACAAAGGTATCGTCACGTGTCCTCTAATGTATCATTTCTACAAACTTGGTATCACGTTTACTAGAAAGTATCCTCAAGCACTATCGAAAGGATCATTTCTATCTGCTAGATGAAGGTATATGTTTGGCACATAGGATAGTATTTTGCACGGTGTCCTCATGATTTTCCATGCACTATCTAAAGCATCACCGAGCACTATCTAAAAGATAACTTCGGTGTACACATGGTCCCTTTTCTGCACTTGGGATCCTTTTCCAGTAATGTATCCCCAAGCACCATCTAAAGGATCTAGGGTATCCTCACGCCCTATCAAAATGATCTTCTTTGTAGCAAGTGTATTCATAGTCCATGCTTGGAAAGGTCGGATCTTTTTTCCGGCAAGGTATCCTCGTGTAAGGTATCGTTTTCCGCACAAGGGATCCTTTTAAACCACAAGGTATCGTCAAGCACTTTCGAAATGATCAAATCTATATGCTAGGTGAAAATATATGCTTGGCACGTTGGACAATAATTGCATGGTATCCTTACGCTCTATCATAGTGATCCCTGTTCCAAGCACTATCTAAGGGATTTCAACGCACTATCTAAAACATATCTTTGGTGTACACATGGTTCAAATTTAGGATCCCTTTGTCGAGGAATGTAACCCCAGGCACTATCCAAAGGATCCAAGAAATGAATTATTCTAGCTAGTTATCCTCACGCCCCATCAAAAGTATCTTTGTTCCTACAAAGGTATCCTCGCGTGTCATCTGATGTATCATTTCTACAAACTTGGTATCATGTTTACTAGAAGGTATCCTGAAGCACCATTAAAAGGATCATTTCTATATGCTTGATGAAAGTATATATTTGGCACGTAGGATAGTATTTTGCACGTTGTCCTCATTCTTTATAATAGGGATTCCTTTTCTCCGCACTATCTAAAGCATCGCGTAGCACTATCTAAAATATATCTTTGGTGTAAACATGGTCCGTCCGAACTTAGGATCCCTTTTCTTGCAACGTATCCGTAAGCACCATCTAAAGGATCTCTTTTCTCGGAATGTATCCCTAAGCACCATCTAAAGGATTCAAAATTGCATTATTCGAGCAAGTCATCCTCAAGCATTATTTTTTCGAAATTGGGATCATTTGTACCATAATATATCCTCAAAAACTATTGAAGGATCATATATTGCCATCGTTCGAGCAAGGTATCATCACGCCCTATCAAAAGGATCTTATCTCTTACCTAGTGTATCCATTGTCCGTGCTTGGCAAGTCAGATCCTTTTCCGGCATGGTATCCACGATGTCCTCTAAGGTATCGTTTATCCAACAAAGGTATCGTCATGTGTCCTCTAATGTATCATTTCTACAAACTTGATATCACGTTTACTAGAAAGTATCCTCAAGCACTATCGAAAGGATCGGTTCTATCTGCTAGATGAAGGTATATGTTTGGCACATAGGATAGTATTTTGCACGATGTCCTCATGATTTTCACGCACTATCTAAAGCATCGCCGAGCACTATCTAAAAGATAACTTCGGTGTACACATGGTCCCTTTTCTGCACTTGGGATCCTTTTCCGGGAATGTATCCCCAAGCACCATATAAAGGATCTAGGGTGTCCTCACGCCCTATCAAAAGGATCTTCTTTGTAGAAAGTGTATTCATAGTCCATGCTTGGAAAGGTCGGATCTTTTTTCCGGCAAGGTATCCTTGTGTAAGGTATCGTTTTCCACACAAGGGATCCTTTTAAACCACAAGGTATCGTCAAGCACTTTCGAAATGATCAAATCTATATGCTAGATGAAAGTATATGCATGGCACGTTGGACAATACTTGCATGGTATCCTTACGCTCTATCATAGTGATCCTTGTTCCAAGCACTATCTAAGGGATTTCAACACACTATCTAAAAGATATATGTGGTGTACACATGGTTCTTCCAAATTTAGGATCCCTTTGTCGAGGAATGTAACCCCAGGCACTATCCAAAGGATCCAAGAAACGAATTATTCTAGCTAGTTATCCTCACGCCCCATCAAAAGTATCTTCGTTTCTAGAAAGGTATCCTCACGTGTCATCTGATGTATCATTTCTACAAACTTGGTATCGTGTTTACCAGAAGGTATCCTGAAGCACCATTAAAAGGATCATTTCTATATGCTTGATGAAAGTATATATTTGGCACGTAGGATAGTATTTTGCACGTTGTCCTCATTCTTTATAATAGTGATTCCTTTTCTCCGCACTATCTAAAGCATCGCCTAGCACTATCTAAAATATATCTTTGGTATAAACATGGTCCGTCCGAACTTAGGATCCCTTTTCTCGGAACGTATCCGTAAGCACCATATAAAGGATCTCTTTTCTCGGAATATATCCCTAAGCACCATCTAAACATTCCAATATTGCATTATTCGAGCAAGGCATCCTCAAGCATTAATTTTTTCGAAATTAAGATCATTTGTACCATAATATATCCTCAACAACTATTGAAAGGATCATATATTTTCATCGTTCGAGCAAGGTATCCTCACGCCCTATCAAAAGGATCTTATCTCCTAGCTAGTGTATCTATTGTCCGTGCTTGGCATGTCAGATCCTTTTCCGGCATGGTATCCATGATGTCCTCTAAGGTATTGTTTATCCAACAAAGGTATCCTCACGTGTCCTCTAATGTATCATTTCTACAATCTTGGTATCACGTTTACTAGAAAGTATCCTCAAGCACTATCTAAAGGATCGGTTCAATATGCTAGATGAAGGTATATATTTGGCACATAGGATAGTATTTTGCACGGTGTCCTCATGCTTTTCCACGCACTATCTAAAGCATCGCCGAGCACTATCTAAAAGATATCTTCGGTGTACACATGGTCCCTTTTCCGAACTGATGATCCCTTTTCCGGGAATGTCTCCCCAATATCTCTCTAAGGGATCCAATATTGCCATTGTTCGAGCAAGGTATCCGTAAGTACTAGTGTTTCTTTGAAATTGAGATCATTTTTACCACAAGGTATACTCAATCACTATTGAAAGGATCAAATATATATGCTAGATGAAAGTATAAGGGTCCATTTTCTGAACTTAGTATCCCTTTTCCAGTAATGTATCCCCAAGCACCATCTAAACGATCCAGGGTGTCCTCACGCTCTATCAAAAGGATCTTCTTTTATAGCAAGTGTTTTCATAGTCCGTGTTTGGAAATGTCGGATATTTTTTCCAGCATGGTATCCTACACTGTTGAGTAAGGGATTGTATTCGCACAAGGGATCCTTTTTAACCACAAGGTATCCTCAAGCAATATCGAAATGATCAAATCTTTATGCTAGATGAAAGTATATATTTGACACGTTGGACAATACTTGCACGGTATCTCACGCTCTATCATAAACACTATCTAAGGGATTCCTAAGCACCGTCTAAAATATATTTTTGGTGTAGAGTAGCAACAAGATTAAACCAAATTAAATCAGGCCGCTCATGATCACTAGATGAGATGGGCCTACGGCACAGCAGCCCCAGATCAACCAATTGCCAATCCAAATTTACAACGAAATCATTTATTCAGAAGAATTCAAAAAATTATATCAACCAGAACAAGAAAAAAGACCTAATCACCATCTAAAGGATCTACCAATTGCTAATCCAACAGTAGCAAAAGCTTCTATCGACCAGGTGTTGTTCTAGATTTGTAGTGTTGTCTTGATGATGCTTGCCAGGATTATCTATTAAACAGATCTGCACATGATGATAAACCAAATAAAATTCAGATCCAACTAAAGAGAAAATAAATTGCAGAAGGATGCTCTTGCTAAGAACGATACCAGCAGCATTCTTTGGTAGAGCAAACTCAGTTCTTCAATGGCAAGTTATCATTGTCCAGCTATTTGAGCAATTCTCTTCCTCTGACAACCTCTCTGAACTTCAGGCAGGACTGCACTTAAATTAGACACATTTTCACATTAGGTTCTATTGCACTAACTGGGATAAAAATACTCAACAAATGATTCATCATTTACAGTGTTAAAACTAGCAGCCAATCTGGCAGACCAGGGGCACGCCAGCTTGTTGAAAAACAAATCTGGAAATAAACACTTTTGGCATTCAAATAATGATATACCTTTCCTTAACAAGGTAGTACGGAGAACCTTGCAGTATCAGCAGCTGAACCAGTTGTGAGTTGGAAGCCAAAGATGCAATGATATGTTGGTTGGCTCCCATAAAAAATAATCCATCTATTAGAAAAGGAAAAGATAATAATCATGCATCCATCGAGACAATGGGGTTAAAGTAACTTCGTCCAGTACAGCTACTCCTACATTGAGTGGTGGAAAACCATAGTAAATATGTAATTCACGAATTAGGATTTAAGATACGAAAGATCCTAACTAGGAGGAGAAAAGGAGCGAGCTGCACCTGCACTAGCATTCTCTGCTCAAACCCCTTCATCCAAGAACGCCAGCAAAAATGAAGATCTTCGAGATGTACAATCATGGAAGATACGACAGCCTATTTTCCTGACAAACTTTAGGTAAAAACAAAAAACAAATTCAGCACCCAAACGAACAAAAACATGCATCGGCGAGCGGAGCAATTTTTTTAAACCCTACACAAATTCTTGCTTAAAAGAAGGAGCAGAATCTTAACACGAGCTTCCAGATAATGCAACACAGACCGCATTGGAATATCTGTCAGCATCCTGTGCAATTTAAATGCGAGGTGCAGAAGAAAAAGAAGTATAAAAAGGATCCGGCGGTCGTGGTCTATGCGGACATGGCTGCGACGGCGGGCACGGAGGCGCCCCTCGTCGGGGGACAACTGATCCATACCGATAGCCAACATCCGTTAATGGCGGCGGATCCTGCGACATATCCTAGCGCCGCCGCCTCTTGACTACCTCCGCTTGACTCCCTACTCGACCGCAGCCCGCCCCTGCTCGCAGTGCCACCTGCCGGCTGCCGTGCGGAAGTGACCGAGAAGAGCTTGACTCCATCCTGCATCGAAAACACCAGCGATGAATCAGAACAAGAAACCTATGTTGCACTTTCAGACAAGAACGAGCTTGGAGATTCACCTGGAGCAAGTCAACAAAACGATTTCAGCCTCCATCTATCATGAAATCTCCAATCAGATCTTCAATGGAGTGAACCGGCGAAGAAGATTCCTTGAAGAGTGAAAACGCTTGAGGAAAAAGAAGGAAAGCAGTGAGATTCAGATTCGAATTGGTAGGCACGGGCTGCACATGACAAGAATGCTATGGGGGAGGGCATGTAGCCATAGATGCAGGACGACGAGGTGGGGGTCCGGCCACATCCATGGCGCTGTCGTACGATGGGGCAGAGGTAAAGGACGGCGAGGCGTGTGAGGCCTTCCATGTATCTGTCAGTGTATCGCGTTTAGCCTAGCAGTATCCACCCATCCGTAGGGGTCAACGCGCCGCGCTAGTGGGCCCATCGGCGTGCATCTCCAGCAGAAGAAACGGCGACGATTAGGTGCGGGCGCCATAAGGTCCTGACGTTGTATTTACGGGTTCTTGTGTCCTCGAATTTTCTGCATCAATTTGGAGTTTGCCAGGGTATAGCCCCTCAGCCCATTCTCTCTTTTTCTTCGTTGCTCGTATGTTTGGATGGATCGATATTTTCCCAAGATTTATATTTATTTACTTTGGAATAATCTGGCATCTCTAAGTATTGTCTCCTTATTTTTTTGCTGCAGGCAATGAGCGACAAAACTCATGATATCATGTACATAATCATGACACAAAGACGATCTGCATTGCCACGAGGATAGTTAAATCCGACAGTGCTCCCGCTTCCATTGTGTGCCTTAGTCTTTGGTTGATACTAAAAATTGTGAGGTCTCCTGGGCAGACCACTAGAACTGAACTTCGTTATGTCCCAGCTTTGTCAACTCTGTTCCACCTCCCCCTCTTGGTTCAGGCTTATCAGCAATTTATTCAGGTTCATGTTCTGGAGGGATATCAACAACTTTCTTCTGATCTAAATCACTGGACTTATGTATGGAACATATACTATTTGGGTGCGAACAAAGACTACAAATAGGTGATGTGTGCCTCTCAAGTCCCGCCCATTTAAAGTGCCTTTGGAATTCTCCTGTCAACTCACTGCTCAACCACATATAATTTGTGGCATCTCTCTCATGGCAGTATCAATACTCAAAATCTTATTAGTTGTCAAAACTTCTTACTCGAAGATTAGAAATTTTTATAATCTGGCCTTCTATCATGATCATGCCCGGGAATGCAGTTGTATCTTTTCTAGGATTGTTGATTTACCCTGAATCCTGCGATGCTTGGACTATATCTAACCTATGGGAGCGGTAGAGGTTGTTAAACAAGTCGTTAACAAGACTATGCACCATGGATATTGCCATTCCGAGACCCTGGTGCATTTGGATTTTTTTTCTTGAAAATATACTTCTAAGCATTGACTGATGGATAATTCAGGTGGTAACACCTACATGTAAAACTGAAGTAAGAGGTCTGAAATCTTGGGCACTTAATTCCGAATCTACCTTCAGATTTAATATATTTCTTAATTACTATATGAAAATAGACTATATTTATTCTCAAGAAATTGTTATTGTTTTTTTTCTCAATATCTCGAAGTAACCTATTTGTATTCTAATGTAGTAGTGCATTTCTCTGGTGCTTTGTACCTTCATATACTAACAATTATATTGTACCAACATATGCAGAAGAACAGAGGATGCACCTCGGTGAACTTATTTTTTTTATCATAGTGTGTACGAGCTGACCAAAACAGAACAATATCATCAAGTTTATCACATTACTGTAAACATTAATATGCATACATCATGCTACAGATTTTAACAGGTACATAGTGTTTTATTTCAACCATATATTCCCGCAGCAAAGCGCGGGGAAATCATCTAGTGGTTATATATGTCTGCAACCTGCTGTGTAAATCGCGGGATAGACCAGAAGCAATATGCAGCGACGTAGATGCGGAATACTAGTCGCGTGCAAACTTAGTGGCAGCGGTCATCGAGCGCACGCGACCGGTACTGGAAAAGGTCAAATGGTTTTCTCGTCAATGGAAGAATGCCTTTCACAATGGTTGTTTTTAGCGGCCTTTCACAATGGTCTTTTGGAAAATGCCAAATCCGCCTCTAATGTATTTTTGCAAGATCGGCTATATACCTGAAAATAAAACTCAACTTCTTTATGACCAACCAGGCAGCCCTCTCCACTCTGCGCGAAGTAATAACATTGCACTCATAGTATTTGTTTCCCTCCCTTCGTCACCAAGCTTCGTCTTTCTCCACTTAGCCAACGCAATGGGGACTACCCTTCTCTCCCTCTCCCAATCTCTCTCCCTCCTACACACACCGATACACACGCATGCAGCTGATGGTCACAACTGCTAATGGATAAAAAACATAGCCTCCAACAGGTTGAGAAAATTAAAGTAAACATCGATCATTACGACAAAATCAAATGGGCCCTCCCTCTATATATTCTAGAGAATAAACACTCAAGGTCTTTTCGCTTGTAAGTGACCTCCTGTCTTCTTAAACTAACTGAGTATCTCATGACCTCCCTCTATAGAAATTTTAAATGCCACATCATTGAAAATGGACCTCAATCAGTGAATTGGTTAGATGAACATGTAGCTAGTGTTTAACTAGTCAGATCTAGCCGATGATAGAATGGTGTACCTACCAAATCCCAAGACCTTTTACCTTTCGTTAGATAAAAAAAAGATGTAGCTGAACGATTTTTTCCCAACTCAATGACTAGCTAGAGGTTTGTAATGGAGCAAACCAAGTGGCTTAAAAGCTGATAATGATAATAAGAAGAAAAGCTGATAAGATTTAAGACACTACGGCCACTTTACCTGGGCCTGTAAAGTTTTGCCTTGTTTTCAGCAGGATTGCAGAAAGGAGAAAACCTGGACCTGGGCTGGATTCGTCAAGTTGGCAAGCTGCTGGGCCTAGTGGCCGACGATGGGCTGATGGGCGTACTAAGCCGCTTTGATAGACCATAGAAAGTTCCCTCCAAAAAACAAAATGGTACACCATATAGAGTTATAGACAGAGACCAATTCCCATTTTTGCCTTTTGCTATGCGCCTAATTCTGAAAAGAAAACGAAAAGAAGACTCGCAATGCGCATTGCCTGATATGTTAACTGTCCTAAAGCTCTTTTTTTTTCGAGAGGACGCAAAACGCGTGTCATATTTTTATAGGAGAGAAACAACGCACATACAAGTTGTCATTGATTGTGAGCAATCAGTCAACCCACCCCAACTACACAAGAACCAAACCTGCCTCGCATAGACACATCTAACCAACACATGATTCATGTTGTCCTCCTCCTGCAGGCATGTAGCACAAGCATCCGACATGGTCCGAAGTCCGTGCCACGCCCTCCGGTCCGACGTCCAAAGCCGGTACTGAATTGCAAGCCATCCAAATATCTTACACTTCAAGGGAACGAAGGAGCGCTAGATCGGTGTAGCCATACTGAATCCCATGTTCCCGTGACAGAGTAAGTTGTAGGTCACCTTCGCCGAGTACTGCGCTGATTCCAACCCAGTTCAACAAAACATGTCCGGCACCACCTCGCGCGTTTGGAACAACACTCCTGATCGCAAGCCAAAACTTGAAGCTCTGTAGACATCCCTCCTCTGAAAGATTTCCTTGGATATCATCGATCTAGGCGCTATTCATCAGGGCCTCCATGACTGTTCTTGTTTTTTGGACTCTGAGTGGTACCGTGATCGTAACTTCAGGCGCAATTTCTATCGCTCTGAATCCCCTGATCCATCGATCCTTCCAAAAAAAAGCACCAACCTGTCATCTCCTACTTCTCTCTTGGCAAAGCTTCCAAAAAGCTCAGTCACCTCCTGGTCCTTTATCATTGGGAGGCCTTGCCACGGCCGTTCCGGATATGTTCGCCGCAGCCACTCCCAACTTGCCCTTAGGGCTAAGCCATGCAGCCTAAGATCCTTGATCCCAAGCCCTCCATAGCAAGTACGATTGCAAACATTTCCCCACGCCACCATCCAGTGCCCACCATTGGCCTTCCTTTTCCCAACCCAAAAGAAGGCACATAGCCAGCTAGAAATCCCTTCCAACATGTAGTTCGGTGCCTCTGCAACCAACAACTGATGTATTGTTCGGGCAGTCACCACCGATTTGACTAAAACCAAGCGCCCACCTCTTGCGATCATGCCTCTCTGCCAAGCTGGTATCCAGTTGAGCATCACATCCAGCAAGGGCTGCCACTCGGTGATAGGGCAAAGGTGGTCGATCTTTTGATGAGACGTGGATAGATCGATTGTTGGTGGAGTTCATGCTTGACGATCCGACTACGCGTGCAAAACTCGTGCGCCAATTCAATCGCTAGGACAATCTCCAGGAGTTACTGATCTTGCGGATGCACGATCAGCCTGACCATCGAGGGTCTTAATTCCTACCTGAAATCGACAACAAGTAAGAACTAATAATGCAATCATAATATTGCGGATGAAAGATGAAAGCTTTATTGAAAAAGGTGGGATTCCGAATAGTCGGTCTTGTTCTGGGCGTTGGCCTCAAAAGAAGTACACGAGAGTTGCAGCAATGGCTAACTTTTAGTCTAATCGAAATCCGAGTCTAAACGTGAAGGCTATGGGGGTATTTAAAGGAGGAAAAGGTGGGGTTTCGGCCAGCCATACATATGGTGTCCGAACCAAACCCTAGAAGGCCTTTCCCCCTTCAATACAGACTCTAAAAAGGGGTTGACTTAATTCCTGCGAAAATAACATGGGTTTGGCCCAAAACTAAAGGTGACGCAGCACCATAACATGATATGGACGAAATTGTGAAGTGGGAAACTCTATATTTCGTCCATGTCTTCATCTCTTCTTATGGTGGCTTCAAAGTTCTGAAATCTTCACTTGCGGCGTCATCTTCAATCCTCAAAAGCTTGTTGCCATCTCCTCCACGTGTGATCATGCTCCAATGCTTGTCCTCCTCATCCATGCTTGGTCCATCATTCCTAAGAGTAACAAACATATCTGATTTAGGCAGCATCATATTCTCATGTATGTGAGGAATAGTTCCAAGAAACGAAAGTACCTGATAGTTAAGTTGTTTGGCACGAGCTCGAGTGATTGGTCCTTGTATTTGTGTGGCTGTTGGTACAGTGGTTGTATCAAGAGATGGGAGTCCTCATCATGCCCCCCTTCTTGAATTGAAGTCGTCCTCGACGAAAGCTCCTCTTCTTCACCAAAGTAAGGCTTCAAATCTGCAATGTTAAATGTAGAACTAACCGGACCCAATTCTGCAGGAAGCTCAAGTTTATATATTATCATTTATTTTCTCTAACACCTTAAAAGGACCAGCAGCGCGTGGCATTAGTTTAGACTTGCGCAATTCAGGAAAACGATCTTTGTGCAAATGCAACCAAACAAGATCACCAACATCAAACACAACATGCTTTCTTCCTCTATCCCCAGCAATTTTATACTTAGCATTCATGCGTTCTATGTTGTCTTTAGTAGTCTCATGCAATTTTAGTATCAATTCAAGCACGGTCCGTAGCATCCAAATTATTTTGCACCGAAGATGGTAAAGGCAACAAATCAATAGGTGCACGTGGTACAAAACCATACACAATCTCAAAAGGGCACATCTTAGTGGTAGAATGCGGTGAACGATTGTAAGCAAATTCAATATGAGGTAAACATTCTTCCCACAATTTTAAGTTCTTCTTCAAAACAGCCCGCAGCATAGTAGACAAAGTTCTATTTACTACTTCAGTTTGTCCATCAGTTTGGGGATGATTGATACGTCTCCAACGTATCTATAATTTCTGATGTTCCATGCTTGTTTTATGACAATACCTACATGTTTTGTTCACACTTTATATCGTTTTGATGCATTTTCCGGAACTAACCTATTAACGAGATGCCGAAGTGCCAGTTCCTGTTTTCTGTTGTTTTTGGTTTCAGAAATCCTAGTAAGGAAATATTCTCGGAATTGGACGAACTCAACGCTCAGAACCTTATTTTTCCCGGAAGCTTCCAGAGAGCCAGAGTGGGACCAGAGGGGAGCCCTAGGGGCCCCACACATGGTGGCGGCGCGGCCAGAGGGGGGGCGCGCCCCCCTACTATGAGGGTGCCCTGTGGCCCTTCCGACTTCGACTCTTCGCCTGTATAAGCCTCCCTGACCTAAATCTTCGATACAAATAAGCCACAATACGAGAAAAGTTCCAGAGCCGCCATCGCGAAACTCCAATTCGGGGGACATAAGTCTCTGTTCCGGCACCCTGCCGGGACGGGGAATTGTCCCCGGAAGGCATCTCCATCGACACCACCGCCATGTTCATCGACGCTGTTGTCTCCTATGATGAGGAGGGAGTAGTTCTCCCCTGAGGCTAAGGGTTGTACCGTAGCTATGTGGTTCATCTCTCTCTCCCATGTGATCTTTATGTGATCATGAGCTTTGTGATCTAGTTGAATATCATCTATGTGCTACTCTAGTGATGTTATTAAAGTAGTCTATTCCTCCTCCATGATGTAATGTTGACGAGTGTGTGCATCATGAAGTACTTGGTATAGGTTATGATTGTGATCTCTTGTAGATTATGAAGTTAACTATTACTATGATAGTATTGATGTGATCTATTCCCCTTTCATAGCTGATGTTGACAGTGTGCATGCTATGTTAGTACTCGGTATAATTGCGTTGGTCTATCATGCACTCTAAGGTTATTTAAATATGAACATCGAATGTTGTGGAGCTTGTTAACTCCGGCATTGAGGTGCTCTTGTAGCCCTACACAATTAATGGTGTTTGTCATCCAACAAAAGAGTGTAGAGTGGTTTTATAATTGCGTTGGTCTATCATGCACTCTAAGGTTATTTAAATATGAACATCGAATGTTGTGGAGCTTGTTAACTCCGGCATTGAGGTGCTCTTGTAGCCCTACACAATTAATGGTGTTTGTCATCCAACAAAAGAGTGTAGAGTGGTTTTATTATGTGATCAATGTTGAGAGTGTCCACTAGTGAAAGTATGATCCCTAGGCCTTGTTTTCAAACATCGAATCTCCGTTTATTTACTGTTCTGTTGCATGTTTACTCGCTGCCATATTTTATTCAGATTGCTATTACCACTCATATACATCCATACTACTTGTATTTCACTATCTCTTCGCCGAACTAGTGCACCTATACATCCGACAAGTGTATTAGGTGTGTTGGGGACACAAGAGACTTCTTGTATCGTGATTGCAGGGTTGCTTGAGAGGGATATCTTTGACCTATTCCTCCCTGAGTTCGATAAACCTTGGGTGATTCACTTAAGGGAAACTTGCTGCTGTTCTACAAACCTCTGCTCTTGGAGGCCCAACATTGTCTACAGGAAAATATGTGTGAGTAGACATCAAGCTATTTTCGGGCGCCGTTGCCGGGGAACGAAGAAAAGCTACACCACAGAGATTTCTACCTCCCACGTCAACCACGCGCCAGTTGTGGACAGCAAGCTATTTTCTGGCGCCGTTGCCGGGGAGGTAAGGTAAAAGGTATTCACATCCTGCGACTACTAAGCTATTTCCTAGCATTGTTGCCGGTGTGTGAGTGCTCGAAGCTATTTCCTTTAGATCCTGCAATTGCATCTTTTTGTTTCTTGTTTTTCACTAGTTAGGCATAATGGAAAGTGATCTTTTTACTCTATTTCCCGAGTTAAGACATGGATTGTTTGATGCGAAAATTAAAAAACCTATGGAATCTTATTTGCATGCTAGTAGCAATGATATTAGTATGAACGCTTCGAACACCATTGTTGCTAATGCTATGGAAAATTCTAAGCTTGGGGAAGCTGGTTTTGATGAGCATGATATTTTTAGTCCCCCAAGTTTTGAGGAGAAAATTTTCTTTGATGATACTTTGCCTCCCATTTATGATGATTATAATGATAGTGGTATTTTGGTGCCACCTACAATGGAGGATAAAGTTTGTTATGATTATACCACGCCTAGAATTTATGATGATTACAATGATGGTTGTGATAGTTTTACTCCCACTATTACTAATAAAATTGATTATGCTTATGTGGAGAGTAATGATACTTTTATGCATGTGAATAAGAATGCTTTATGTGATAGTTATATTGTTGAGTTTTTTCATGATGCCACTGAAAGTTATTATGAGAGAGGGAAACATGGTTATATGCATCTTAATAATATTAAGTTTCCCCTCTTTATGTTGAGAATCTTGAAGTTGCGCTTGTTTTATCTTCCTATGCTTGTCACTTTGCTCCTCATGAATTTATTTGTGTACAAGATTCCTTCCCATAGGTAGTGAGTTAGGCTTAAATTTGTTTCATACTTGCTTTTTGATGCTCTCTTTGCTTCAACTCTCATCCTTATGTGAGCATCATTAAAATTGCTGAGCCCATCTTAATGGCTATAAAGAAAGCACTTCTTGGGAGATAACCCATGTTTTTATTTTACTACAGTACTTTTGTTTTATATTTGTGTCTTGGAAGTTGTTAGTACTGTAGCAACCTCTCCTTATCTTTATTTTATTGCATTGTTGTGCCAAGTAAAGTCTTTGATAGTAAAGATGATACTAGATTGGGATTACTGCGCAGAAACAGATTTCTTGCTGTCACGAATTTGGGCAGGGTTCTCTGTAGATAACTCATAAAAATCTGCCAATTTACGTGTGTGATCCTCAGATATGTACGCAACTTTCATTCAATTTGAGATTTTTCATCTGATCAAGTTAAGTGCCCCCGAAAAATTCGTCTTTACGGACTGTTCTGTTTTGACAGATTCTGCCTTTTATTTCGCATTGCCTCTTTTGCTATGTTGAATGGATTTCTTTGTTCCATTAACTTTCAGTAGCTTTGTGCAATGTCCAGAAGTATTAAGAATGATTATGTCACCTCTGAATATATGATTTTCAATTATGCACTAACCCTCTAATGAGTTTGTTTTGAGTTTGGTGTGGAGGAAGTTTTCAAGGATCAAGAGAGGAGGATGATACAATATGATCAAGAAGAGTGAAAAGTCTAAGCTTGGGGATGCGCCCGTGGTTCGTCCCTGCATATTTCAAGAAGACTCAAGCATCTATGCTTGGGGATGCCCAAGGCATCCCCTTCTTCATCGACAAATTATCAGGTCACCTCTAGTGAAACTATATTTTTATTCCGTCACATCTTATGTGCTTTACTTGGAGCGTCTGTATGTTTTTATTTTTGTTTGTGTTTGAATAAAATTGGATCCTAGCATTCTTTGTGTGGGAGAGAGACACGCTCCGTTGTTGCATATGAACACATGTGTTCTTAGCATTACTTTTAATGTTCATGGCGAAGGTTGAAACTGCTTCGTTAATTGTTATATGGTTGAAAACTGAAAATGCTTCATGTGGTAATTGGTATAATGTCTTGAATAATTTGATACTTGGCAATTGCTTTGCTCATATATATCATGTTTAAGCTCTTGCATCATGTACTTTGCACCTATTAATGAAGAACTACAAAGAGCTTGTTAAAATTTGGTTTGCATGATTGGTCTCTCTAGAGTCTAGATATTTTCTGGTTAAGGTGTTTGAACAACAAGGAAGACGATGTAGAGTCTTATAATGCTTGCAATATGTTCTTATGTAAGTTTTGCTGTACCGTTTTATACTTGAGTTTGCTTCAAACAACCTTGCTAGCCTAGCCTTGTATTGAGAGGGAATTCTTCTCGTGCATCCAAATCCTTGAGCCAAAAACCATGCCTTTTGTGTCCACCATACCTACCTACTACATGGTATTTCTCTGCCATTCCAAAGTAAATTACTTGAGTGCTACCTTTAAAATTATATTCTTTGTCTTTGCAATATATAGCTCATGGGAAAATTGAAGGAGATATGCCCTAGAGGCAATAATAAAGTGGTTATTATTTATATCTTTATGTTTATGATAAATGTTTATATATCATGCTATAATTGTATTAACCGAAACATTAGTACATGTGTGATTTGTAGACAAACAAGAAGTCCCTAGTATGCCTCTTAAACTAGCTTGTTGATTAATGGATGATTAGTTTCATAATCATGAACATTGGATGTTATTAATAACAAGGTTATGTCATTATATGAATGATATAATGGACACACCAAATTAAAGCGTAGCATAAGATCTCGTCATTAAGTTATTTGCTATAAGCTTTCGATACATAGTTACCTAGTCCTTATGACCATGAGATCATGTAAATCACTTATACCGGAAAGGTACTTTGATTACACCAAACACCACTGCGTAAATGGGTGGCTATAAATGTGGGATTAAGTATCCGGAAAGTATGAGTTGAGGCATATGGATCAACAGTGGGATTTGTCCATCCCGATGACGGATAGATATACTCTGGGCCCTCTCGGTGGAATGTCGTCTAATGTCTTGCAAGCATATGAATGAGTTCATAAGAGACCACATACCACGGTACGAGTAAAGAGTACTTGTCAGGAAACGAGGTTGAACAAGGTATAGAGAGATACCGAAGATCAAACCTCGGACAAGTAAAATAACGCGTGACAAAGGGAATTGGTATCGTATGTGAATGGTTCATTCGATCACTAAGTCATCGTTGAATATGTGGGAGCCATTATGGATCTCCAGATCCCGCTATTGGTTATTGGTCGGAGTGAGTACTCAACCATGTCCGCATAGTTCACGAACCGTAGGGTGACACACTTAAAGTTGGATGTTGTAATGGTAGTACTTGAATATGGAATGGAGTTGGAATATTTGTTCGAAGTCCCGGATGAGATCCCGGACATCACGAGGAGTTCCGGAATGGTCCGGAGAATAAGATTCATATATAGGATGTCATTTTATGTGAATAAAATGTCGCGGAAGGTTCTATGGAAGGTTTTAGAAAAGTCCGGAAGAAACCACCAAGGAAGGTGGAGTCCACATGGGACTCCACCTCCATGGCCGGCCAGCCCTAGGTGGGGAGGAGTCCCAAGTGGACTCCCCCTTAGGGGGCCGGCCACCCCCCACATGGGAGGTGGAAATCCCACCTTTTGGTGGGAGTCCTAGTTGGGCTAGGTTTCCCCTCTTATGGAAGGTTTTTTGTTCGGGTCTTATTCGAAGACTTGGACACCAACACTTGGGGATCCACCTATATAATGAGGGGCCAAGGGAGGGGGCCGGCCACCCCAAGACCACAAGCTGGCCGCCCCCCTTGAGTGGCCGGCCACCCCCTCCCAAACCCTAGCCGCCCCTCTCCTCCATAACTCCCGCGTAGCTTTAGCGAAGCTCCGCCGGACTTCTCCACCACCACCGACACCACGCCATCGTGCTGTCGGATTCAAGAGGAGCTACTACTTCTGCTGCCCGCTGGAACGGGGAGGTGGACGTCGTCTTCATCAACAACCGAACGTGTGACCGAGTACGGAGGTGCTGCCCGTTCGTGGCGTCGGAACCGATCGTGATCAAGATCTTCTACGCGCTTTTGCAAGCGGCAAGTGAACGTCTACCGCAGCAACAAGATCCTCATCTTGTAGGCTTTGGAATCTCTTCAAGGGTGAGACTCGATACCCCCTCGTTGCTACCGTCTTCTAGATTGCATCTTGGCTTGGATTGCGTGTTCGCGGTAGGAAATTTTTTGTTTTCTATGCAACGTTATCCTACGAGTGGTATCGGAGCCGTGTCTATGCATAGATGGTTGCACGAGTAGAACACAATGGTTTGTGGGCGTTGATGCTCTTGTTATCTTTAGTTGAGTACTTTGCATCTTTATGGCATAGTGGGATGAAGCGGCTCGGACTAACTTTACATGACCGCGTTCATGAGACTTGTTCCTCGTTCGACATGCAACTTGTATTGCATAAGAGGCTTTGCGGGTGTCTCGTCTCTCCTACTATAGTAAAGATTCAATTTACTCTTCTATTGACAACATTAGTATCAACGTTGTGGTTCATGTTCGTAGGTAGATTAGATCTATATCGAAAACCCTAAACCACGTAAAATATGCAAACCAAATTAGAGAGCGTCTAACTTGTTTTTGCAGGGTTTGGTGATGTGATATGGCCATAATATGATGATGAATATGTATGAGATGATCATTATTGTATTGTGGCAACCGGCAGGAGCCTTATGGTTGTCTTTAAATTTCATGTTGAGTAGTATTTCAAAGTAGTTGTAATAGTTGCTACATGGAGGACAATCATGAAGACGGCGCCATTGACCTTGACGCTACGCCGACGATGATGGAGATCATGCCCGAAGATGATGGAGATCATGTCCGTGCTTTGGAGATGAAGATCAAAGGCGCAAGACAAAAGGGCCATATCATATCACATATGAACTGCATGTGATGTTAATCCTTTTATGCATCTTATTTTGCTTAGATCGCGACGGTAGCATTATAAGATGATCCCTCACTAAAATCTCAAGATAATAAAGTGTTCATCCTTAGTAGCATCGTTGCCAAGACTTGTCGTTTCGAAGCATCTCGTGATGATCGGGTGTGATAGAATCAACAAGTGCATACAACGGGTGCAAGACAGTTTTGCACATGCGGATACTAAGGTGGCCTTGACGAGCCTAGCATGTACAGACATGGTCTCGGAACACGTGATACCGAAAGGTAGAGCATGAATCATATGATTGATATGATGAACACTTTGAGTGTTCGCCATTGAAATCACACCTTGTCTCGTGATGATCGGACTATGGTGTGGTGGATTTGGTTCGTGTGATCACTAAGACAATGCGAGGGATATTGTTTTGAGTGGGAGTTCACCTAGATTTTTAATTATGTTGAATTAAAATTTGAACTCAATTTGTCATAAACTTAGTCTAAACTATTGCAAATATATGTTGTAGAGATGGCGTCCCCAATCAATTTTAACCAGTTCCTAGAGAAAGAAAAGCTTAAGAGCAACGGTAGCAACTTCACCGATCTGGTTCCGTCATGTGAGGATTTTCCTCTCGGCGGAAATCTGCAATATGTGCTTGATGCACCGCTAGGTGACCCTCCTGCAGATCATCGAAACCGATGAAGTAAAAGCTGTTTACGAGACTCGGAAAACTCGGTACTCTCAAGTTCGGTGTGCCATTCACGTGCGATCTGGAATCCGATCTTCAAAAACGTTTTGAGCACCACGATCCTCATGAGTTGATGAAAGAGTTAATGACTATTTTTGAGACTCATGCGGCCGTGGAATGCTATGAAGCATCGAAACAATTCTTCAGCTGCATGATGGAAGAAGGCAGCTCCGTTAGTGAGCACATGCTCGCCATGACCGGGCATGCGAAGAAACTCAGTGACTTGGGAATAGTGATTCCTAACAGACTGGGGATTAATCGTGTCCTTCAATCACCGCCACCAAGTTACAAGAACTTTGTGATGAACTACAATATGCGGAACATGAACAAGGAGTTACCCGAACTCTTTGGCATGCTAAAAGCTGCTGAGATTGAGATCAAGAAAGAGCACCAAGTGTTGATGGTCAACAAGACCACCGGCTTCAAGAAACAGGGCAAGTCTAAGGGAAAATTCAAGAAGGGTGGAAAGAAAGCTGCCACGCCTCCTATGAAACCTAAGAACGGCCCTAAGCCTGATGCTGAGTGCTATTACCGCAAGGAAAAGGGACACCTGGAAGCGTAATTGCTCCAAGTATCCGGCTGATCCGAAGAACGGCCTTGTCAAGAAGAAGAAAGAAGGTATATCTCGATATACATGTTATAGATGTTTATCTCAACTGGTTCTCGTTCTAGTACCTGGGTATTTGATACTGGTTCGGTTGCTAATATCCGTAACTCGAAACAGGAACTAAAGAATAAACGAAGACTACCGAAAGATGAAGTGACGATGCGCGTTGGAAATGGATCCAAAGTCGATGTGATCGCCGTCGGCACACTTCCTCTACATCTACCTTCGGGATTAATTTTAAGCCTAAATAATTGTTATTTTGTACCCGCGTTGAGCATGAACATTATATCCGGATCTTGTTTAATGCAAGACGGTTATTCATTCAAGTCTGAGAATAATGGTTGTTCTATTTTTATGAATAATATCTTTTATGGTCGAGCACCACAAAAGAATGGCTTATTTATGTTAGATCTCGATAGTAGTGATACGCATATACATAACATTGATGCTAAGCGAATTAAATTGAATGATAATTCTACTTATATGTGGCATCGTCGTCTTGGTCATATTGGAGTGAAACGCATGAAGAAACTCCATACTCGATGGATTACTTGAATCACTTGGCTTTGAGTCACTTGATAGATGCGAAGCATGTCCGATGGGAAAAATGACTAAGACTCCATTTTCCGGTATGATGGAGCGAGCTACCGACTTATTGGAAATCATACATACCGATGTGTGCGGACCAATGAGCGTAGCATCGCGCGGTGGTTATCGTTATGTTCTAACCTTCACGAGATGATCCGAGTAGATATGGGTATATCTATTTCATGAAACATAAATCCGAAACTTTCGAGAAGTTTTAGGAATTCCAAAGTGAAGTAGAAAATCAACGTAACAAGAAGATGAAATTTCTACGATCTGATCGTGGAGGTGAATATCTGAGTTATGAGTTTGGCATGCATTTAAAGAAATGCGGAATACTTTCACAATTGACACCGCCGGGAACACCACAACGAAACGGTGTGTCCGAACGTCGTAATCGAACTCTCTTAGATATGGTTCGTTCTATGATGTCTCTTACTGATTTGCCGTTATCATTTTGGAGTTATGCATTAGAGACAGCTGCATTCACTTTAAATAGAGCACCATCAAAATCCGTAGAAACGGCACCGTATGAATTATGGTTTAATAAGAAACCTAAGTCTGTCGTTCTCGAAAGTTTGGGGTTGCGAAGCCTATGTAAAGAAGTTACAACCGGACAAGCTAGAACCCAAAGCGGAGAAATGCATCTTCATAGGATATCCTAAGGAAACTATAGGGTATACTTTCTATCACAAATCCGAAGGCAAAATATTTGTTGCTAAGAACGGAACCTTTCTTGAGAAAGAATTTCTCACTAAAGAAGTGACTGGAAGAAAAGTAGAACTCGACGAGATTGATGAATCTATACTCGTTGATCAGAGTAGCGCAGTACCGGAAGTTGTACCTGTACCACCTACACCGGCAAGAGAGGAAGCTAATGATAATGATCATGAAACTTCGAACGAGGAAAATACTGAACCTCGCAGATCGACAAGGGAACGTACCACTCCTGATTGGTTTGATCCTTGTCTAAATGCCATGATTGTGGATAACAATAATGAGGACCCTGCGACGTATGAAGAAGCGATGATGAGCCCAGATTCCAACAAATGGCAAGAAGCCATGAAATCCGAAATGGGATCCATGTATGATAACAAAGTATGGACTTTGGTAGACTTACCTGATAGCCGAAAGGCTGTCGAGAATAAATGGATCTTCAAGAGAAAAACAGATGTTGATGGTAATATTACTCGTCTATAAAGCTCGACTTGTCGCAAAGGGTTTCCGACAAATTCAAGGAGTTGACTACGATGAGACTTTCTCACCCGTAGCGAAGCTAAAATCTGTGAGGATTTTGTTAGCAATAGCTGCATTTTTTGATTATGAGATTTGGCAGATGGATGTCAAAACGGCATTCCTTAATGGAGACATTGAGGAAGAGTTGTATATGGTACAACCCAAAGGTTTTGTCGATCCTAAAAATGCTGACAAAGTATGCAAACTTCAGCGTTCAATCTATGGACTGAAGCAAGCATCAAGGAGTTGGAACCGACGCTTTGATAAGGTTATCAAAGACTTCGGGTTTATACAGTGTCATGGAGAGGCCTGTATTTACAAGAAAGTGAGTGGGAGCTCTGTAGCATTCCTGATATTATATGTAGATGACATATTATTAATTGGGAATGATATAGAACTATTAAGCAGTGTTAAAGGTTATTTGAATAATAGTTTTTCAATGAAAGACCTTGGTGAAGCATCATATATATTAGGCATCAAGATTTATAGAGATAGATCAAGACGCCTAATAGGGCTATCACAGAGTACATATCCGGACAAGATTCTAAAGAAGTTTAGAATGGACGAAAGTAAGAAAGGGTTCTTACCTATGTTACCAGGCAAAGTCTTGAGTAAGACTCAAGGACCGGCTACGACGAGAAGAAAGAGAAAGGATGAGTAATATCCCCTATGCCTCGGCGAGTAGGATCTATCATGTATGCCATGCTATGTACTAGAACGGATATAGCACATGCCGTTAGTTTGACTAGCGAGATATCAAAGTGATCCGGGAATGGAACATCTGGACAGCGGTCAAGAATATCCCGAAGTACTTGAAAAGAACTAAGGATATGTTTCTTTGTTATGGAGGTGACCAAGAGCTCGTTGTAAACGGTTACACCGATGCAAGTTGGAACACCGATCCCGATGACTCTAAGTCACAATCCGGGTACGTGTTTATATTGAATGGTGCTTGCGATAAGCTGGGCAAGCTCGAAGCGAGTGCACGGTGGCGAAGTCTTCAACGGAATCAAAGTACATAGCGGCTTCGGAGGCTTCATCGAAGCGGTATGGATGAAGAGGTTCATTGTAGAGCTCGGTGTGGTTCCTAGTGCATTGGACCCATTAATCATTTATCGTGATAACATGGGTGCCATCGCCAATGCACAAGAACCAAGGTCACACAAGAGGCTGAAGCATATCAAGCTGCGTTACCACTCGATTCGCGAGTACATCGAAGATGGAGAAGTAAAGATTTGCAAAGTACACACCGATCCGAATGTAGCAGATCCGTTGACTAAAGCTCTCCCTAGGGCAAAACATGACCAACACCGGAATGCCATGGGTGTTAGGTATATTACAATGTAATCTAGATTATTGACTCTAGTGCAAGTGGGAGACTCGAAGGAGATATGCCCTAGAGGCAATAATAAAGTGGTTATTATTTATATCTTTATGTTTATGATAAATGTTTATATATCATGCTATAATTGTATTAACCGAAACATTAGTACATGTGTGATATGTAGACAAACAAGAAGTCCCTAGTATGCCTCTTAAACTAGCTTGTTGATTAATGGATGATTAGTTTCATAATCATGAACATTGGATGTTATTAATAACAAGGTTATGTCATTATATGAATGATATAATAGACACACCCAATTAAAGCGTAGCATAAGATCTCGTCATTAAGTTATTTGCTATAAGCTTTCGATACATAGTTACCTAGTCCTTATGACCATCAGATCATGTAAATCACTTATACCGGAAAGGTACTTTGATTACACCAAACACCACTGCGTAAATGGGTGGCTATAAAGGTGGGATTAAGTATCCGGAAAGTATGAGTTGAGGCATATGGATCAACAGTGGGATTTGTCCATCCCGATGACGGATAGATATACTCTGGGCCCTCTCGGTGGAATGTCGTCTAATGTCTTGCAAGCATATGAATGAGTTCATAAGAGACCACATACCACGGTACGAGTAAAGAGTACTTGTCAGGAAACGAGGTTGAACAAGGTATAGAGAGATACCGAAGATCAAACCTCGGACAAGTAAAATATCGCGTGACAAAGGGAATTGGTATCGTGTGTGAATGGTTCATTCGATCACTAAGTCATCGTTGAATATGTGGGAGCCATTATGGATCTCCAGATCCCGCTATTAGTTATTGGTCGGAGTGAGTACTCAACCATGTCCGCATAGTTCACGAACCGTAGGGTGACACACTTAAAGTTGGATGTTGTAATGGTAGTACTTGAATATGGAATGGAGTTGGAATATTTGTTCGAAGTCCCGGATGAGATCCCGGACATCACGAGGAGTTCCGGAATGGTCCGGAGAATAAGATTCATATATAGGATGTCATTTTATGTGAATAAAATGTCGCGGAAGGTTCTATGGAAGGTTCTAGAAGGTTCTAGAAAAGTCCGGAAGAAACCACCAGGGACTCCACCTCCATGGCCGGCCAGCCCTAGGTGGGGAGGAGTCCCAAGTGGACTCCCCCTTAGGGGGCCGGCCACCCCCCACATGGGAGGTGGAAATCCCACCTTTTGGTGGGAGTCCTAGTTGGGCTAGGTTTCCCCCTCTTATGGAAGGTTTTTGGTTCGGGTCTTATTCGAAGACTTGGACACCAACACTTGGGGATCCACCTATATAATGAGGGGCCAAGGGAGGGGGCCGGCCACCCCAAGACCACAAGCTGGCCGCCCCCCCTTGAGTGGCCGGCCACCCCCTCCCAAACCCTAGCCGCCCCCTCTCCTCCATAACTCCCGCGTAGCTTTAGCGAAGCTCCGCCGGACTTCTCCACCACCACCGACACCACGCCGTCGTGCTGTCGGATTCAAGAGGAGCTACTACTTCCGCTGCCCGCCGGAACGGGGAGGTGGACGTCGTCTTCATCAACAACCGAACGTGTGACCGAGTACGGAGGTGCTGCCCGTTCGTGGCGCCGGAACCGATCGTGATCAAGATCTTCTACGCGCTTTTGCAAGCGGCAAGTGAACGTCTACCGCAGCAACAAGAGCCTCATCTTGTAGGCTTTGGAATCTCTTCAAGGGTGAGACTCGATACCCCCTCGTTGCTACCGTCTTCTAGATTGCATCTTGGCTTGGATTGCGTGTTCGCGGTAGGAAAATTTTTGTTTTCTATGCAACGTTATCCTACAAAAATATCCTTAAAAACTATTGTGATAAAGAATATGTATCTTATGTATCTTATTTCTTAATAAGTTGCTTGTTGAGCGGTAACCATGTTTCTGGGGATGCCATCAACTATTTCACCTTTGTTGAATATCATGTGAGTTGCTATGCATGTTCGTCTTGTCTGAAGTAAGGGTGATTTATCATGATCAATGGTTTGAGTATGCATATTGTTAGAGAAGAACATTGGGCCGCTAACTAAAGCCATGAATCATGGTGGAAGTTTCAGTTTGGACACTAATCCTCAATCTCTTATGAGAATATTATCTGTTGTTGAATGCTTATGCATTAAACAGGAGTCCATTACCTGTTATCTATGTTATCCCGGTATGGATGTCTAAGTTGAGAATAATCAAAAACGAGAAATCAAATGCGATCTTTCTCCTTAGACCTTTGTACATGCGACATAGAGGTACCCCTTTGTGACATTTGGTTGAAACATATGTTATGCAATGATAATCCATGTAAATCCAAGCTAATTAGGACAAGGTGCGGGCACTATTGGTATACTATGCATGAGGCTTGCAACTTATAGGATGTATTATACATAACACATATGCTTTATTAGTACCGTTGACCAAATTGTTTCTATGTTTTCAAAATGAAAAGCTCTAGCACAAAAATAGCAATCCATGCTTCCCTCTGCGAAGGGCCTATCTTCTACTTTATTGTTGAGTCAGTTTACCTATTCTTTCTATCTCAGAAGCAAACACTTGTATCAACTGTGTGCATTGATTCCTACATGTTTACCTATTGCACTTGTTATATTACTTTGTGTTGACAATTATCCATGAGATATACATGTTACAAGTTGAAAGCAACTGCTGAAACTTAAATCTTCCTTTGTGTTGCTTCAATGCCTTTACTTTGAATTTATTGCTTTATGAGTTAACTCTTATGCAAGACTTATTGATGCTTGTCTTAAAAGTACTATTCATGAAAAGTATTTGTTATATGATTCAGTTGTTTAGTCATTATCTTTACTATTGCTTTGAATCACTTCATTCATCTCATATGCTTTACAATAGTATTGATCAAGATTATGATAGCATGTCACTTCAGAAATTATCCTTGTTATCGTTTACCTACTCGAGGGCGAGTAGGAACTAAGCTTGGGGATGCTGATACGTCTCCAACGTATCTATAATTTCTGATGTTCCATGCTTGTTTTATGACAATACCTACATGTTTTGTTCACACTTTATATCGTTTTGATGCATTTTACGGAACTAACCTATTAACGAGATGCCGAAGTGCCAGTTCCTGTTTTCTGCTGTTTTTGGTTTCAGAAATCCTAGTAAGGAAATATTCTCGGAATTGGACAAAATCAACGCCCAGAACCTTATTTTTCCCGGAAGCTTCCAGAGAGCCAGAGTGGGACCAGAGGGGATCCCTGGGGGCCCCACACATGGTGGCGGCGCGGCCAGGGGGGCACCCCCCTACTGGGAGGGTGCCCCGTGGCCCTTCCGACTCCGACTCTTCGCCTATATAAGCCTCCCTGACCTAAATCTTCGATACGAATAAGCCACGATACGAGAAAAGTTCCAGAGCCGCCGCCATCGCGAAACTCCAATTCGGGGGACAGAAGTCTCTGTTCCGGCACCCTGCCGGGACGGGGAATTGCCCCGGAAGGCATCTCCATCGACACCACCGCCATCTTCATCGACGCTGCTGTCTCCTATGATGAGGAGGGAGTAGTTCTCCCCCGAGGCTAAGGGCTGTACCGTAGCTATGTGGTTCATCTCTCTCTCCCATGTGATCTTTATGTGATCATGAGCTTTGTGATCTAGTTGAATATCATCTATGTGATACTCTAGTGATGTTATTAAAGTAGTCTATTCCTCCTCCATGATGTAATGTTGACAGTGTGTGCATCATGAAGTACTTGGTATAGGTTATGATTGTGATCTCTTGTAGATTATGAAGTTAACTATTACTATGATAGTATTGATGTGATCTATTCCCCCTTTCATAGCTGATGTTGACGGTGTGCATGCTATGTTAGTACTCGGTATAATTGCGTTGGTCTATCATGCACTCTAAGGTTATTTAAATATGAACATCGAATGTTGTGGAGCTTGTTAACTCCGGCATTGAGGTGCTTGATAACCCACAAGTATAGGGGATCGCAGCAGTCTTCGCGGGTAGTAAAACCCAATTTATTGATTCGACACAAGGGGAGACAAAGAATACTTGAAAGTCTTAACAGCGGAGTTGTCAATTCAGCTGCACCTAGAAACGAGACTTGCTCGCAAGAGTTTATCGAGTAACAACGGTTTTATAGCAGTAGCGGTAGTGAAATAACGAGCAGAGAGTAACGAGAGACAGCAGTAGTGATTATAGTAAACAGACTGGATTAAAATATTGTAGGCACGGGGACGGATAACGGGCGTTGCATGGATGAGAGAAACTCATGTAACAATCAAGCGGGGCATTTGCGAGATAATAATAAAACGGTGTCCAAGTACAAAGCAATCAATAGGCATGTGTTCCAATTATAGTCGTACGTGCTCGCAATGAGAAACTTGCACAACATCTTTTGTCCTACCAGCCGGTGGCAGCCGGGCCTCAAGGGAATCTACTCGGATATTAAGGTACTCCTTTTAATAGAGTACCGGAGCAAAGCATTAACACTCCGTGAACACATGTGATCCTCACATCACTACCATCCCCTCCGGTTGTCCCGATTTCTGTCACTTCGGGGCCATTGGTTCCGAACAGCGACGTGTGAATATCATGATGAAATAATAACATGTTCAAATCTGAGATCATGGCACTCAGGCCCTAGTGACAAGCATTAAGCATAACAAGTTGCAACAATATCATCAAAGTACCAATTACGGACACTAGGCACTATGCCCTAACAATCTTACACTATTACATGACCAATCTCATCCAATCCCTACCATCCCCTTCAGCCTACAGCGGGGAATTACTCACACATGGATGGGGGAAACATGGCTGGTCGATGGAGAGGCGTCGGCGGTGATGGTGGCGATGATCTCCTCCAATTCCCCGTCCGGCGGAGTGCCGAACGGAGACTTCTGGCTCCCGAGACGGAGTTTCGCGATGTGGCGGCGTTCTGGAGGGTTTCTGGCGACTTTGACTTCTCCCCGTGCGTTTTTAGGTCGAAGGCGATAAGTAGTCCAAAGGAGGGCGTCGGAGGCCGGCTGAGGGGGCCACACGCTAGGGCCGCGCGCCCCCCTCCTGGGCCGCGCCGCCCTAGGGTGTGGGGCCCTCGGGCCTCCACCCGACTTGCCCTTCTGGCTCCGTGAGTCTTCTGGAAAAATAGGACCTTTCGTATAAATTCCGAGGATTTTCCTGAAAGTTGGATTTCTGCACAAAAACGAGACACCAGAACAGTTCTGCTGAAAACAACGTTAGTCCGTGTTAGTTGCATCCAAAATACACAAATTAGAGGCAAAACAATAGCAAAAGTGTTTGGGAAAGTAGATACGTTTTGGACGTATCAGTGCTCTTGTAGTCCTACACAATTAATGGTGTTTGTCATCCAACAAGAGAGTGTAGAGTGGTTTTATTATGTGATCAATGTTGAGAGTGTCCACTAGTGAAAGTATGATCCCTAGGCCTTGTTTCCAAACATCAAATCTCCGTTTATTTATCGTTCCGTTGCATGTTTACTCGCTGCCATATTTTATTCAGATTGCTATTACCACTCATATACATCCATACTACTTGTATTCCACTATCTCTTCGCCGAACTAGTGCACCTATACATCCGACAAGTGTATTAGGTGTGTTGGGGACACAAGAGACTTCTTGTATCGTGATTGCGGGGTTGCTTGAGAGGGATATCTTTGACCTCTTCCTCCCTGAGTTCGATAAACCTTGGGTGATTCACTTAAGGGAAACTTGTTGCTGTTCTACAAACCTCTGCTCTTGGAGGCCCAACACTGTCTACAGGAAAAGAAGTGTGAGTAGACATACTAAACAACAATTTAGTCCCCAACTTAGCCCATAAACATCTCCAAAAGTGGCTAAGAAACTTAGTATCATGATCAGAAACAATAGTATTTGGCACACCATGTAAACGCACAATTTCGCGAAAGAACAAATCAGCAACATGTGTAGCATCATCAGTTTTGTGACATGAAATAAAGTGTGCCATCTTAGAAAACCTATCCACAACAACAAAGATACTATCCCTCCCCTTCTGTGTACGAGGCAAACCCAAAACGAAATCCATAGAAATATCCTCCCAAGGTACACTAGGAACAGGAAGAGACATATATAAACCATGTGGATTAAGTCGAGACTTAGTTTTTTGACATGTAGTGCAGCGTGCCACAAATCTCTTAACATCTCGACGCATACGTGGCCAAAAGAAATGTGCAGCAAGTGCATCCTCCATCTTCTTCACACCAAAGTGACCCATCAATCCTCCTCCATGCGCCTCCTACAACAATAAAAGACGAACGGAACTATCTGGGATGCATAGCTTGTTAGCACGGAACACAAATCCATCATTAAGGACGAATTTGTTCCATGTTCTACCATCTTTACAATTCAGCAGCACATCTTTAAAATCAACATCATGTAAGTATTGTTCCTTTATAGTTTTGCTTGTGACAGTAAAGCACACGTCCGTTGGGAACCCCAAGAGCAAGGTATGATGAGTACAGCAGCGAGTTTTCCCTCAGTAAGAAACCAAGGTTATCAAACCAGTAGGAGATGAAGATCACGTGAAGGTTGTTGGTGAAGGAGTGTAGTGCGGCGCAACACCAGGAATTCCGTGACAACGTGGAACCTGCACAACACAATCAAACTACTTTGCCCCAACTTAACAGTGAGGTTGTCAATCTCACCGGCTTGCTAAAAACAAAGGATTAAACGTATGGTGTGAAAAATTATGTTTGCTTGCAGAAAACAAAAAAGAACAATGATTGCAGTAGGTTGTATTTCAGATGTAAAAGAATGGACCTGGGTCCACAGTTCACTAGTGGTGTATCTCTCCAATAAGATAAATAACATGTTGGGTGAACAAATTACAGTTGGGCAATTGACAAATAGAGATGGCATAACAATGCACATACATATCATGATGACTACTATGAGATTTACTTAGGGCATTACGACAAAGAACATAGACCGCCATCCAACATGCATCTATGCCTAAAAAGTCCACCTTCGGGTTAGCATCCGCACCCCTTCCAGTATTAAGTTGCAAACAACGAGACAATTGCATTAAGTACGTGCGTAATGTAAACAATACAAATATCCTTAGACAAAGCATTGATGTTTTATCCCTAGTGGCAACAACACATCCACAACCTTAGAACTTTACGTCACTCGTCTCGGATTCAATGGAGGCATGAACCCACTATCTAGCATAAATACCCCCTCTTGGAGTTACAAGTATCAACTTGGCCGAGCCTCTACTAGCAACGGAGAGCATGCAAGATCATAAACAACATATATGATAGATCAATAATCAACTTGACATAGTATTCCATATTCATCGGATCCCAACAAACACAACATGTAGTATTACAAATAGATGATCTTGATCATGATAGGCAGCTCACAAGATCTAAACATGATGGCATAATAGGAGAAGACAACCATCTAGCTACTGCTATGGACCCATAGTCCAAGGATGAACTACTCACGCATCAGTCCGGAGGCGGGCATGGTGATGTAGAGCCCTCCGGTGATGATTCCCCTCTCCGGCAGGGTGTCGGAGGAGATCTTCTGAACCCCCCGAGATGGGTTTGACGGCGGCGGCGTCTTTGGAACTGTTCTCGTATTTTGGCTCTCTGTACTAGGGTTTTCGGAGACGAAGGAATAAATAGGCGAAGGGGCAGCGTCGGGGGAGCCAGGGGGCTCCCTCCCCACAGGTCGGCGCGGGGGCCCCACTGCCGCGCCGCCCTATGGTGTGGGCCCCCTGCTGGCCTTCCTCGATTCTTCTTCGGACTTCTGGAAAACTCCGTGGAAAATAGGGCCGTGGGCTTTTGTTTCGTCCAATTCCGAGAATATTTGTAAACTAACTTTTCTGAAATAAAAAACGGCAGAAAATAGGAACTGGCACTGTGGCATCTTGGTAATAGGTTAGTCCCAGAAAATGCATAAAAACATTATAAAGTGTGAATAAAACATGTAGGTATTGTCATAAAACTAGCATGGAACATAAGAAATTATAGATACGTTGGAGACGTATCAAGCATCCCAAGTTTAGTTCCTACTCGCCCTCGAGTAGGTAAACGATAAAAAGAATAATTTCTGAAGTGACATGCTATCAACATAATCTTGATCAATACTATTGTAAAGCATATGAGATGAATGAAGTGACTCAAAGCAATGGTCTATAGTTTGCTAACAAAAAGATAATGACTAAACAACTGAATCATATAGCAAAAAAATTTCATGAATAGTACTTTCAAGGCAAGTATCAAAAAGTCTTGCATAAGAGTTAAATCATAAAGCAATAGATTCTTAATAAAAGGTTTTGAAGCAACACAAAGGAAGATTTAAGTTTCAGCAATTGCTTTCAACTTTCAACATGTATATCTCATGGATAATTGTCAACACAAAGTAATATGATGAGTGCAATAAGCAAGCATGTAAGAATCAATGCACACAGTTGACACAAGTGTTTGCTTCTAAGATAGAAAGAAGTAGGTAAACTGACTCAACATAAAGTAAAAGAAAGGCCCTTCGCAGAGGGAAGCAAGGATTAAATCATGTGCTAGAGCTTTTCAAGTTTTGAAATCATAAAGAGAGCATAAAATAAAGTTTTGAGAGGTGTTTGTTGTTGTCAACGAATGGTAGTGGGCACTCTAACCCCCTTGTCAAACAGACTTTCAAAGTGCGGCTCCCATGAAGGACGTTATCTCTACCAGCAAGGTAGATCATCCCTCTTCTCTTTTGTTTACACATGTATTTTAGTTTTATTTATAGATGACACTCCTCCCAACCTTTTGCTTTCACAAGCCATGGCTAACCGAATCCTCGGGTGCCTTCCAACATTTCACATACCATGGAGGAGTGTCTATTGCAAAATTAATTTTCTTACTGATAAATCAGGGCAAAACATGTGAAGAGAATTATTAATGAAAGTTAATTAATTGGGGTTGGGCACCCCGTTGCCAGCTCTTTTTGCAAAATTATTGGATAAGCGGATGTGCCACTAGTCCATTGGTGAAATTCTGCCCAACAAGATTGAAAGATAAAACACCACATACTTCCTCATGAGCTATAAAACATTGACACAAATAAGGAGTAATAAAGTTTTGAATTGTTAAAAGGTAGCACATGAAGTATTTACTTGGAATGGCAGAAAAATACCACATAGTAGGTAGTTATAGTGGACACAAATGGCATAGGTTTTGGCGCAAGGTTTTGGATGCACGAGAAGCATTCCCTCTCAGTACAAGGCTTTGGCTAGCAAGGTTGTTTGAAGCAAACACAAGTATAAACCGGTACAGCAAAACTTACATAAGAGCATATTGCCAGCATTATAAGACTCTACACTGTCTTCCTTGTTACTCAAACACTTTTACCAGAAAATATCTAGACCTTAGAGAGACCAATCATGCAAACCAAATTTCAACAAGCTCTACAGTAGTTCTCCACTAATAGGTTTAAACCACATGACGCAAGAGCTTAAACATGATCTACTTGAGAGCTCAAAACAATTGCCAAGTATAAAATTATTCAAGACAATATACCAACTACCACATGAAGCATTTTCTATTTCCAACCAAATAGCAATAAATGCAGCGGCTTTCAGCTTTTGCCATGAACATTAAAAGTAAAACGAAGAACACCAGTGTTCAAATAAAAAAGCAGAGCGTGTCTCTCTCCTACACAAGCATGTTAGGATCCGATTTATTCAGAGAATGAGAATAACAAAACGAAAATAAAAGCACACAGACGCTCCAAGTAAAGCACATAAGATGTGACGGAATTAAAATATAGTTTCACTAGAGGTGACCTGATAAGTTGTTGATGAAGAAGGGGATGCCTTGGGCATCCCCAAGCTTAGACGCTTGAGTCTTCTCGAAATATGCAGGGATGAACCACGGGGGCATCCCCAAGCTTAGACTTTTCACTCTTCTTGATCATATTATATCATCCCTCTTGATCCTTGAAAACATCCTTCACACCAAACTCAAAGCAATCTCATTAGAGGGTTAGTGCATAATCAAAAATTCACATGTTCAGAAAGGAAACAATCATTACCAACACTTCTAGACATTACCCAAGGTTACTGAAATTTAATGGAGCAAAGAAACCCACTCAAACACAGTAAAAGAGGCAATGCAAAATAAAAGGCATAATCTGTCAAAACAGAACAGTCCATAAAGACGAATTTTTTCGAGGCACTTAACGTGCTCAGATGGAAAAGCTCCAGTTGAATGAAAGTTGCGTACATATCTGAGGATTACTCATGAATTATTTCAAGATTTTTAGATTTTTATACAGAGAGAAAAACTCAAAACCGTGACAGCTAAAAATCTGTTTCTGCGCAGAAATCCAAATCTAGTATCAACTTTCTATCAAAGACTTTACTTGGCACAACAATGCAATAAAATAAAGATACAAAGGTATTTCTACAGTAGTAACAAGCACCTTGACTCAAACATAAAACAAAAATTGCAGAAATAAAATAATGGGTTGTCTCCCATAAGCGCTTTTCTTTAACGCCTTTCAGCTAGGCGCAGAAAGTGAAAATCAAGTAACATCAAGAGAAGAAGCATAAACATCATAATTTGTTCTAATAATAAAATCAAAAGACACCTTCATTCTCTTTCTAGGGAAGTGTTACATACCTTTCTTAAGAGGGAATTGATATTTAATATTTCCTTCTTTCATATCAATAATAGCACCAACGGTTCGAAGAAAAGGTCTTCCCAAAACAATAGGACAAGATGCATTGCATTCAGTATCAAAAACAACAAAATCAACGGGGACAAGGTTATTGTTAATCGTAATGTGAACATTGTCAATTCTCCCCAAAGGTTTCTTTATAGAATTATCAGCAAAATTAACATCCAAATAACAACATTCCAAAGGTGGCAAATCAAGCATATCATAAAGTTTCTTAGGCATAACAGAAATACTTGCACCAAGATCACATAAAGCATTACAATCAAAATCATTGACCTCCATTTTAATGATGGGCTCCCAACCATCTTCCAACTTCCTAGGGATAGAAGCTTCAAGTTTTAATTGCTCTTCTCTAGCTTTAATGAGAGCA
The DNA here is from genome assembly GCF_022539505.1 of Lolium rigidum. Lineage (NCBI taxonomy): Eukaryota > Viridiplantae > Streptophyta > Magnoliopsida > Poales > Poaceae > Lolium > Lolium rigidum. The sequence continues at coordinate 351,033,578 of NC_061510.1, forward strand.
TTTGTAATATGTTTTGTAAAGGCCAAGTTTATAGCACTAGCATTAGGACTTCTAGCAAGTTTTTGCAAGAACTTAATAACTTCAGAAATATGAAAATTATAAAAATCAAAACCATTATGATCTAAAGCAATGGGACCATTGTCCCCAACACTTTGAAAAATTTCAGCATTTTTATCACAAACAGTTTCAGCAGTTTCATGCAATTTTGCACGCTTTGTAGTAGAAGTAGAAACATTGCCAACACCAATTATTTTACCATTGATAGTAGGAGGTTTAGCAACATGTGAAGCATCAATATTACTAGTGGTGGTAATAGTCCAAACTCTAGCCATATTATTCTATTTAGCAAGTTTTTCTTCTCTTTCTCACCTAGCATGCAATTCAGCCATCATTCTAATATTGTCATTAATTCGAACTTGGATAGCATTTGCTGTAGCAAATGACTTAATATCTTTAACTTCATTAGGCATAACTTTCAGTTTTAAAAGATCAACATCAAGAGCAAGACTATCAACCTTAGAAGCAAGAACATCAATTTTACCAAATTTTTCCTCAACAGATTTGTTAAAAGCAGTTTGTGTACTAATAAATTCTTCAAGCATGACTTCAAGATCAGATGGTTCACTCCTACTATTGTTGTAAGAATTACCATAAGAATTACCATAACCATTACCACTATTAGAAGGATATGGCCTATAGTTGTTGTTACCAAAATTATTCCTATAAGCATTGTTGTTGAAATTATTATTTTTAATGAAGTTCACATCAACATGCTCTTCTTGAGCAACCAGTGAAGCTAAAGGAACATTATTAGGATCAACATGAGATTTACCATTAACAAGCATAGACATAATAACATCAATCTTATCACTCAAGGAAGATGTTTCTTCAACAGAATTTACCTTCTTACCTTGAGGAGTCTTTTCAGTGTGCCATTCAGAGTAGTTGATCATCATATCATCAAGAAGCTTTGTTGCAGCACCCAAAGTGATGGACATAAAAGTACCTCCAGCAGCTGAATCCAATAGGTTCCTTGAGGAAAATTTTAATCCTGCATAAAAGGTTTGGATGATCATCCAAGTAGTTAGTCCATGGGTAGGGCAATTCTTTACCAAAGATTTCATTCTCTCCCATGCTTGAGCAACATGTTCATTATCCAATTGCTTAAAATTCATAATGCTACTTCTGAAAGATATAATTTTAGCAGGAGGATAATATTTTCCAATGAAAGCATCTTTACATTTAGTCCATGAACTAATACTATTTTTAGGCAAAGATAACAACCAATCTTTAGCTCTTCCTCTCAAGGAGAAAGTAAACAATTTCAGTTTTATAATATCCCCATCTACATCCTTATACTTTTGCATTTCACAAAGTTCAACAAAATTATTAAGATGGGCAACAGCGTCATCAGTACTAACACCAGAAAATTGCTCTCTCATAACAAGATTTAGTAAAGCAGGTTTAATTTCATATAATTCTGCTGTAGAAGTAGGTGGAGCAATAGGAGTGCATATGAAATCATTATTATTTGTGCTAGTGAAGTCACACAACTTAGTGTTCTCAGGAGTACTCATTTTAGCAATAATAAAAATAAATAAAGCAAAACCGAATTAATTAAAGTAAAACAAGTAACTAATTTTTTTGTGTTTTTTGATATAAAGAAAGCAAACAAGACAGAAAATAAAATAAAGCAAGACAATAAACAAAGTAAAGAGATTGGGTGTGAGAGACTCCCCTTGCAGCGTGTCTTGATCTCCCGGCAACGGCGCCGGAAAAGTAGCTGCTTGTGACGGTAAAGCACACGTCCGTTGGGAACCTCAAGAGGAAGGTATGATGAGTACAAGCAGCGAGTTTTCCCTCGGTAAGAAACCAAAGTTATCGAACCGAGTAGGAGATGAAGATCACGTGAAGGTTGTTGGTGAAGGAGTGTAGTGCGGCGCAACACCGGGGATTCCGGTGCCAACGTGGAACCTGCACAACACAATCAAACTACTTTGCCCCAACTTAACGAGTGAGGTTGTCAATCTCACCGGCTTGCTGAAAACAAAGGATTAAACGTATGGTCCGGAAAATTATGTTTGCTTGCGGAAAACAAAAGAGAACAATGATTGCGGTAGGTTGTATTTCAGATGTAAAAGAATGGACCGGGGTCCACAGTTCACTAGTGGTGTCTCTCCAATAAGATAAATAACATGTTGGGTGAACAAATTACAGTTAGGCAATTGACAAATAGAGAGGGCATAACAATGCACATACATATCATGATGACTACTATGAGATTTACTTAGGGCATTACGACAAAGAACATAGACCGCCATCCAGCATGCATCTATGCCTAAAAAGTCCACCTTCGGGTTAGCATCCGCACCCCTTCCGGTATTAAGTTGCAAACAACGGACAATTGCATTAAGTACGTGCGTAATGTAAACAATACAAATATCCTTAGACAAAGCATTGATGTTTTATCCCTAGTGGCAACAACACATCCACAACCTTAGATCTTTCTGTCACTGTCCCAGATTCAATGGAGGCATGAACCCACTATCTAGCATAAATACCCCCTCTTGGAGTTACAAGTATCAACTTGGCCAGAGCCTCTAGTAGCAACGGAGAGCATGCAAGATCATAAACAACATATATGATAGATCAATAATCAACTTGACATAGTATTCCATATTCATCGGATCCCAACAAACTCAACATGTAGTATTACAAATAGATGATCTTGATCATGATAGGCAGCTCACAAGATCTAAACATGATGGCATAATAGGAGAAGACAACCATCTAGCTACTGCTATCGACCCATAGTCCAAGGATGAACTACTCACGCATCAGTCTGGAGGCGGGCATGGTGATGTAGAGCCCTCCGGTGATGATTCCCCTCTCCGGCAGGGTGCCAGAGGAGATCTTCTGAACCCCCCGAGATGGGGTTGACGGCGGCGGCGTCTCTGGAACTGTTCTCGTATTTTGGCTCTCTGTACTAGGGTTTTCGAAGACGAAGGAATAAATAGGCGAAGGGGCAGCGTCGGGGGAGCCAGGGGGCTCCCTCCCCACAGGTCGGCGCGGGGGGCCCCACTGGCCCCCCGCGCCGCCCTATGGTGTGGGCCCCCTGCTGGCCTTCCTCGATTCTTCTTCGGACTTCTGGAACACTCAGTGGAAAATAGGGCTGTGGACTTTTGTTTGGTCCTATTCCGAGAATATTTGTAAACTAACTTTTCTGAAATAAAAACAGCAGAAAACAGGAACTGGCACTGTGGCATCTTGTTAATAGGTTAGTCCCAGAAAATGCATAAAAACATTATAAAGTGTGAATAAAACATGTAGGTATTGTCGTAAAACTAGCATGGAACATAAGAAATTATAGATACGTTGGAGACGTATCAAGTTTCTAATCCAAAAATCTTGAAGTGAAGTTGAGATAGCATAGTATAGCGGCGCGACAAAGCATCAGCAATAACATTATCTTTACCCTTTCTGTGTTTGATAACATAAGGAACAGACTCAATTAATTCAACCCACTTTGCATGGCGACGATTCAACTTAGCTTGACTACGAATATGCTTCAAAGATTCATGATCAGAATGTATAACAAATTCTTTAGGCCATAAATAATGTTGCCAAGTTTCTAATGTCCGAACCAGCGCATATAATTCTTTATCATAAGTAGAATAGTTCAGACTAGGCCCACTCAATTTTTCACTAAAATATGCAACAGGTTTGCCCTCTTGTAATAACGCACCTCCCAAACCAATTCCACTAGCATCACATTCAAGCTCAAAAGTCTTATTGAAATCGGGAAGTTGGAGTAATGGAGTATGTGTTAACTTATCTTTCAGAATCATGAAGGCGTCTTGTTGTGCATCGCCCCACACAAAGGGCACATCCTTCTTCGTAAGCTTATTCAGCGGCGCAGCAATGAATCCAAAATCTTTCACAAAGCGCCTATAGAAACCAGCGAGGCCAAGAAAACTCCTCACTTGTGTGACCGTCTTTGGCTGCGGCCAACTATCAATTCCCTCAATCTTTGCTGGATCAACTTCAATTCCCTGCGCAGTAACAACATAGCCAAGAAACACAACTCAATTGGTGCAAAAGGTGCACTTCTCAAGATTACCATACAAACGTGCATCACGTAAAGCATTGAAAACAACACGTAAATGATTCAAATGTTCCTCCAAAGATTTGCTATAAATCATAATATCATCAAAGTATACCACCACAAAACGTCCAATAAAAGCACGTAAAACTTCTTTCATCAGTCTCATGAAAGTACTAGGTGCATTAGTTAAACCAAAAGGCATTTCTAACCACTCATATAAACCGAACTTAGTTTTAAACGCTGTTTTCCATTCATCTCCTAATTGCATACGAATCTGGTGGTAACCACTACGCAAATCAACTTTAGAGAACATAATAGAACCACTCAATTCATCAAGCATATCATTTAAACGAGGTATAGGATGATGGTATCGAATGGTAATATTATTAATAGCTCTACAATCAGTACACATGCGTGAAGAACCATCCTTCTTAGGTACCAAGATAATAGGGACAGCACATGGACTAAGAGACTCACGAATGCAACCTTTATCTTGGAGAACCTGAATTTGTCGCTGAATCTCTTTGGTCTCTTCAGGATTGGTACGATATGGTGCACGGTTGGGCAGCGAAGCTCATGGAATCAAGTCAATTTGGTGTTCTATCCCACGAATAGGTGGTAATCCAGGTGGAACATCTTGTGGGAACACATCAATGAATTCCTGCAAAAGGTTAGCAAATCTGCAAATGATAGCATAGCATTGAGTAGTGTTCACATCAAGTTCAGCAATATCAGATTTGCTAGCAAGCAAACAAGGATTTTTTAAACGAATTTCAGTAGCATTGTTTGAATCAGATTTAGTATTAGTCTTATGTGGCACAAAATCTGCAGCAACAATCTGATTTTCACTCTTATGTTTCTCCTCGTTTTTTACTCTACTAGCTCTAGCAAGATCATCTTTTACTATTTGTTCAGGAGTCATAGGTTTGAGACCAATTTTCTTTCCATCATGCATAAGAGAATACTTGATTAGTTCTACCATTATGAACAGATTCTCTATCAAATTGCCAAGGTCTACCAAGTAACAAAGAACAAGCTTGCATAGGTACAACATCACAATCAACAAAATCAGAATATGTACCAATAGTAAAATGCACAAGTGTAGTTCTTGTTACCTTGAGCTTCCGAGAGCTCTCAAACCATTGAATGTAGTAAGGATGTGTGCGCTATCTTGTAGGGAGAGAAAGCTTCTCCACCATGTCAACGCTAGCCAGATTATTGCAGCTCCCTCCATCAATGATGATCCTTATAGCTCGCTCTTTGACATCGCCTCTTGTTTGGAACAGATTGTGGCGTTGATCATGCTCAGATTTGCTCAATTGCATGCTCAAGACACGCTGTGTAACTAAGCTCTTGTACTGATCAGCAGTGTCAGCTTCCATTACCTTCATATCTCTCTCAGAATCAGAATTGGCGCCATCACGTGCAGCAATAAGGGCCAATGTGTCTTCATCAAAATCACTTGCAGAATCCTATTCTCCATCTTCACGTACCAACATCACACGCTTGGTTCTGCATTCTCTCTCTATGTGTCCAAATCCCAAGCATTTGCGACATTGAATGTCGCTCGTCTTCCCCGTGGAGGCCATCGAAGATGAACTCCGAGGAGGACCAGCAGATGGTGGTGGAGTAGCAGCCGGTGGTGCTCGTGATGAAGGCGCGGTGTACTTGGAGGTAGTAGGCGCTGGTGCAGCCCCACGAGATGGTGATGCTGATGGTCACGGAGACCATGATGATGTACGGCCTGCATAAACATTAGCTCTTCTCCATGGTGGTTGACGATCCTGCACTTCACGTTCAGCTTTGCAACCAAGATGAAACAATCGAGTAATAGTGTTGTACTCCTTATAATCTAAAATATGTTAAATCTCTTTATTCAAACCACCAAAGAAACGTGCAAGCATAGCCTCATTATCCTCTACAATACCACAGTGAATCATGCCAGTTTGCAATTCTTGATAATAGTCTTCTACAGAATTTTTTCCTTGTTCTAAGCGAGAATTTTTTTTCAGCAAATCACGTTGATAATGTGGAGGAACAAAACGAGTACGCATAGCAAGTTTTAAACCAACCCAAGTAGTAGGAACATTTGCTGGATGTGCTCTACAATATTCAGACCACCAAATAGATGCAAAATCTTTGAACTCACAAGTAGCAGCACTAACACGCAAGTGATCAGGGTATTTTAAATATGCAAAGCGTTGTTCTACCTCTAATTCCCATGTAAGATATGCATCAGGATTATATCTACCCTCAAATGACGGAATATTCAGTTTCAGTTTAGCAATATGATCATCATCACGTACCAGCCGTGGAGGTAGGCGAGCGTTGCGGTTCAGTTGTCGTGGGCGACCAGGTGCAGGTTGTTCGACTTCCTCGCCGTCCAGCACATTCTCCTCGACCTGCTCGTCCCCGTCCCCTTCATAGTCTTCGTATCCTTCATCAGAAGGTGCGCCAGGTGCGGCTGCAGCAGCAAGAGCGGTACACGCAGGCACATCCGCACGAGGAACGCGACGTGCGCGTCGTCGCACGTTTTCGCGAGGTGGCGGCAACCAAGTCAAGAGTTCCTGGAACTTGGCGTCGAGCTTGGAGTTGAAAGCTGTCTCGAGGCCATCCAGCTTGTCCAGCGTGTCGGTGAGTTTGGCGTCCACATCACCAATGCGCGCATCGACGTCACGTGCATGCCCGCCCAAAAGGTGGGTGAAGTGAGCATGCAACACCTCACTAGTCATCTTGGCCGGGTCAATAGCGGCCGGATCAACTGGTCCTGACATGGTTAGTACACAAAAAACAAAAATGTATATGCCTACAAACTACGGAATATGGTGGTTCACGCGCAATTCGTCAAGCAAAATACAAACCTCTTACAAGTTCTTACCAAACAGGAGGAAGGAGATGTAACAACCAACAAGGATCAGCGTCTCCAAAGATTGCCAAAGCGATTACCAGGTGTCGACACAGTGCACGTGGAGACAATATGTAGAGCTGTAGGAATGCTAATATGGTAGCAAAACAGCAATTGTCAAAACAGCAATGCAGTATTGAAAGTATGCTCAACGACGGTACTGTGCTGGTCCTAGGCTAGACCGTACTAGAGACATGAGCCTAGAACACTAACGAGCTCACGACGCGTCACACAAGCAACTAGCAGTGATGAGGTGGCGATGATGTGGCGACGCGAGGTGCAAAAAATCACTATGATGGCAAGTGTCTCAAACTGATCCCCGAGGTCTAAAAACAGTATAGCCTCAGAAAAAAGTTTTGTCGAAATTTCGGAGGTGCTCCGGAAAGCGCGCATGCGCAAAAAAAAATGTCACTATAACGGCCAGTGGCGAAAAGTGATCGCCAAAGTGAAAAACCAATGTAGCCAGAAAAAAATTTCGGAGGCGTTTCCAGACTTTTTTTTTGCTCTCCTTCCAATTCTTTACTGGCGGACGAAACTTATCTCGCGGAAATTTTTTCTACAGCGCAGGATGAAACTAGAAGGCAATAGCTATTAAGGAAAACAATAAAACCTAATTCTACACGGACTCTGTCGTGACAGAGAAACAGCACGAATCTGTGTCGCGGTAGGAAACAGGGTATATGGCAGATGTATATGTCCGTGGCGGAAACGATCTGGTGGGTGTATATGGTGGGTGTATATGGAAGTGGCGGAAGTATATGGTGGGTGTATCTGGCGGTGGCGGAAGTATATGGTGGGTGTATATGGCGGTGATCTGCGTATGGTGCGAGTGGGCGGCGGCGGCGTGACTAATATGACAAGAACTCGAAACTCTAAAGGAACTAGACGCTAAGACCAGGAACTCGACACGAAGATGCAGACATAAATTCAACTATGCAAAACTGAAAAGACAATGCAAGGCGTGGCAGGGGGTTTATGGGATGATATGATCTAAACCCTAACTGTATTTTTGTGGCTTTTTCGTGGTTTATGGGACGATGGCAGATGCAATCTACACTAGGAAAACAGTAAAATCTCACCAAGCAACGTGAAATCTGATACCACTTGATAGGGCAAAGATGGCCGATCTTTCGATGAGACGTGGATAGATCGATTTGTTGGTGGAGTTCGTGCTTGACGATCCGACTACACGTGCAAAACTCGTGCGCCAATACAATCGCTAGGACAATCTCTGGGAGTTACTGATCTTGCGGATGCACGATCAGCCTAACCAGCGAGGGTCTTAATTCCTACCTGAAATCGAGAACAAGCAAGAACTAATGATGCAATCAGAATATTGCGGATGAAAGATAAAAGCTTTATGGAAAAAGGTGGGATTCCGAATAGTCGGTCTTGTTCTGGGCATTGGCCTCAAAGGAAGTACACGAGAGTTGCAGCAATGGTAACCTTTAGTCTAATCAAAATCCGAGTCTAAACGTGACAGCTATGGGGGTATTTAAAGGAGGAAAAGGTGGGGATTCGGCCAGCCATACATATGGTGGCCGAACCAAACCCTAGAAGGCCTTTCCCCCTTCAATACGGACTCTAAAAAGGGGCTGACTTAATTCCTGCGAAAATAACATGGGCCTGGCCCAAAACTAAAGGTGACGCAGCACCATAACATGCTATGGACGAAATTGTGAAGTGGGAAACTCTATATTTCGTCCATGTCTTCATCTCTTCTTATGGTGGTTTCAAAGTTCTGAAATCTCCACTTGCGGCGTCATCTTCAATCCTCAAAAGCTTGCTGCCATCTCCTCCATGCGTGATCATGCTCCAATGCTTGTCCTCCTCATCCATGCTTGGTCCATCATTCTTAAGAGTAATAAACATATCTAATTTAGGCAACATCATATTCTCATGTATGTGAGGAATAGTTCGAAGAAACGAAAGTACCTGATAGTTAAGTTGTTTGGCACGAGCTCGAGTGATTGGTCCTTGCATTTGTGTGGCTGTTGGTACAGCGGCTGTATCAAGAGATGGGATGTCCTCATCACTCGGCCTTCGTCAGGGTCTAAGGCGAGCTGCAAACCAAGGTATTTTATTGGGAATTGCAGCAGCTCACACCGAAGAATCGCTTGAACTCGTTCCTTAGTTCCCTCGCCCCTGATCATCGTGGCTGTCGTCTTCCTACAATTGACCTGCACCCCCGAGGCCTATCCAAAGATCCTGAGGAATTCCTTCGCTGCAATCAACTCAAACTCCTCGTCCCACACGAACAGAACAATGTCGTTAGCAAAAACCAAAATTCTTTGGATTGGAGACATGCCCGCCAACTTGGTAAACAGTTGCGCGTCATCCGCCTTAATAAACAGCTGGAGACATACAACATTGGGGAGGTCGGATCTCCCTGTCTCAGTCCTCGCACGTGCTGTATGAGCTCCCCAGGTACTTCATTCACCGAGACTCTTGTAGACGCAGTAAACAATAGCAAGACGATCCATTTGATAAAAAGGCCACCAAAGCCGAGGTGCCTCAAAACCTCCGAAAGGAAAGCCCACGAGATGGAATCGAATGCCCTTGAAATATCAAGCTTTAAGTAGCACTCCGGATTGGCATATCTGATTAATTCTCATTGCGACTTGTCGGACTAGATAACGAAATTGTCATGGAGGCATCTACCCTTCACAAATGCCGACTGATTCACAGTCACCAAACTTCCCAAGTCGCAAGCTGGACGAAGGCGCTGAAATACACGTTGCTCATCAGCACATCTGCACATGAACCACTTTCAGCATCCTGGTCATCTCCAAATTATAACATGAACGAGTAACAAGAGTTGATGCGGTATTAAAATGCAGACGGGTGCACTGACCTTAATTAGACGATGTCAGATTATAAGGGTGTGTTTGGTAGCCCGGGTGACCTGATAATCGCTTTCCCATCTCAACATTGCTCACCTCATACTAGCTAGGCTGAGATTTTGGTGTATGTTTGTTAGCTCGTATGTATTGAAACAGGGTGAATAGAGAGTGTGTTTGGAAAGACTTCTCGTCAGGGCCCACCTCCAACTTTTTACAAAATGAACCTTAACAAAAAAGAAAAAAGCAACAGGGTCCTATCTCAGCTCCACGCCATGGAGCTTCCTGAGGAATTCATCGTCCTGGAGAGTCAACGGCCGCACATCGCGGCCTCACCTGGCCCGGTAGGCGTCGACCCTCAGCTCCAGAAGGTCCAAGGAAGCGAGCTCCCGTCGGGCGCCGAGGGAGAGGCATCGAGGGAGCTCGTCCGTGGCGCCGGCACAGCTTGGCGTCGGGAAGGCGGCGGCGGATGCGAGCGTCGACGAGGCGGCGGCGTAGGCGAGCGTCGATGAGGCGGCGGCGGAGCTCGTCCGCGGCGTGGCGGAGGCGCGATGAAGGAAAGGAAGAGACACATCGAGGGAGAGGTGGAGCTCGTCCATGGCGGCGGTGCAGGCCGACTTCGAGGCGGCAGGGCATAGCTCGTCGTCGACTAGGCGGCGGCGGAGGCCTGCATCGACTAGGCGGTGGCGGAGCTCGAGATCCGGTAGGTTGCAGCAGAGTTGATAGAGAGAAGGAGATAGGGGAAAATGAGAAGAGAAAGAGGTGGGGGTCTGGGGGTGAGCGGGGCCTGTAACAGTGTTTTGCGGGACCAGTTGAGCTAGAGCGAGTTGTGAAGCTCGATTTGAGCTTCACAACTCAACCTGGCTGAGAAGCCTTTTTCGTAGTAACTGAGCAGTGCTGAGATGAACCAAGCCGACCTAACAAACAACAAAAAGCTAGCTAGGTTGGGCTGAGGTGAGAATATCTGTGATAGGCCAGCCTACCAAACACACCCTAAATAGATGGCCTTGTAGTTAGCCCTCTTGTCTTTGTTGCTTCGTCGGCATACAGATTTTACTAAATCGCTAGTTTCTGTCAGCTGTGCAGAAAAATTGGAATGACCGTGAAGCCTTTTAGTAAGAAACTAGCAAAAATGCCCGTGCGTTGCACCGGGAGAGGAACACGAATGATGCCGGGCCAGCGAAGTGGATCCTGTGGGTGGCGGCAGTAGATTATGGTCGGCTATCCATCTCTAGCGCTTTGTCCCTTGAAGTCTTTGCTCGTAGCTGACACATCGCCAACGGAGATCGAGGGAAAACAACTATAAGTGGAGATCTGACCAGTTTATCGGATATCCCTGAAGGGACGATCTGATCGGTTTATGTAGGAGTATAAGTTTGTACTCCGTAAATCCGTAGGGCCGTGGGTTGCTACGGCTAGACCAAATTTAAGTCTATATATTTAAGTAAAACAAATATATTTGTTAGAAATAGGGAATATGTCCTTGAGTTGCTACTGGTTGATATTTATCGAGCCTCACCTACTAACCAGCGCCTCCCCACCGTCCACCTTGGGTACCCACCGACATCTCTTTTGCCACAACAATTATGTTTATATATTTTGATGGACTACATAAATCTCAAACTTAATGTACCGCATAACTAAATCTGCAAACTACCTGAAAATAAATAGAAAATGTATTTCTGTCATACATATAATACATGAAAGTTGTACCTAGCAAGTAAAATAAGTAAATTGTTTGCATCTCTATTTGTTCTGTGCCGCATCTATAGCTACTTCTCCACCCCATCTTTTGTCTACCCCATGAATCACGAGCACCCATTTTGGGTATCTCTTTTTTAGCAGCACCAGTGAGCTTTCATCTTGAAGAAAATCTTTTAGGCGGCAGCTTTTCTTTACCTGTTATTTGTTGGAACAAATCTCCTCTCTCACAAGCCAACTTTATCATGTGCAGCTGTATTTGTTCCGACCACACAAAAGACAGGCTCCACTGTGGCATATCACCTCCAGTTTGGTGCACCGCTTTTCTTCAATTCCCTTAAAAATTCTGTAGAGAAAGAAAAAAGCCCAGCTCACGTAGTCGGACTGGCCCAAATGCCCAAATCGATCACTGCCTCGCCCGATCCGTTACTTCTCGCATCGCTCCCCACCACCAATGTTTATTGTACTGCCCTCTCACGAATCCTGCACCAAGTTGCCTCCGAGGTGGTTCCTCCATCGTGCGGGCGCCTGTCAGATTGTTCGATGAAAATTAAAATACGTACTTTTGCATGGTAGCGATTTTTTAATTTTGTGTTTTTCTATCGGATGTCCCCAAAGGGACTCCACTTTGTGTTTTTTTTGGAAAATGCTTAACTGAAAATGAGAAAATGAGGAAGAACAAGAAGCAGGTCCCAAACGTATACATGTATTTGGTGGAATTGCTCTACTGCGATGGAATGTGTAAAGAACAAGAAGCAGGTCCATACGTGTGATGGAAAATGAAAAGAAATACTCGTGTGATGGTGTGGTGCTAATGTACAACAAACCCATGGGCACCAATTGTGCGTTATTAGAGAAGCTCCAAAAAAAGCTGTGCGTTATTTTTTTACAGAGAAAAGGATAAGGCTCCTTCTTCGTTGAAACGCACAGGAAAGGAGATCTCGATGCTCCCGATTTCTTCCGGCTCCCGCTCAACCGCCATCTCCTCAGCCTGGCTGGCTACCCTCACCGCGGCGGCGCCTTACCTCGAGCTTGCGCGATCCGCCGCCCGCTCCAGCCCGCATGTCGGCAGTCTCCGCCGAGCTATGAACTGTCGCTCGATTTCCATGTCGGGCTTGTTTGGTTACTCGAATCCCGGCGGGTTCCCGGCCTTTTCTCAGGAAAATTTTTCCCCTAGTCCGGAGGTCGGGAATAGAATCCCGGTGTTTTGCTCCTGTTTCAGTCTATTCCCGGCCGGGAATCTTTTCCCGGGGAATTTCGGGCCCAACAGCCAAACGAGCCCTCATGGCCGCCCCCTCTCCCTCTTCGCATGCCACTCAGGCCCCTTCCTCTTCTGTCAATCCTCTTCTGCCCGCCGCCGCCGGCGAGCCTCTAATCTTGGTCCGTCCTCCCCGTGCTTCACGGAGGAGCGGCACTATGGTTTCTGATTTCCTTCCTTCCTGACAATTACACATCTTGTACCAAGCTTTGCGGGTTGTTTTTCTCGGAGGCAACTTGCTGATTCCACCAATCTTTTTGTATATAAATCAGCTCGTCTCGGCTTAATTGAGCGAGGTGGTATTATTTTGGTCACAACATCCAGCTTGTCATGTAGGTTTTGGACGGGATGGACTTCATGATAACGAATTTGTACCTCTTTTCGCTGATTCTAGGAAGCCCACTTCTCAGGAACAAGGCCTACCAACGCAGGCTCATGGCCCAGGTGCGAGCGGACAGTTTGGATCCCTCGCGAGCGACGAGTGCCTGCAGACGCGCTCTTCCATGACGCCTGGACCGACGGGTTCCTCTTCGGAAAAGTTATAAACTGAACCGGTACTGGGGCAATTAAGTGTATTATGAGATTTGATGGGAGGGTAAAATGGTCCAATAAAAAGTTGGACGAAAATTTTGGCAGAAACCTTAGCTCCTTCATTATTAGGTATAGACTTATGACGGTACAGTATTACGCAGTGCATGCTGAATCGCCCTCTTCAATTTTGTTCAAATTTCTACCAATATACATGAACTTCTTTGCTACTTTTTTCACAACATTATTGATTTCAACAGCAGCATCCTTACAGTGTTTGTGTTTCATATGGGCATGACTTTTTGGTCCATGGTGAAGTCAGAAGAAGGAATATCATGAAGGCCGGATTGGTGGACTGACTAAAGAAGGTTCAAGTCAATGTGATGATGAGGGATCTGATTGGCGTTTCGGGCTTGCAGCAGCGGTATGCATGTGGGGGCGGCAGCACACCTCTCAGGGTGAAAACCCAAGGTCTGGCCTTAACTGGTTGTGTCTGGCAATGTTCTTGTTGGAGGTATTGTTTTGAGAGTGGGGACTATCTTCAGGGAGAAATCCTAAGACCTTTGGTCGGGCGACGACGGCGCTGGTGCAATGTTTCCTTCTTGGAGGCGTCGCTTTTGGAGAGTCTGTACTTCAGGTGTTGTCATGGTGGTGGTTGTGTTGTTGTTGCTAGGTCTAGAAGGCTGTAGCGGGACTTTTATTTCTTAGTTTTCTTTTCTCTTTTTTGGCTGTGTGCATCCTTACTGTCATTAGGTGGGGCGTTGTTGCAGAGACTGGGTGTAATTGGTATCTTTTGATATTAATATATTCCCTTTATCGAAAAAATGGGCATCTTTATCGGTCCGACGCAGCGGATCGTGGCTATTTGTTTTGGTCCGCGCGTGCCGAAGGACAGACAAGACTTAGCCTAGAGGTGGCAAACAGACGAAGACGTCCTCGGCGACTCATTCCCAGCCTAAATTTGGGCTTGAAATGCGTCGCGCGTCCCCTGTTCTATTCCGTGGCCCCACCTGCCAGTGGCACACAAAGCCACCCCTCTGCCGCCCCCACTCCAATTTTCGCCTGCACGAATTCCAAAGCCCTCGTCCACCGCCTTTGCCCCCGCCATAGGACACAGCCGCATGGAGGTTGCCCCTACCGCCTACCGCAAGGTCAAGGCTAAGGCCCCGAAGAAAGAGATGACGTCGGCGGAGGGGGCGCCTGAGACCCAAAAGCGCGGTGGCCGACGCGTCGCTGTGAGGGCAAAGAAGGGCGAGGCAGGCCGCCAGTGCCTCCTCAACAAGCTCGGTCACGTTCGCGGCCACAATGCTACCTCTGCTGCCACGGCTGTGTACTATGTATGGGGGAACGCCGTGCCCCGTCCATCATGTCCAGGTGTCGTCTTGGCTCGATGGGTCGCAATTGTCGGTTGCCAGAGACCATGTTCTTGCAGGGAGGCATGACACTGCCCGTCCTTGACCTCAACATGTAGTGTTGTGCCCAGCAATTCAGTCCTGGCGGCCGTGAAGAGGCCACGGGTGGTCCCGCCGACGAACATGCACGTGCGTGCAAGCTGTTCGAGGGAGTGCCACTCCCGAGCCGGACGACTCGGTATGGTCAATACCTCTATGTCCTTCATTCATTTGCATTTGAGAGCGCCTTGTGATGTCCAATTATGTGAAGGCGTATTATGCCAAGGACTACGAGGCCTAGATGCACGTCCTAATCAATGGCGACGACCAAATGGGAATATAGAAACTATGCTGTAGTAAAAAATAACAACATTGATGACACCAAATTAATATAATTAGATCTATCTTAAATTCAACTTTATAATATAGAAATTGTGCTGTTACTTCTTTGTGAAGAAGTTGATCTAACACTTGAAATATATCTAACTTAAGACAAAAGACAAACGTGCAATCATTCACCGCCAGAGGTAGTAGTAGTATTTATTTTTGAGTCATATACAATTTTGGTACCACAACTTGTATCAGATGTGCAGTTTAGTACCACATCTTGCAAAACGTGAACCTACGGTACCACAACTTGTATTAAGGGAGCAAATAGGTACCAAGTCATTCTAGAGTGGACATGTGGCATTGTAAATTTTGCACAAACACCCCTATATTATTTTTTATGGCGCATGTCTCCTTGGCGATGCCTTACAGGCAGGTCCCACCTATCAGTGTATCAGTGTACAAAGAGATAAAAATAATTAAAAACGCATGTGTGAGACGGGATATTGAACACAAGACCTCATACTGTCAAGCTATATACATGAACACCACCAGAACGCACGATCATTTGTGCTGAATTATAAGCCATCTTATATTTATACTCTCTCTGAACGCATAAACACACGTCCAAGCGCATGGCCGTGCTATTCCCATGCAATTGTATGCTGAGGGCATCTCCAACGGGGTGTGACCGTTTGCGCCCGTCGTAATCCAAAATACGACTGGGTCCTTTTTCAGCGGGGCGACGCAAAGTGATCGGGCCGTTCGCCGACGCAAATCTGGCCCAAATATGCGCCAGATTTGCATCTCCACGGACGCACCGCGTCGCGCCGCGGTCACGCCGAGCGTCCTCATTTTCCCACCTGGTCCCGTAAGTCAGGGACAGCGAAATCGACTGCTTCGATTTGCTTCTTTTCCCCCTTTTTTGCTGCCCTAGTGCGACGCCACCATCCCAACCCCACCCATCACCGTCCCGCCATAGCGTCGTGGTACTCGCTGTCTGACTAGGTTCTCGCCATGCGGGGGAGCAGGATCGTACTCGGAATTGGCTCCAGCCTATCGACTGTTTTGGGGCCAAACTATCCGGCGTCCCTGATGCTCTGCTGGCCTCTCCCATGTTGCAGTGGCGCCTATTTGGGGAGCACCGGGTGAATATGTTCTTACTCCCGTATACGTGTCGTGGTGGTTCTGCCGCCCATTTCCTTCACGAGCACCATGGCCACCTGCACATGCACATCGTACTGTCGCGTGCGTACTAGTTTTTGCCATGTGGCCGGCGTGCTAAAGTATACGTATAGGTTAAATCTTATAGATCCTACGAACGGTTTACAGCTGCGATGGCAAGAATCTGTCTTTGGGAGGCAAGGGTGCTGTGTTCGAATCTCTGCTCATGTATTTTTTAGCTCTTTCTTTGTATACTGACAGGTGGGATCCACTTGTACCTGTTCACCAGCAAAATTATGTGGGTGTTTGTGCAAAAATTAGAACGCCACATGTCACCTCTAAAATGACTTGGTACCTATTTGCTCCCTTAATACAAGTTGTGGTACCGCAGGTTCACGTTTTGCAAGATATGGTACTAAACTGCACATCCGATACAAGTTGTGGTACCAAAAACGTATATAACTCTTTATTTTTCTACAGAGTCAAACAAACTCTATCAACTTAAACTTGACTAGACCAAAATTAAACGATGCGGTCAGAGATTCAACGCTGCTGATCGGTCCCGTTTGGGTGCTGGGCGAGGACTTGGACCCCTGGAATTAAACATGACTAACCAGTTTTTCTGGTCATAGTTATTGCCCGCTTTATTCCGCTGACCAACCACTACCTCTGAACGTCTGCATTGACAAGAAAATAAAAAAAGAAAAGCATGGCCGTACCCCGCACGACATGCTACTCGATTAATAGTTTTTTTAATTTTAATTTTGAATCCTTCATATATTGGAGCGCAAGCTAAGCCTGGCCTCCGACTCCTGCCATCTCCTTCCCATCCCGTGTGGATTCCTCGTGAGCCCGATAGCGAGAGGGAGAGAGCACGCGTCGCGTACGAGAGGAGAGAGGGACGATGGCGGCTGCCGCGATGAAGTACCTGGTGCAGGTGGAGGAGGGGCGGGAGGCGGCGCCGGAGGAGGGCGGCGCGCCGTCGGCCGGCCCCGCCTACCGCTGCGCCGCGGGGGGCGGCGGCGCGTCGCCGCCCGCCGTGCCGGGGCTCGAGTCCTGCTGGGACATATTCCGGTATGCTGCCGATCGATTTGATCTTAATATCTTATTTCTCCCTCTTGAAAAATACTTCCAAAGTTCATATTTTTCGGTTGGTCTCTCGATAGATCGTAGATCCGCCGTCGCCTCTGAATTCCACACGAACGAATTTCAGGCTGGGTGCCGATTTTTGCCCCATCATCCACGCCACCACGTAGATAGCTTGGGAATTCCTTCGAGCAGTGCCGCAATGCGACCGCAATTTGCCAGTACCAATGCGTGCACGATTCCCTGCCGAAGAAAAAAATGCGTGCACGGTCCGCTATTTTAATATATACGCAAGTGGTGCACGTGACTGTTACGGTCCTGGGTGCTTTTCTGATCTGGCAAAATACATCCAATCTCAGCATGGAGAAACGTAGGGTTGCTGGGTGCCAGTCCTGGCGGGTGAATTTGATCAAGTGCGTTGGAGCGGTTCAATGCAGTCATGCATCATATAGCCGGATATAATAGTACATAACTGCATGAATCTGATGCCACTAGAAGAACTTACATAATAACAAATCATAGGCGGATGAAAGACAACAAAGGGAGGGCGTCAACCATGTTTTGCCCTGTGGTGTTTGCAAAGTTGTGGGAATAAATATTGTCATGCTGAACTAAAAGGAGCAGCTCCATCGGTATGATAGTACAGAACTGCAACCAAACAGCTGAAAAACGCAATGCTGATACGACTTCTACCTATTTCATAGCCAGCATTATCCTTATGTCCAGTTTACATCTGAAACAGGAAACCAAACTATAGCACAACAGGGAATTAATTCTGAATGCTGAAGATCATATCCAATCTGTATAAGAAATCCTTGTAATTCTCTCCGAAGAAATGTCGTCAATTTCCTTCTAATAATATGCTTGTTTGCGCATGTGCACAGTTTGTCTGTGGAGAAGTACCCTGGTAACCCCATGATGGGCCGCCGTGAGATCGTGGATGGAAAGGTTGTTCAATGGCTCTCTCAGTTTATCAAACTAGATTCCATATGCTCAGCTTTGTTCCAGTGGATTGATTTGCCGTCTTCTCTCTTGTGTTAATTTTATATCAGGCTGGCAAGTACACATGGGTGACTTACAAAGAAGTATATGACACTGTGCTCAAGGTGGGGGCTTCAATTCGGAGCTGTGGCGTCGGCAAGGTATGCACTTGCAGCGTTGTGGGCATTTGATGCTTGTTCAGTGATCTTGCGCACCTGACCTGATCCTTTTTCGTTGTGATAACGCTGGGAAGTTGGGAACAGTTCTTTGCCCCTTCCCGTATTTTTATGTACTATATGCTTAGTGCTTAGTATTATCCAGAAACTTCTTGCTGATTGGTTGATCCTTGATCATCTTCAGGGAGGACGATGTGGCATCTACGGAGGCAATTCCCCTGAGTGGGTTGTCAGTATGCAGGTAAACCATACATATAAGCACTGTATGCATTAACAATTCTTAATAAATATGAAAAATGGATTTTAATGCAACACCACAATGGTTTCATCCATGTTCATTGCACACATTGCTACGAGATGTTTAGTCCAATTTGTGTGCCCTAACATTCTATTTTTTTTTTTTAAATGACCCCCCTTTTTGCTACAAGTCCTATGCAAAACTTTCATGTTCTGCCCAAAGGGAAAAAATAGTTTGTTAATACATATTCTCATATTTTGTCAACTTTTTTCATCCTTTAAGAAGAAAACACGGAAATAAATTGTATATTATTCCTCTTAAAATAATATTTCATTGATATTTCTCTGAAGAACAGTTCCTGTATCTTTTGTCTACCAGATTACAACTTAGCAATGCTGTCACTGTTTCCTTATCACTAAGGTTCCTCTTTGCTTAATATTTCAGGCCTGCAATGCACATGGCCTTTACTGTGTTCCATTGTATGACACACTTGGTAAGTTTTTCCTGGTTTCACTGTGTGTTTCAAAAACTAATGATATCTAGATTGTCTTGTTAATTTGCAAAGCAACTATGAGTGTGTCAGAATTTTTGTTTTAATAGTTAACGATTGCGTGTTGACATTTCCGATCAATTGATGTGAATAGGTGCCGGGGCAATAGAATTTATATTGTGCCATGCAGAGGTTGAAATTGCTTTTGTGGAGGAGAAGAAGATTGAAGAGGTACATTTCTCCTCTTGAACACCAGCTAGTTTAATTATAAGTTACCTATACGAGGAAGCATGTTTTAGTAAGATTAACAATATGTCTATGTAGCTAATTTTGCTGCGTCTGTAAAGAATCTTTTTCAAAGCAATCAACTACAGTAAAATGACTATCTACCTCGCATAATAGTCTCGAGTTTATATTCCCTACAAAATCTTGTTGTAAATTCTATAATAATGAGGTGGTTTCCTAATAATCACGCAAGGAGATTGTAAGATATGACATCCAAATGTTTTAGTTGATTTATTAGAATAATCATAGCACAGTGCTTTTTGAAGTTGGCGACTTTATGAAGAAAATACATGTGATCTACCTTGTGTTTTGAGCGCTTCAAAGATTTTTTGGGGTTACCGTTTCAGGTACTCAAGACATTACCTAATGCAGCCAAGTTCTTGAAGAGTGAGTTAGAGATGATCTCTATCAGTGTTATTAAGTTATAATGTCATGTATATGTTTTGTTGATATGGTCACATTTTGTTTTCAGCAATTGTGAGCTTTGGTAAGGTCAGTCCTGACCAGAAGGAAAAGGTTGAGCAGAACGGCTTGTCCATCTACTCATGGACCGAGTTTGTTCTAAAGGTAAGGTTCTCACTTCCTCAGAAAACTGTTTTGTTGAGTGTTACTCTGCTGATATAGCAAATGTACCTTTTCTTATTTGGGGCCTCAAAGTAAATGTAGTCCCTAGCCCAAAAGAGGAAGGCTCAACTAAAAAGAAATCCTTCTTAAAAAAGGAAGGGGCTCAACTTGGGCTGGGCTTTTTAAAATAAAAAACCTTGTCCTTGACTCGCAGATGTAGGATAGCTTTTCTAAACTGCGTCACCAAACTGATTCCTTCTTGGTGGAGATAGGTCGGTCCTGGACTCCTGGTCCAACCTAAGTCAGTTCGAACCTGATGGGTTGTTCAGTCGTGTTACTTGTATCTTTCTCTTTTATTCAAAGAAAAGAGTGGAAAGGAAGAAAGCTGGTGTTGAGAAATGGGAAGTGGGCTATATCTCCCTTGTGCCTTCCTTCCCTACGCGCTGCAGGAAGACAGATGGCATGGGATGCCTTTGTGTGAGAAATCCAACCCTCAAAATGACATACACAAAGTTGACTAGTTGATGCGAAGTCATCAACTTTATGTAGAGTCTTACGGGAATCCTTGTGAGCAATATGATTTGATATCTATCTGACACTAGAATGACTAACTTTTTTCTGTTACACCTGCAGGGAGATGGAGCTGAAGAGAAGTATGAACTTCCTCCAAAGGAAAAGGCCGACATATGCACAATAATGTACACTAGTGGAACAACTGGTGATCCTAAGGGAGTTTTAATCTCCAATAAGAGCATCATCGCCATTGTTACAGCAGTAGACGAGTTCCTTAGCAATTCAAATGAAGAGGTACAGCTTATTCATGTTTCACAGCAGCTTCCTGTACCATTGAGATATCTTTTCATTTTTCTGACTCTGATTTCACTGTACCAGATTCGCTCGGACGATGTTTACATTTCTTATCTTCCGCTTGCCCATATATTTGACCGTGTGATCGAGGAGGTGTTCATTCACCACGGCGCCTCAATTGGATTCTGGCGTGGAGTAAGGACGAGAGACACATACCTTTCAATACTTGTTGCTTTCTTCATGTCAACGCAGCACATTTTGATTCATAAGTATTTTGCTTTAGGATGTCAAACTCTTGGTTGAAGACATTGGAGAACTCAAGCCAACAATATTCTGTGCTGTTCCACGTGTGCTTGACAGAATCTATGGAGGTACTGCATTAAATTTAAAGAAGCATTACTGTTCAACAACCCAAACATAATATGTATGTTCTACCATTCGGGCAGATGATAACGTTGCATTGCTTTTGTGATTTAGGACTGCAAGATAAAGTTTCAACTGGTGGTTTCCTAAAAAAGACAGTCTTCAATGTTGCTTACAAATAGTAAGCTTTTGTAATGTCCAATCAATAAAGTAGCATCTACTCTCTGACATGGTGATCATACTCTTAATCTTTTATTCTGAACTTCAAATGGTTCTGCAGCAAACAAGGGAACATGATAAAGGGAAGCAAGCATGAAGATGCAGCTGCTATTTTCGACAAACTAGTCTTCGCCAAGGTATAACAAAACAAGAAAAACAAGTAGAAGTTCAATTCTTCCATAAACTATCTGATGTTTATGCTAAATTCAGCTTAATCTTATGTTACAACTTTAGGTGAAACGAGGATTAGGTGGCAGAGTACGAGTAATTCTATCTGGTGCAGCTCCTCTATCTAATCATGTCGAGGAGTTTCTGCGTGTGGTTACATGCTCCCATGTTCTTCAGGGCTATGGTATGCTTAGGAAGCCATTTATATCATGAATTATACTACTGAATTCAGAAAAGCAAAATTTTGAGCAGTTTCTGAGATACCTGACTAATTGAATTTCCTTTGCTTTTTTTTTGTACAGGTCTCACCGAGACATGTGCTGGGTCTTTTGTCTCCTTGCCAAATAACATGTCCATGCTGGGAACCGTCGGCCCTCCAGTCCCATATGTGGAAGTGCGCCTAGAATCTGTTCCTGAGATGGGATATGATGCATTATCAAAAGAATCACCCCGTGGAGAGATTTGCATCAGAGGGGACACCTTATTCTCAGGGTACTACAAGCGAGAAGACCTCACCAAGGAAGTCTTGATTGATGGCTGGTTCCACACAGGTATGATGTCACTCAGTCAAGCATGGCCAAGGGAAACCAATATTTCATAGACATCTTCGCCATAAGTGATACTAAAACAGACACTTGACCTGCTAATACAAGGATCTTTGACATGTCCATCTTTCTGAATGCTTCTTCTGTGGTGTGTCATACTGTAGGAGACGTTGGTGAGTGGCAGCATGATGGAAGCATGAAGATCATCGACCGAAAGAAGAACATCTTCAAGCTCTCCCAAGGAGAATATGTCGCGGTCGAGAATCTAGAGAACATATTTGGTCAAGCTCCTAATGTGGATTCGGTACATTCCGCGGACAACCCTTCACCCACTAATTTGCTCTTGGGAGTTCTCCAGCATATATCGAATTCTGTTGGCTATACTCAGTGACTTCGAATATCTGCAGATTTGGGTGTACGGAAACAGCTTTGAATCTTGCCTTGTTGCGGTTGTCAACCCCAACAAGCAAGGCCTGGAACGATGGGCAGAGTCAAACGGGGTAAGCGGAGACTTTGCCTCGATATGCGCAAATCCTAAAGCGAAAGAGTTCATCTTGGAGCAGCTGAGCAAAACTGGCAAAGAAAAGAAGGTGAGATGTTAACCTGGCTACTAGTACAGAACATGCCACATTTTATAAAAAAAAATGCCTCATTTGGTGACCTCAGCAGATATATATGATACATCATCGTTTTTGTGATCTTATTGCAACAGCTCAAAGGCTTTGAGATGATCAGGGCTGTTCATCTTGAGTCGGTGCTCTTCGACATGGAGCGTGACCTCATCACCCCAACTTACAAGAAGAAGCGGCCACAGCTCCTCAAATACTATCAGGTATTGTTGATATCTGCAATTCATCAATATTTGTACTTTGCATTGTACATTTCAAGTTAATTTGTAGTATTATCCATCCGACCTCGGTGCCAATTTTTCTACAGGGCATCATTGATGACATGTATAAGAGCATGAAGTAGGCTGGACTGATCACAACAAGGCAAATCAAACAGGAGCTTAGCAGACCTTATCAAAGTTGCATGTTATTCTTAACTTAAGTGTGGATGAAAATTAATACATAGTAGCATCAGCTAGTCTAGTTTTTTTTTTTTACTATTTTCTCCTTGAACATGAAAGAAAACGAATACTTGGATTATGTACATATGAAAGTGGCTCTGTCATGAGTTGTTCAGATCATATCATCTGTGCTAAAAATTTGTTATCACATTGTTGTTTTTCTATTAAGATGAAAGATGTCAAGGACCAATGAGTCAAAGTTTTACTGTCTCAAGTAATAGGTCCAAATAAATTTTTACTGCATTATATCATGGTTTTGATTTCACCTTTTGGCACTCATCATCCTGAAGCGTATACTTAAATGGTGTTGTAATTCCTAAATAACCTACACCAGAGACAGTAAAACACAAGAGCATTTATATGTGTTCAACTAAAACACTTTTTTTTGTTGCTGTAGTTTAGTTCGACCAGCTAAAGCAGCAGAGAAAAATGGGGGATAAGCTTAAATAGCTCGCAGAAGGTTGTGCTTAGGTGTGGCCGATTTTTTTATATATACATTATTAAAATCCTTCTGGATTTCCTCATTGATTGTATACTTTTTTCACACAATCAACTTCCAATCAGACAAATTTGTTCATGAACCTTAAATTCCTGAATAAACAATCTGCCAAGGCAAGTAGTTTAGCTGTGTACCCTACCGGCTTGGTCGGGTCACTAGTCTTGGGTGCATCCATATTGCTATTTTCAACAAAATCGAGGAAAAATGACGTCATTTTTGGATCGTAGAACATCGAACACAGAGGAGAAAGATTACATGATTTGTATAATTGATATAGAAGTGGCACCCTGTTTAGATGCATCCTGAAACTATAGTTTTCGAGGGCAACATATCATAAGGCTAGCGCACAAACAACCGCATGTCTGAAAGAAAAACCTAGCGGCCGCCTGTCTCCTCCATCTCCGTGCCACATGGATGGGTCCCCACCTCCTCCACTCTAACGGTGGGAGGGGTGGAGACCTCGGAATTGCTCTTGGCGTTGTAGTATGGTCCCTTTTTTGCGGGTAGTTAGATCCCTAAAGTTAGGGTTTGGTCAACCGGCAACAAAATTCCTGTGCGGAAGAAGAGGATGGTTCCCCTGTCTCCGTGTTCACCTTGTCGGTGGCGATCTCGTCAGTGGCGTTAAGGAGGGTGGGGAATCATCTGGCTGCTGCTCCTATGGAGCGGTGGATCTGGTATTGTCTACGTGTCTTGCATGTTTGGTGAGTAAATTTAGATCGATTAGTGAGAGCATTTCTTGGATCTCATGAACAATGTCAAGCCGGCTCTAGTAGGGCGGCGACGACAACTCCTTTTAGCGGCGATAGTGGTCACAAGAAGGTCTAAAGATTTATATATAATTTTTAATTATGTTTGTGCTGCACAAGAATATTTGAAACTGCCCCACTCGTTTGTGGGCTGAATTCGGGCGTTCCTTTTCCCGATCCAAGCGAAGACAGAAAGGAACTACAAGGGCGCGGCGACCAGGCGTCGCCGGCGGCGCAGGTACGGCGTCTCTCCCGCCCTCCTCTTCCCTGCCATGTCTCTTCGGCCACTCTCCCACCGTTCTCCGCCGAGCTTCCCTCCCCTTTCCTCTCGCGTCCCCCTCAAACGCTCCTACCAACCCTAAATCGCCCAGCTAACCACCGGCCTCCCCCCAACTCGCATCCGCCTCTCCTCCAATCGCCCAGCAGAGCCGGAGGCCGGCCGAGCTTGGCCGCCTCGGCCTCTACCCTAGTCGTCCTCCCCCTGCTCGAATCCCTAGACGGGATCACTGAATTTCTTCTAGGTGTTTCCAGTGGTCGAAGCTGTCCATAATTTTACTGCATTGCAAATTACATACCACACAGGTTTAAACTGTGTAGGCAGATGTTTGAATCAGATATTTTACACTCGTGTTCAATTATTAACGTACCTACCTCCTTTTTGCTTTTGCGAATGAGAGTACCTCCTGTTAGGCACACATCACTGCACTGGCCGAACACGTATGTGCTAATAACAATATCTATTTATTTTTGTTATTTCTTAATTCTTACCGATTATTTTCATGTTAAAGAAAATACTTCAACTACAACCATATGTAGCACTTGATGTTCTACATAGGATATCTGACAATAAGGACACCTCCCCTATCATTGAAGAAGGCACCAGTGCATTGACACCAGAAATCAATCTGTTTAAGCAAACAGAGTTTGGAGGCCGCATAAAACTAGTCCATCTCCCCTGTCATTGAAGAAGGATATCTCACTACTACTTTCTTGCATTGTAGCCTATAACGAGGAAGAAACTGGCAAAGAAGCGCCGGAGGGAGGCGAGCAGATGGAAGGAGCCAAGGCAGCGGTGGAGCCGCCAGCGGGCGGGCAGCTGGAATCGGCGCTCCTCCAGATCATGCAGCAACACCACAACCAATCCATCCGCCAGCGCCAACAAACCGGTAACAATCAACCAATCGTCTCTTCAACGGTGATCGGCGACCCAATCTTTTCTTGCTAATAACTTTGCACACAATGCGCACACAGAGAGGGTGAAGAAGAATGCCATGAGGAGCGCGTCACGGGTCGCCGGCCACCTCGTGGAAGCCGTTGATGGTGGCGTGCAGGAGCTCTTCGTCAACGAGAAGCGCATCGAGCTAGAGGCCCGCGCCCTGCTGGGAACCATCACACGGTACAGGAAGCAGACCGACCAGTGGCTCGCTGCCACCAATGCGGTCAACTCGGTCCTAAAGGTATGTATACTCTGCTGCTGCCCTCTATGTTCTTGTTTAATCCTTAGTTTTCCTTAACAATATTGCTATTATGCAGAAAATGGATTTGCCTAATTCACATGTTGTAACAATTTTATGCATTATTCTTTTGTATGACATAGCCATGATATTCATTGCGACATCGGGTCAGTTTAACGATGTAGGTATAGAACATTGGCATGGCATTATGAAACATGCTATGTGGTAGACTACTAGTAAGCTATTCAGCAGACACTGTTTTTGTTTTTTGTTTTTTTAGATGCAGCATACACTGCTGTTTTTATGCAAAACTGAATGTGAATGGCATACTCTATATGTAGTATTAAAAAACTACCACAGTGCGCAGCAGAGTCCTGCTGTTTCCCTCAAAAAAAAAAAAGGAAAACTACCACACTGAAACCTACCTTAAAATGCAGTTGCTAGTTTACAATATTTTGGTTTTATAACCTTTGGCTGCAGTTAATCAGAATCCTACCATTAGCCTGATTAGTGCATGAATATGATGCATATTTTGTGGTCACTATCAGTTTAAAAATGTTGTGATCACTAAGCTAGAAAGGTGAAATGCCGTTAAATCGGTCATGTTTGGCTTTTTGTCTAACAAAAGCTATCATCAGTGCACAACACTGAACTTGAGATGATAATTAGATACCAAATAAATTGAAGGGTGCAGCGCTGAACAAACCACATAATTCCTTTCTCAACCTTCTTATAATTAACTACGTATCACTTGTTATTGCTAAAACATCCCTTCATTATTATGTTTATAGGAAATTGGAGATTTTGAGAATTGGATGAAGATCATGGATTTTGATTGTAAAAGTGTAAATGCAGCCATTCGTAACATTCATCGATCATGACTTTGTCTGGTGCCTGGAATATGACGGTGTGGAGCGTTTTTCCTCGAATTGTTTATAGGAAATTTGGGACTTCAGAAACTGGATTAGGATCATGTATTTTGACTGTAACCTTATCATTGCGACCATCTGTAATATTCATCTGTCATTATCCTACCTGGCGTATGATGCTGTGAAGTGGTTTCTCCCTTCTCTTCTCAGTTGGATTTTGTTGAACCCTCTTGACTCTTGTATATTTACCTCGTGTGCTGTACACATTTGAGAACCAATTCTTACCAGGTGTAATGGGAATGGTTCCTTAGTTTCTTGAGTTCCTAAATGTTGATATAACAAGATATTACTGAAAAATATCAATTGCCCGTCTTACATTCATAACATATAGAAAGTAGATAACTGTCTTGGTGCTCATCTATTCATTTTGTGGTAAGATGTATGATACGTTTCCTCATTATAAGTCCCCCTGTAAGAATTATTGCACTTGATATTCTGCAAGTAAGTACAAACTTGAGCAGGTACAAATAAGCTTTTCAGCATTACATCTCATCTGAAATATGAATATATTCTATGGGAGATTGCACATCTAAGACTTTATAGTCTACAAACAGATAGTGTGACACTTATCATGAATAGACGATCACTTAGGGCCTCATTTATTCAAAGGGTTTTCATAAGTTGTTTGTCGAACTAGAATTCATTGGACTTATTTCTCTATATGTCTTTTCTGAATTCTTAGACTGAAGCCCATAGACATTATTCTCAAGGATCCTTTGAACTACATTTGAAAAGAAAGTTTCCATTGACCCACAACTCTTTGGAAAGAAACCTTTGTTTTCTGTGATGCTGTAAAAGAAAATGTGGTACACATTTAATCATGTTGGATTTTGAGTAGGCATAAAATTACAATTCTATGTTTTTTATTCCAACGTATACATAATTCCGCGAATCAAAGAGGCCTTGAAGTTGTGGGTCATGTGTAAAATCAATTAATATGAAATTGTGTGGATTTTGAACCAGAGGGCATATGTACACCATTTATTTAGAAGCATACAAAAAGTGTAATTTAAATCTCCCAAATGTCTGGAATTTTGTTTCACCTGATTTGATTAAGTACACTCCTGAGCTCTCTTTGGTGGTCTACAATATGTCCTTTCCTTTTGTTGAACTTTTTTACTAGCGATATGATAAAAGGGACATGTGCATAAATGCATTGAGAATTCTCAAGTGCATATAGTGTTCTTGCATGTACATATATGGGTTCTCTTCGGACTCCTTTTCAATATACTCCCTCCGTCCCACAATATAACACGTTTTAGCAAGCTGTTTGATGTTTTATATTGTGGACGAGGGAGTAGGACATACTGTATGTCCACCAGGTGTAGATGGTTCAGGGTGGACGCCTGAGTTGCCCATCTCCGGGGTTGGAAGCACAAATTGAGAGGTCTTGTAACAATGAGTTGTAAATCCTGATCAGTGATAAGTCTTTTCTTCTCACCTTTCTTTCTTGAAAGGTATCATGTGGGAATTCTATATTCTGATGAACTTCTTTTATTCCCTTATGTAGGATAAATGGACTCATGTTTCACGAGTACTATTATATACCTGAATCTTTCGAGGAATTGAGAAAGAACATGGGAAAAGATTCTGAAGTGCGGATTTCACGTATCATGGTGTGTTGATCCGAAGGAAGGTAAGTTTCTAACAGAAGGTTTGGTAAACAAACCTGTTCTCTCAAATATGAAATGCATGTAGATTACAATCTAGTATTCTGACACCATAGCCGATAGTCCAGCCGCCTGGCTGGGCAGATCCACATATGCATATCATCATTGCTACAGTTTCATATTCGTTTGATGTAAAAGCGTTAACTCGGATATGCTACATTTGAATCGCAAGGGTGTGTATGCCCATTGCCCATAAGTTCTCGTCTATAAATAATAGTAGAGAAGATTCCTAAGATATTCACATGAGGTTTTGACCCACTTGGAGAGAAACCGTGTGACCAAATCGTTTTAGCTTGTCCTAGGAGAAAAACCATGCGACCAAATCGTTTGGCCACCTCATGCATCAGATCAGTGATAGTCTTGCTCTGCTTTAAGTTACGAGTTACCAGCTTCCTCATTGATCCTTTGAAACTATCTGGACCAGGCGCTGGCGCAGAGCCTTCATCGAAGGTATCATGTGCAAACTCTATGCTCTGATGCCCTTCTGTGACCTTGTCTGACCAGAACCGGATTATCAGAAGGTACTTAACTGCAAAAGAAAGAAATAATTGCTGGATCAGCTAGCTAGTGGGAAGAGAAAGAAACTCCTAAAAGAAGAGACAAAAGAAATCGTAATTCTACATGTGTATATATATGTATAAGATGTTGATGAGCCGTACATACGTAAGATTCGGGCTTGTTGGGATGATCCTTGAATGCGTCCATGCACACTGCCTTTGCCTCCATGAAGAAGGCCGAATCGCTGGCACACTTCACAAAGACTGTGACCTCCTCAAGACTGGGCAGGCTCTCGATGCTAGCGTAGGTATGGTGCACAGCTTGAGGAGTCTTGAGCCAATAGAAAACACGTTCGAGGCTGGGCATGGCTCCCTGAAGAAACGTGAGTGTCGCATTCGTGTAGAGGCATCTCAGCCTCGGGAAGGCCCCGACGCCAATGACGAGATCGGCAATTTCGACGCCGTCGTGATAACCAATCGACAGATTTAGGGTTGTGAGCTCCGAGAACCCCCCGAGGATCTTCAGGCCCTGCACCTCCACGACCTTCAGCATCACACTCAGTTGGGTGAGATGGGGCAGTAACGAGGAAGAAATCCATGCCGGCAGCCTAGGAAACACGACCCGTACAGTGCTACACGACGGAGGTCCGGGGGTGGTATGTAGCCTTCACAACCCTCCCACTGAAGTAACAATCCAACATTCCACGAATAAATGGAGTCAATTTGAATGCTCTGGAGTTTCTGCATGTATCCAACTGACTCCATCAGAAATTTGAACGATTCATCATTGAATTCTTCAAATTGAGCACGGAACTCTCTCAGCTCCGTCAGCTTGACTAGCTGTTTCACAGAACTTGGGTGAAAATTGACATATGATAGCTCTTCCAAGGATATTAGGTTCCCGATCCAGTCGGACACCATACCTTTGAAGCGCAGACACTTCAGTTGCCCTAACAGGCTAACACTCTGTGGCAACTCATGTATCCCTGTCTCAATCAGGTTCAGTGTCTGCAAGAACTTAAGATCTCCTATTTCTGTCGGAAGATCATTAATAGGTGTGTCCGAGATCCCTAGGTACCGAAGATGAGGTAATCTCCCGAGATTCACAAGATCATAAGGATGATCCTCTGTAAAGGTGCACCCTTTCAAGGCTAGGACACGCAGGACTTGAAAGCTTGAGAGAGATGGCATCATACGAAGATGACACGTGGTGGCAAGAAATGACCTGACTTTTTGCATCTGTATGTTAGCCAAATGGGGGACCTGCTCTTGCTGCTCGCGCGAGAATCTCTTTTGGCTGATTGCTAACCTACGAGGCTTGCTTTGCGAAAAGCTGGATTGCTCGTTACCATGAAATGCAGCAACAAAATTTTCTTGTTTTGACAAGGAAAGGATCATATCAAGCACTAAATCATGCACACGACAAGCATGTATGAAGTCCTCATGTGGCAATTTTACTGGCTGAATCAAGCACCTGTTTATAAGCTCGTCAAAGCAACTTTCTCCCGAGGCAAACAGCCCCATCCCATATTTCTCATGGACAAAGCCTTCCGCTATCCACTTCCATATTAAAGCATATTTCTCAATCTCAGAATCTTCCGGAAATAAGCCCAGGTACAAGAGACAAGTCCTCAGATGGCATGGTAGATCATAGTAGCTGAGTAGCAAAATATTCCTTATGTTATCGATATGTATATTATTTCCATGGCCAAAACCAATAGAGTTGTACACCTTTGGCCAATCTTCGATTGGCTTACCGGCCAGCAAACTCGCTATTGCAATGATAGCTAGTGGTACACCATCACATTTTCGTAAAATCTTTTCAGATATCTCAAAAGAGTTATCATAAGAGATTTTGCCTTTACCAACAGCTAATCTTGTTTTGAATAGTTCTCTAGAATTATGACTAGAAAGCGGCTGGTGCTTGTAAACATGGCCAACCTCTTCAGCAACTTCTTGAATACGAGTAGTTGTGATGATTACACTTCCACAATGATTATCAACCCAAGCACATTTGATTATTTCCCATGACTTTATAGACCATAAGTCATCAACAACGATAAGGTACCTATTGACAAGGTAGCGTGAGATCCATGCGCTATGAAAACGATATATAAAGAGGTACACAACAGACAAAGGGAAGTATATATGATAACATGAGTTCATTCTATTTAAGTTTTGTTAATTTTACATCCAAATTTAGTTGTACTTTCTTTGTTATCTAGTTTGAGTTCGAACTATCATCTGAAACTTATTCAAAATAGATGCAAAAACATTTGGATGGGCCAGCAGACACTTGACATTGAAGTATTACTCCATCCCTTCTGAAATAAGGTGTTACATTAAAATTTCTCTTAGTTTGATCAAAGGCATCAACAATTACAATATTGATTGCATGCAATATGAAAACCTATTTATTCGGTATTGTAGCTGTTGATATTTGATAGGTTATTTTTACTATAAACTTGGTTACACTTAGAAAAGTTCAACTTTCGAAAAAATGTATTTTGGAAATGTATGGAGTAGCAAGAACATGGGTTGATCTGTTTAAATATTCTTTTGTTTCTAAAGCATGTCAGATTATGTGAGGTAGCCCAATCATGATGTAAACATCTCTAAGAAAATGAATTACATGTGTCTGCCTTGTTCTTCTATATGTTTTACAATATATTTGCCAACTAAAATATGTACTCAATACTTGCATTTAGTACATATATATTTGCCAATTCAATGTGCCGATGTCATTCATGATTTGTTTGGGATGGCATTGAGGTAAATCTCCTAAACAAAAATGTTAGGGCAATATATTTCACACATGTAGGTACCTCGTGCCATGAAGCAATCCTCGAAGTTTTCTGATGAGCTGCCACTCATCCAACATTGTTACATTCGAACAAGAGCCCTCATCAAGTTGGAGGAGAATATCGATCAAAACTTTCTTGATGTCAGGATCTTGACCCACTGAGACAAAAGCCTTGCGTGCAAATCCTTGTAAATTGTCGTAGACTACTTTGGCAAGAGTTGTCTTGCCCAGTCCGCCAAACCCAAAGATGGAGAGTATCTTGAGCGTCTGATTGTCATTGGACACACCATCATTGTTACCTGTCAGCTTCTCTATGAGCTCGTTTGTTGGCCCACCTAAACCGATGATCCCTCTCTTATCTTTGAATAAAGCCGGCATGCGAGGATCAAAAGTTGCTATGCTAATCGGCCGCTCGAGGTCAATATGATCAAAGTTATACCTGTCACGTCGCGAGGCCACCTCATGGACCTGCTCCTTGATCTCTTTGATTGCATCAGCGATGTGGCGGGCAGCCTTGCGCTTCTTGTATAAGCTTACCACCTTTCTCACAAACGCCACGAAGCTGTCTGGGTCAGGGGAGTCATCGGCTCGTATGAGGAATCTATCAACTACATCCTCCATCTCATATGATAGCTCCTTGACGTCGTCGGCCCAGATCTTGACCTGATCATCGAGCTTCTCACGCCGCACCCTCGCCACCTTGCGGAGGGCGGCGTCCATGCTTCGCATCTCCCACTCGAGAAACTGGACGTCTTCCCTCAGCGCTGTCTCTAGCCTGTACTCCGTCTTGAGGAGCTCCACCAGCTTGGGCAGCAGGGCGCCCATAGCTCCCGTCGCGACGTCCATGGCGATGGTGAGCTTGCTCGGTGGCATATCTCGCTATCTGTTTGTACGTGCTTTCTTGTTGTTTGCTTAGATCACGTCTGCATATATAGGCAGCATAGTGGGTGTAAATGCTGCGGAGGCTCCGAGATTGAGCTTGTCGATGTGCCAGCGGATAGTGGGTGTAAATGCTGCGGAGGCTCCGAGATTGAGCCTGCAGCCCTGCATTGCTTCGGCAGATAACCACGCCTAAGTTATGTTCATGTCACGATCGCTGGCTTAATTAACCATGCTAAACACTAATGGCAGAAGGTGCATTGATTTGCTAAACACTAATGGCAGAACGTATAGAAACTCAAATTGGGATACACGGTTATGTTTGGCGTACCCTCAACCCCAAGCCAATACATTACCATCCGGTGGCAGCTTATAAAGGACGTACCCAGTGCTGAGAGCTCCCGCACTGTGCGGGGTCTGGGGAAGGTGTTACTGGCAAGCCTTACCCTCATGAAGTGCAATGTGAGGAGACCGCGACTCAAATCTGGGACGGTCACAGGCGGTGAGGCTCTACCGCTGCACCAGGCCCGCCCTTCATCCGGTGGCAGCTTATCTGTTAAAGAAATGACACTTCTGGCGAATTAATAATTTCTCAACCGCTCCATTTCAGGTTTCTCTGTTTATACTACCTTCATTGTTACTTCAATTCAAGGAAATTACTAAGGTACCCTCAAGTTGGAACCTGAGGACTCACTGTATTTTATCCTTTAATTAAATAGTTTAGAATTTGACATTGGCCTGATGAAAATTGCTCAAACTCAAAAACTCACAAGCAGAGGCGATCAATTGTATTACTGACCAAAACTTTATCAAAAAGGGTGCATCCACATACACAAAAAAGCTATCAAATATACGGTTTAAGGTACTTTGACGGACATTGAAGGGCGAACAAGCAAATAACAGAACCTGAGCACATGTGCTCCAATATTTTTACGACTCTAATTAGTCTATGCATGATGCAGTTAAGGTTGTTTTTAACAATTTGTGTGCAGCGAAAACAAGAGCACAGTTATAGTATCTGCCCTAGACATTATTCACATATAAGGAAAAGGTCTTTGGCTAGTGAGTCAGGTTGCAAGCGGGGCGGGTTGCGGCCGGCCGCGAAAGTGCAAAGCGGGACGCGTTAACTTTGCGGAAGCTCGCGGCTTGCCGCAACTAACTGCTAGATATAGCGCGGGCACTGCGGCAACTGGCGTCATCCCGCGTTATCCCGCATGGGCACGATTATAGAGCAGTAGTTATCTAGTTGACTGATCGCTAGCAGTGGTAGCTAGCTAGTACGTACTACATAGCTTTTTTTCTTGTTGAACCTGAGCTAGTACTACATAGCTGGTCGATCAGAAATACTGTACACTGAATGTCCAAACCTGGACAAAAAATCTGAACTGCACACTGAGAGCGTCTCAGCGTCCTCACGCATTTCGTACTAAAAAATGGTGGTAAGCATCTTTTGCGTCGGATCGTAAAATTGGCTTTCGGACCACGAACAACCGTTTGTGTCCGGAGACGCCTCCTGCGTCACGACGTATTTTGTCCGATTTCACCAAAATAGTACAATATTTAAAACTAATTTAGCCATACAAACTGCAAAAATAAAGGTTCAAATTATACAAATAATCACAAAATTTAGTGGACCAATCTAAAGCATCAAAACAATGGTCTACTTCTTCCTATTGAAGGGCTCCGCCGAGCGGACCTTACGGCTTCTACATCACTATGGCTGGAAGCCGAGAAGGCGTCGCAGAAATCGAAGAGGGCGGTGACCTCGGCTGTTACTGCTCCAAAGACAGCGACCTAGGTTGCTGCTGCTCCGACAGCAACAAAACCACCTCTCAAGCCGCCGGCGAAAAGTACACAACCCGGGCGGCTGCGTTGGCAGTCAGCGGCAGGTACTGTCGCAAATCGGTTTTTAGAGGGGCAGCATCAGGGCATAGGGGTAGGACTATTTGGGGAAAATGGTGGTGGACTTGTTGGATGTGAGCGGCGTCGACGCGGCATCCGCGACCATGCAAAGCAGGCCCAGATTTGGACCGACTTAGGATCACGGCGGACTCTACCGTCGTCATCAATATTTTTGCGTCCTCGTGCTGGGCCATGATTTTGTCGGCCACGACCAATTCGAACGCATGCGAACGGCATGAGTCTCCGCGTTGGAGATGGCCTAATGATGGGGTACTTGTGCTCACTCATTTGCAGCGCAACTCCTATGTGGAGATGGCGGCGGCACCGCCTCCGTCGACCCCTCCATCAGTAACTCCTGGTTTGGTGGAGGTGGTGGTAGAGCTCCTGCTTCGACTAGGCTCCCGCGAGGGCAATTTCCATTGGGTGTGGAGTTGCGGTGCGCTCGCCGTCAACGTTTACTTCTCTTGTTTTAGAGAGGATAATCTTGAGATATCCCCGCAAATCTCCTCATTTTTACCTAGATTAAAAACTCTACCTCCGTATGTCCCTTGTAACGTTGTTGCTTTCTTCGGCCCTTAAAAAACAGAATTAATTGCCTCCAAAAAAAACAGAATTAAAAAAAAATAACCAGTAAAAATTAATAGAGAGGTCTTCCTCTATTTGTTCTAGATAGAATAGTCGGCAAGTGGAGAGGGAGCGCAGCAGGAAGCGGGGCAGTCAAACCACAACGATCACTCGATCAGACTCACCCAGGAAGCTGCACGGAAACAGAGGATGGACCCGGTGCGGGACTGTGCAGGCCGCTTTATCCCGCACCTACCAATGCGGTCAGCGTTGCGGTGCCGCGCGGGCGATTTTTGCGGGGCGGCGTTGCGTTGTAGCGGGCTGTCCCGCCCCACTTGACACCTGACTAGTGAGGTTGCTACTCTTTAACTTGTGTTTAAGTTTCCAAAGTAATGCAAGCATTTCTTTCAACATAGAGAAAAGGGCCAAAATTTTAGTGCGAACCTTTGGAGCAAGGGCGACATGGAGCCTGTTTTTTGAAAAAATAACAAACTGTGTTTTGAAGGTTCAAACAATTATGAGAAAAAAATCTATATGTAGGAAATAATGTAACCTACCAACGTGAAGAAAATCTCAACTCAAAACACCCCGTACTTTGGGCTGTACAAAAATCACAAAATCTTACATATAAAGTAGTGAATAGTGTAAATTTGAAACCTCCAAATTCTGTCAGATTTTTTCATTTTTGTTAAGCCTAGAATATAAGGTATTTCGGGTTGAAATTTTGTATATCGGTAGAGCACATCATTTTATCTACGTCTAAAATTTGTGTTCACTTGAAATTATGGTTTCAAATATTGAAAAATATAGGGTTCCATGTTGCCCAAGTTCTAAAGTGAATTTTCGTCAAAACTTCAAGTACTGTAAT
Organism: Lolium rigidum; assembly: GCF_022539505.1. NCBI lineage: Eukaryota > Viridiplantae > Streptophyta > Magnoliopsida > Poales > Poaceae > Lolium > Lolium rigidum. The sequence continues at coordinate 351,069,599 of NC_061510.1, forward strand.
ACTATTATACAGGGAAGATTGGTGGATTAATCGGGTATTCACTCCAGTTCAGTCCCTCCTTTAGTCCTTAGGCAGTCCAAAGGAATCAACCTCCTGAAAATATGTTTTTTTTGCTTATTACAAAATCTTCTGGTAATCTTGGTCAGGTGTTGTTTCCATTTAAAATCATATCATGGATACCCTAACACTAGGACTGCTGCTGCTACCTATGTATGGCATTGGCATTTAGAAGTGGAACAAAAATGTGTAGCAGATCGTACTCAGAGCTATCTGGATGATGCATAAACTGACCTTTTTTACTGGGCTACCATGTTTCAATTCTACAAAGGAAACAAGAGTTGACAAGAATCTGCATCTTTTTGTGCATAGTATGGTGGGAGCACCGGCGGCAACACTAGCTAGAGCCTCCAGCAGAGAAATGCAGTGTCAATGATTCCCAATCTTCCCACCTAAATTTTGCGGCATTGACTTTGCGACCCTATGGAATGCCAAAGTGCAGCCCAAATGCAAATTCTTCATGTGGTTATGGTTAAGAGAGCGCATCCTCACTGATGACATGCTGCAAGTGAGAGGGCTGAACCATGGGGGTTACTGTACACTGTGCGATCAGTATCCAGAGACTGCCTCACACTTGGCTCTGAACTGACCTTTCCCAGTTCCCTAATCCGGCTGACTGGTCGAGCTTCATGACCGCCAATTTTTCCAAAGATGAATTAGAGATTGGTATATATTGGGTATGACAGATATGGAAGGAACGTTGCAGACGCGTATTCCAGCAAAAAGAGACGGGGAAGGCCAGGTTGGTTGAGTGCATCAAGGACGATCTCCTAGTTACTTGGCTCTTATCTGTTCGAGAGCATGCACAGGGACGAGGAAACTGAGACATACCCTTCGCCTGACGACAGCGAGTAATCCACTAGTAGTTCTCTAGCCCTTCCGTTTCTGTTTCCCCTTTTATTTGGCTAGCTCCTCCCTAGCTTGTATCGAACCCTTTTCTACCCTCTGAAATGCACTGGCAAAACAACTGCCGTTTTCCTCAAAAAAGAAAAAAATTTAAACTACAAAACACTACAGATCTAAAATTTGGTGGTTGTAGATGTCTGGGAACGTTTCTTTACTGTGTGGTAAGAGTATAAGATGACTTTTTCCCCTTGAAAATAAATTAATCGATCCCAGGAAAAGCAACAATTCAAAGTAATTTGGAGAACGAAGGGAGGCTACAGAGAAACCGATCTCACCGTCGACGGAACGGACCTCCGAGACGTGTGTGGCGGACGTTGTATGGCGGAGGTGTCAGTGTCGAAGGGGAGGAGCCACTGTGCTTCCCGGTTCCTCCTCCGTCGCCGGCGGCGGTGTCGTGGTCCTGGAATGCATGTTCCGTGGCATTCTGTACACGGTGGTAAGGGGGATCGGAGTGGATTTGGAGGCGCGCAGCAGGACAGGGAAGTGAAGACGAACCGCGCATGTTCCCTTTCAGCGGCCGGTATCGGTGCCTAGTCAGCCCAAGCCCGTAAGGCCCCGTTCGGTGCTAATGTTTTGGAGTGTAATTTTCGGGTTCAATTACAACACATCAAAACACGTCAAAACACTTGTCGGTAGGCTGGTTTTAGCCTGGTAAGGCCCGAGAAAACCCTCCAATACCCGGACCCGTCGGGTTGGCGTGGAAAAAAACGCCTCACCCCCCTTGTGTTTTCCCCTGGCGGCACAGGGCAAGCAATCGTCGTGTCGTCTCTCTGCCAACAGCTCCGTCAACTGCTTCATCACCACCAGCGAGGGCGGAGACACCCGCGGCCCAGGACAGTAGGGCCAAGGAATTCCGCCACCCCTCGTCGACCAGATAAGTCATTTTATCCTCTTAAAAACATTTACTCTATGCTTAAATAACCATGATCTATTTTTTATCAATAAGTGGAAGGAAGTCAGTTAAAAGTTCAAGCAAGTTTCCAGACAATGTTCACACATCTTGTAATCTTCTTCTATGTGTAATGTGTATTTTTTTGTTTTATTTTTATAGTTATCCATCCAATTGCCTTGCATTATTCACTTCTCTTGTTCATGGTTTCTTGCATATTTTTATGTATATAAGAAAATTGTTGGATACCGATGCTTCTTCTTCTAACATTGTCGTATTATAGTTATTGGTCCCTGATTTCATTCACAGTTTAGCAGCGTTTATTTGTTAATCGGATTGCAATTCGTCCTTTTTTAATTTGAAGGCACGTTGATTATCTGTCCTCTTTATATAGCCGTCTTTTCTTATTTCTCCTTTTCTCTATGCTTGTATACAACTACGGTAAATCAATAATTCAGTATGTTGTCTTGCCAATCAATTTTGCTGAATAAATGTCATGGCAGTGCCATGCCGATTAGTCTTTATCTAAGTTTTTAATTGATTGTGTTGGCTGAAAATGATATTGGTTTCTTTTGGTTTTCAGAACCAGACCCTGGTAACGTGGCTAATCCTAAGAATTCATATTTGTTCCTCTGGTTGCTTCTCAATTTGTTTTTTTCTTCTTCTTGAATCAAGTGTGTGAAATATAATAACACTTGACAATTGACCTTTTCTAAGATGGGTCACCTTGTTGACCTTATTTTATCAATAAGTGAGAACTGAAGTAAATATTCAAGCAAGTTTTCAGACAAAGTTTTTATCTTCTCTTACTCTCCTTCTACGTGTATAAAAGTTATCTTTTGAAATTATTCATCCTTATCATTCTTGGTTTCAGAACTTGGCTAGTTCTTGGCGAGGAGGAAGTGGAGCATTAGCATCTCATGATGATTCAGAACTTGGAAAAGTCATGTTGACTTTCTTTCGAAAAAAATTAGACACTTTGAATTCCTCTATTTGTTTCATGTCTCCGAAAAGTGGATTACGAGATCTGAGGCCATGAGCTAACTATACCATGGCTGTAGCTGTGATGAAGAGATGCTATTGTTGATGTAATGCATATTTATGTCAAGATATGATCTTCTAGTGTGCTGAAAAGATCAATTTTTATTTATGATACAAGTCTAGTTTAAACTGTCAAAAAAGTTATCTTTTTATCTATTTATGTTGAATACACTTGAAAATACTAGTTTGTAAAACCAGTGTTCCAAATAAGTGTTTTAACAAATGTTTTGAATAAAAGAGGTTTTGTAGTGTTTTGGGTAGTTAGTGTTTTCCCCCAAAGCACCCCTTAAAATACTCCTTAAAACACACAAAACCACTGACACCGAATGAAGCCTAAGTAGTTCAGGACCATGGCAGCGGAGTCCATGTCCACTACGACGGCCATCTCTTCCCCTCTTTTGCTTCCTCGCTTCCCTTTCCACTCACTTCCTCATCATCTGTTGCTGGCGGTGTCGCTCACAGACACAGCTCGTACTTTTGTTCTTCTTTCACCATCCGTGCATCATGGAATAAGCGAGCCAGACTAGCCGCATTGTATGCCGTGTTGCCTGTTGTAACAGTCACACTAGAGTATATCGAGTTGCGACGGGTTAAAAATGTGTACAGTGTACATTAAATAAGGTAAAACTATGATGATGTTACACTGAAACGACAATACTGATTAGACTTATTTGTATGTGTAGAGTGGTTTTGCCAAAAGTACTACATGAACCTTAATTAGATCCATATACGCTGATTCACACAAAAAAAAGATCCATATAAGCTGATTCACACAAAAAAAAAAGATCCATATACGCTATCATCATAAAAAATTGAGTTCCTAGTAACAGATGATGAGGAAGTGATATAATAGATCCATCATAGACGAAGACACAGTAAAATGTAGCGAGACATTGAGCAGTCAAATGGAGGCCGGAGCTATTTAATTTCCAAAATATAACAACAATATTTACAAAATGGTGTGGGACGCGAGGTGGATTTTCCCACAAGATGGCAGGCTGTAACTTCCCAGTGCCGGCCGTTCCGCACGACCAGCGATGCCCTGCCCCTTTCCGGACAAACGTGTCACCATTGTAAGGGTTTTTCATAATTAATGATAATCTATATAGACTAATATTTTTATTAGATTCTATATGAAAGAATAATTTATAGGTAGTGTTTGTAGTTTATGTGTTGCATTCAAGTATGGATGATATGAAGATAAATATATACCTTTAGTATGAAGATCTTGAGAGTTTCACTTGAAGAGAAGAATTCAAGATATGTCTCTAATTCAGTTATGATAGACTCGTGAGTTGAGCTATGGTTGATCAACGTTTAGATCATCCAATCAAATAAAAAAAAATATGTGCATCAAGATATTATGATAGAGCATGAGAAGATACAAAGCCGACATAAACTTAGAGCGAACATTGGATTCAATTTGGTCAACACATGAAGCATAAAGAATGTACCACATGGGATCATATGATCTTGTTGTATGGTAAGACATGTTAATTTTTTTCGATAAAGAGCATATATTAATATTAATATCATGAAGATACCAATTACACCTAGTCTCTGCAACAACATCATACCCTAATTACATAAAGGATGCACACGGTCAAAAAAGAGAAAAGAATTACAAAAAGAAAGATCTCGTTCCAGAGATCCATAACTTGAAACAGCACTGACACCACCAAGACAACACCAGAGGATCAGCTTCTCCATAAGCGACGCCTCCAAGAAGGAAACAGTGCACAAACGCTGTCGTAGCCCGATCATAGATCTTAGGTTTTCACCCTGAAGAAAGTCATCTCTCTCAAAACAATGCCTTCAACAAGAACATTGTCAGGCACAACCAATTAAGGTCGGACCTTAGATTTTTTACCCTGAAAGATAAGACTCTGAACTTCTCCCGTGCAGCCGCCCCCACATACCAGTCGTTGTTTCAAGTCACGAAGCACCAAGCCAATTCCACCTCACCACCAAGATCCGACCATCATAATTGTTCCACCGATCTCGGCTTGATGACCTTCTCCGCTAGTACCATGGAAAGAAAACGAACTCCATGATATTAACAGCCAGCAGAGCTTCGAAGCGCTCCCTCTGAAACCAAACGGCCAGATAAAAACATGGGTGCGCACGACCGAAACCACCCAATCCAGCCATCTTCAGGAATTACTTGCATAATGAATTTCTCCGAAAGGGCCTTCCGGAACACGTCAATCCACCCAGACTGGTGGGAACAAGCATTCGACAGATCTTCAAACTTGGTGCGAGAAGAATCCTAGAACCGCCACCTTTATTCCTCGACACGGATGAAACGCCCCCCACGCCGCCATTCGTCGCCCGACGATGATTAAGGAGGTTCAGAAAATCGTCGCCTCGCTAAGCCGACGCCGCCAAGCCCATGGCAACTGCAGAGAAGAAGACTCGGCAGCAACAGGTTGCGACCCCCGGCCAGGAACCGATGACACTACCCATGGTTGCCCGATCGAATCGGCCAAGGCCGTCCTCGCAGCAGGTCATAGAAGGCGTAGCAGACGGTCAGGCACTACGGCCCTGGAGATCGGCTCGGCACGGTAAGCAGCACCCAACGCGAGGCCACCACCGCAGTCGGGCACAGCACCCCATCGCCGCACACGCGCGCCGCCCATCTCGGCCCCGATCAGGCCCGGATGGGACGCTCTGCGCTACCCAGCAGCCGCACCGGCAAGCACCGCCACCACTACCAGCCGGGGGCCGCCGCCCCGGCTTCCGAGCTCTGCCGCCCGCAGCAACGTGAAAGAATGCTTGTATGGAAGTTCATCGCCTCGTTCGAGGTCCTCCCAGCCGAAACCACACGTGTCAGTTTCCTATAAGACTACGGTCACGACTGAAGTGGTGCAGACCATGCCTAGGCTACAAGAGTTGCATGCAGAGTCGACTCCTCCTCCTCCTCCATTGATGGTGCATCTAGAGGTGGACTTGCTTGGGGTCCTCGTCAGTGGCTTCCACGCCACTATCTTTGGAGCCTAGCTCGTCACTTGGCTTTATTGACTCTCAGGCCCTCTTTGCAAAGGAGATTTGCAACTTACTCGTTAGTTTGGAAGCAGCTAGCCCTGGAACTAGCAAAAAGAATTTTTTTTTGACTTATGTCAGGAAAGAATACGAGGCAAAATCAAGAAGGTGAAGGAATATCACGGGAGCGAAAGCAAGAAGAGTGGCGCCACAAGGAAGGCGTCTCCAACACCTTGATGGGTTGTCAAACCTTTGGGTTGTCGTGTTTGAGAGATTGGGATATTTGTTCGTGAGTTTTAACTTTTAAGTGAGATTTCCTTTGGGATGTGATGATCAATGTGTTTACAGTTAGCAGTTGTAGAAGGCTAGAAGAGTTGCTTAGTCTAGCTAGACAACTAAGTAGTTACATGATTTGGGAGTAATCTATGTGGTGGTTGTTGTAACGAATTCCGTCAGGGTTTCCATGAATTAACTGAACAATTCTCTCCTTAATTATTAGATTAAGGGCAATTTTTTTTTGTTCCATTTCAATAAAAAGTTACAAGTTTTTAATATTTTTTTAGGATGTAGTCAATCATATTCTACAGTGGTGCAAAATGTCAATGTGGAATTATTTATGTTTTTAGCTAGGAAAAAATGGAAAAAATATTTTTTAATTTTTTTAAATGTACATTATTCAACATGGTCAGATCCATTTTTAGTCATTTTTATGTAGTTTAGAATACATAGTGTTTGCACACTTATACACCCAAGTTTCATTTCAGATTTTCTTAAACTTTCATCTGACTTTTAAACTTTTTATAGTAAATGATCTCCCGAGAACTCTGTAAGAAATATTGAGTGTGCTATCACTTGTAATATGGTTTTATGTCCCTTTGTTTCATAATTCTCATCGTGGTTTCAGTTTATAGTTTTTCTTAAATTTGAGTAAACTTGATGACAAAAATTATTAAACGGAGAATAAGAATTTTTTTTTTTAAGCGAAGACACCGTTAAGTGTGGAAGGAAGGGCGCGTAGCTTGTCTACAAGAGTGACATGTTATCCTAAGCCAGTTTGTTAACGCTCTCACCGAGGACTCGTGAGACCGACGGTGGTCCTGACACGCCACGTAGGAACCACCTGTCAGTGCCATCAGTGGCGGAGCTTGAAAAAAAATCATGGGCGGGCCAGGCTAAAAGCATCTCTCGCAGAGCCCGTAAATAAGCTAAAACTGTAAAATAACCGTCAGTTTACAGGTTTAGTTTAGAAATCGGTGCAGATCAGTTACTATAAATGGGTATGAAACCGAAAAAAAATTTAGAGACCGAGTCCGAAAACCAAACTCTGCCCCCTATTTGTAGGGGTTGGAAGGTCGAACTGAAGGCTAAACTGTATTACTAGTGGTGTTTTGGTGGGCTGAAACTCCAGCTCCAAAACAGTGCAGTTCCGCCGTAGGACTACCGGAATAGGACCAAAATTCGACAAAATCCGGCTGGATGACAACCAAATTTCAGCGGGGCCCTGCGTTGCGAGCTCGGGGAAGGGAGAGCGGACAGCCGATCGGCCACGAGTTCGCCGGGCGCGGGCGGGGCGGCCCTGGTGGCGTCCGTGACGAGGCGGGGCGGGATCAAGCTCGCCGGGGCGGTGTTGGGCGGGGCGCGCGGGCCGTGGCGGGCCGACGCGGGGCCTAGGCAGGGTGTGGCGGCGTGGCTGGGGCAGGGCGTGGTGGGGCACGCGGGGCCGGGGCCGAGGCCTGGGCGAGGCGTGGCGGTGCGGCGCACGGCACGGCCAGGGCAGGGCGTGGCGGGGCGGCGCGGGGCCAATGTGCCCCAACTACTTCGTCATTGTTTTATGTCCTTGCTGTTCCGATTCAAGCAAAGGCAAATAATCTGATGCTCATCTCGAAAAAAAATCAAATGCTAGTGGAGAAGGATCTTATCCAACATCACTTCCGTCATCTCGTTTTGTTTTCAAGACAAAATCAATTATTATTTGATTGAATTTGGGAAAGAAAGAAAACTACCTGCCTAGAGAGATGGAGAAGAGAAGAGCTTCACTTTGTCGGACCGTCACTCGCCGGCTACTGGATCTCTGGCTGGTTCGTCGTGCCGTGCGGCCTACAGCGCGGTCCCTGGCCGTGGGTGGCGGCGCGGCTCAGCTGCCTCCTGTGCACCCTCCACAGGCAGGTAGTAGCAAGGAGCCCCATCCCCATGGCAAACATCCACAAACGAGGCTGATGCATACAAGTCTGGGTGGAAGCACGAACAAATAAGGCATGCAAGCGGATTGAACAAATGATGCATAGGAATCAATTTTTTTTTGCAAAAAACAAGGGCGGGCCATGGCCCGGTTTGGCCACAACAGAGCTCCGCCAGTGAGTGCCATACTGAGCAAGAGGATAAGAAGGAGCCGATAAAACCTCGGGCTACCCTCCAAATCGAGGAGCAACAAACCGCAACACAAACTGGTGGCTGGGCCACTGGTTTCATTTCTCCTTTTTTCCTTTTAGGTGACGATCGGTCGAAGCCATCACTCACGCTGGTGCGCAGCTACAAATACGCCACCAACCTGACCCGCCGATCCCATCCTCATCCCCATTTTGCAAAGAAAATCGTCCGAGAACCAGAGGAAGAAATCGGGATCAGTTCCTCGATCGACCGGAGGCGGAGGGAGATGGAGAAGATGAGCTCGTCGGTGCAGTCCTGGGTGGAGCAGCACAAGCTCGCCACCGTCGGTCAGTCTCACTCACTCTCCCGCACCCCCCTCTCCCTCCCGCGATCGTTCGTCCCTTCTGATCGGCGCTTTTGCACGCCGCTGTGAGACCAAGAACTGATTTTGTTCGCGTGTGGATGCAGGGGCGCTCTCGGCGACGGCGGTGGGCGCCACGGTGGCCGCCGGCCGGCGGCACGGGAGGGCGAAGGTGCTCACGGTGGCCGCCGCGCTCGGGGGAGCGGTGCTGGCGCAGCACTACTACAGCGCCAAGCGGAGGGAGGAGGAGGCGAGCAGCTTCGAGCTGGAATTCTACTCGCAGCTGCCGGCGGCCACCGCCGAGGACGGCCAGGAGAACGAGCGGTGGACCTACTAGCCTAGCGCCGGCGGATGAGGTACCCAGATCACGGCCGGCCGTGCCGTGGATCGAGAGATGATGACGATCAATTAGTGGCTAGTTAATTAATTGCCCGTGACGTGGCTTGTCCTAATCCATCCAGCGAGGACGACGGGATTATCTTATCTGCTTTGTAATTATCCATCCGGCAAGTGGCGTTGTTGTCCCTGTCATCTAGTAGGTGAGAAGAGGTCGGGGTTAGATTTAATCCCCTTCTTCCCTATCATCTGAAGCAACCAAGAAACCCAGCAATGCCTTGTGGATCGTGGTAGATGCAATTCTGTCTATTTTGGATGATGTCGATGATTGAATAAACAACTGCAAGTCGCCTGAGTTATCCAAGCTTTGCATTATTGTTGCTGTATTTTATACTGTAATACTGAATAATTAATAATGTCAGGCTCAGGCAGACAGGAAGAGATGAGGCCAGGCTAGTCAGGAGAAAAGAATCATGGAATCTATGGTTGTTGCTCTATCCATTCAAGGGATCCATGATTCCAGATCTTGAAGAGTCTTCGGTTCCCCGAAAGAAAATAGGGGGAAATATTGGAGTATAACAAAAGATGCTCTCATCTGAATGAACTTCACTTGCACACAACTGCAGCAATGCAAAGGTAGAATAAGGTCCTTGAGAACTAACTGTTGATGGTGATCGTTGTATTTTACTGCAACACGTAATAAAATTATATTATTAAAATTACAAGGAATATTCGTATACATAATAAATCACTATTGAAATGCACATGTACCAACCATTCTAGTGTGGTTGGATTCTATTCAAAAGCCCAAGAACTTTTCGCATATTTTGTTGTTCTTTCCAATACTTGAAGTGATTAAATTCCTGGCACTTATCATGGATCAAGGAAGTAGAAAGGTGCCACTATCCTCACATCACCCTAAGGGCATCTGATGTTCGTCAAGAAAAGCGGGCATATGATGCTCATCAAGAAACACAGAAGTTGGTACACAGCATGCAACAAGCTACAAAACGACCAGCAAAAATAAATTTACATACGGAGTAGAAAACTTATTTTCCTTGTTTGCCCTCGGCTTGAAAACTAATAGCCACTCAGTGCAAACAACGATACATTTGTTTTTTTAAAAAATACGGTAGGGAAAGCCTCTGTGGTGAATTTTTTTAAAATAATAAGAATCTAAATCTGTGTTACTGGAAATTTGAACTTAGGTGGCTGGGTTGTACATCCACTTCCCTAATCAAGTAAGTTAGGCTCACTTCTTACAACGAAATATAGTAGTTACCAAACAAACACCGCTTAACGGAAATTCACTTTTGATCTTGTGGGTGGATCTACTCCTGCGACCATATATCATTTTTTTCCGTGTACACCTCGACATTCTATGTGGGCATGCCAAATTTTGTAGAAAATCGATTTTTTGTCCTTTATAACAAAGATAAAGAAATGCCTCATGAAAAGTGTTTAGACCGATCTTCCTCTTTTTTACACACGCAAAAGAATATCGGTTTTTTCGTGAAACACTTTGCGAACACATAACATGTCGAGATCTTATTTTTTCATATTTAAAAATACATTTTGAAACTCAATTCAAAAAATCAGGAGCATAAACTCTTTTGGGCACAAAAAGGCCTAAAATTCATTTCTGATCTTAAGTGCATATCATATGTTGTGGCCACCGGAAATAACATTTTATTACGGGAAGATATCTCTCTACTCCGGTACCATATTGAAATGCATGCATCATCCTGTTTATTTAAACGTAATTGCTAGTTCTCAGGCTGAAAACCAAGCTTGTGCTCAGTAAACTCATGCAACGTCAGAATTACATCGTGATTCATGAACTTGAGTTGCAAGTTAGGTTGCAACTAAGATTCTTTTTTTCCAGATGCAAGTGAGGCTAGAACTAAAAAAAAATTCGGTTGCAAGTGAGGTTGCAACTACGAAAAATGCTTTCGAGCCATTAATAGATTTTTTTTGGCAATCAATACCACATGTATTTATAGTAATAAATAGTACATGCTAGAGATACAAGCTGAATTCAACAATTATAAAATAAAGTATAAAAGAAAACAGATCATTTAGATCTTTAAATTCTTCTTTCTTCCATGACACAAACTTGTACTTCTCTAAAGGCAGCCGAAAACAGATACCAAATCATAGACCTGAAAATACCAACGAAGATTCTTCCATAGTTTTAATTTAAGCCGCTAAATAGATTTACTTCGTGTACTAATGGTGAGTTACAACATAGGTTCAACTGAGATTTGATGATGTTATTCTACTAAGAACAAACTTCGTTCATAGTATACTGAGCCTTAGAAAGACCCTTATTCAAAAATGACACAAAAGATGGACATTACACTCACACAGTATGTAAGGGTATTTTACCCTTATCCATTATTTTGGTAACAATGACACCGTGCTAGAGTATTTGGCCTAATATGTTTATAAGGATAATCTCAGGTATTAGGCAAAGAGGCATAAATGGTGTATCAAAGGAACAAGAAGGCTAAAGGAGACCCCCCACTTCAACAACAATCGAAAAGGGGTCTACAGCAGAAATCTGGTTTGCCGCCCGGTCAGCCGGCCCTCCAACCGGCCAGTCCGGCGTGCGGCCCGGTCGACCGGTCGCCAACCGGGCGCCAACCGGGTGCCAACCGGGCGTCAAAAGAGCGCCTAAGTGGTCCGGTCTGCTGCCCGGTCTGCCGGCCTACAGACCGGCGGGGCCGGCGTACGGTCCGGTCGACCGGTCGCCAACCGGGCGCCAACCGGAGGAGCTCCTGGACGACGCAAAGTGTCTCCCGGTCGGGGTCCGGTCTACCGTCCGGTCTGGACCGGCAGGTCCGGTCCCTGGCCCGGTCCGACCGGCCTCTGCACTGGACAATCCGGTCAGTGGTCCGGTTGACCGGGTTTGTCGGGAGAAAAGATGAGGTGGCAAGTGACCATCGGCCATATTTCGAAGAACACTATAAATAGGCCTTCTCCTATCTCTGAACAGTTAGGCACTACACTACAAGCTGTTCTTGAGCTCTCTCTCTCTTACTCCATTGCTAGAAACACCAAAAGCCTCAGATCTACCTCCTCCTCCACCCAAACTCAAATCCCTCCAGGGAATCGCTAGAGGAGGACCCGATCTACCGTTCTACCAAGCCAAATCTCATTCCCCCTTGTATTCATCGAAGAAGCTTGCTTCCTAGGGTTCCTTGGAAACCCTAGGTGGGGCAAGAGGAGTCCGGAAGCATCCGGGCTGTGGATTTGCTCCGGGCAATATTGTGAAGGTTTGGAGGCTACCTCAAAGTCTACCACAAGTGAGTGAGCTATTCCTTCGTGGGATAGGCTCCGGAGAATAGGGTGAGCCTTCGTGGCGTGGGGAATCCTTCGTGGGACCTCCACCCGTCCAAACGTGACGTACCTTCTTGCAAAGGAAGGGAACACGGGAATACATCCTCGTTTCCGCGTGCTATCGGTTATATCTAACCGAACTCCTTACTTGTGATTTAACTGCCTGTGAGAGCCTTCGTGCTCGAGTTAGTTGTATCCTCATATAGGTTGCTTCACCTAGTTTGCATTAGGCTCACCTTTATATTCCGCAAAGCCTAATATTGCAAAGAAAGAATTAAAATCTGTAGAAACCTATTCACCCCCCCTCTAGGTTTACCATCTCAATACTTTCAATTGGTATCGAGCACTGGACTCTTATTAAGGGCTTCACCGCCTTAAGAGTGAGATGGATAAACTATTCGAGGGTCTAGATGAAGACTCTAACCTTTCGGTTAAAGAGATGAAATCTAGATTCTTGGCATATGATGCCGAGAAGAAGAAAAAGGAGGATGAACTACAAAGCCAAATGGCAGAGATGTCTGCCATGCTTAAGAACTTGACTAGTGGGCATCCTAGTACGGCTTCGGCCTCCCTAGGGAGCTATCGTGAAATCAACCATGACTACCCCAAAAACACTTCACCCATGCCTCATATAAACCATAGTGGGAATGTTCCCCATTTTGATGGAACCCACTTTCCTTTTTGGAAATCTTCTATGGAATCTCATATTCGCAGCTGCAGTGTGGAGTTATGGGAGATCATTGTTCATGGATACCGGGAGCCACAAGATCCCATTTGGTTGACCTCCACCGAATTCTACAACCGTCAACTCAATGCCTCCGCACGTGACAAGATTAGGAGTGGCATCAACCGCAAGCTCCTTGATCAAGTCAATGACATAGACTCCGCTAAAGAGTTGTGGGATCGAATCATAGTACTCCAAGAGGGAACCGATTTGATCCAATCAGCTCTTTATGAGACCGCAAAGAAGGAGGCCCATCAGTTCATGATCCGAGAAGGAGAATCCGTGGCCGATGCTTATGCAAGGCTAGGTGCTCTTAGAGTGAGGGTCAAGGGACTTGGAGTTGAGAAGTACAATGACGGCTTCGAGATGAATGAAGCGTTCATAAAGTCCAAGGTCATTGCTATGATTGCCGTCAAACAAGAAGACACCAACCTTGCACTCAACTTGCAAATCATGACCAAGAGTGCCGATCTCAACTCCGATGATCTAGTCTCCTATGTGGCCGCCAATGAAAACATGGCCAAAGCGGGAAAGAGGCTCATGGCAATGAACCGTGTTGATGAAGCCTCACACAACCATGAAGCGCCACACAACCTTTCTCTCAAAGCTTGGGCCGATCATGGAAGCAAAGAAGACTATGAAATTGAAGGAGATGAAGAGATGACTTCAACTAGTGACATTGCTACCGACTTTGCTTTCTTTGCCAAGAAATACAAGGCAAAGTTCCAAATGCTCCTCAATGACAAGAAGAAGAAGAGAACTTGCTACAATTATGATGAAGATAGCCACTTTGCAAATGAGTGCCCTTATGAGAAAAGGGTAGACAAGCCAAGATTCATCAAAGGGGTCAAGCCAAGATTGTAGCCAAACCCAATCAACGATCGATACAAGAAGAACAAGGGAAGAGCCTTTGTTGGGGCCGAGTACTTGTCCGATGATGAAGAGGAAGATGAGGAGAAGGAGGCCGGGGTGGCTGGTTTGGCTTTCTCTAAGCCCGGGTCACTCTTCACATATGACTACTCCAAGGACTACTCCACAGAGAATGATGTTGGATCTTCCTTCATGGCAAGAACAACTCAAGATGATGTCTCCGATGACTCTCCCTCCTCTACAATCATTGGCTCTTGTCTTCTGGCAAGGGAAACCAAGGTAATGGAACCTCCACCTTCCCTATCTAGTGTTCTTGATGATGAAAACGAAAATCAAGAAGAATTAATTGTGCTTAAGGAACTCTATGATGCTAGATGCACCCTTCGTGGTGAAGCTCTTGTCAAGTTTGATTTCTTGATGGACTCACTCAAGGAAAAGGATGAGTCCATTGAGGAATTAGAATATCATTTGAATGAGAAGGAACGGAGATTCAATCTCCTAAGACAAGAGCTAAAAAAACCGAAAGGTGCATATCTCAAGGCCTTAAGCAACAAATTGAAACTTATGAACTTGATAAAGTTAAGGACCTAGAAACTATTGATAGGGCTCAATCTTTGACTCAAGTGCTCCATGCCTCAAAGGAGGAACTTGAAGTTGCTCATGCTTCTCTCACTAGAGATCTTGACCACCTTGAAAGAGCTAACAAGCTTGTTAAGGATGAGCTCAAGAAACTTGGAGAGAACCATGACATACTCCAAGAAACCTACACAAAGGCTCTTGAATCAATGAAAGATCCCATTGTTGTTGAAAAGCTTGCTAGTTCCTCCACTTCTTTTACTAGTGAGCATGCTAAGCTTGTTGAGGAACATGTTCGTTTACAAGAGGAACTCTCCTTGCATGTTGAGACCAATGCATATCTTGAATCCTTGGTGACCAAATATGGTCTCGACTATCATCCTAATGAATCTTCTTGTGAGCAAGCATCTATTCTTGAGAAAAATGTTAGGTTAACAAAGGAACTTGCAAAGTTCACCACCGCCAAGAACAAGATGGGATTGGATGAAGGTCAAACAATCAAAAGTTTGGACTTGGATATACTCCCATGTCCTACAAGAAGAACAACTACAAGAAGGAGAAGCCCGCTCAAGATAAGAACAAGAAGGTCACTAATGATGGCAAAGCCTCAAAGGGCAAAGCCACTAGTGGTGACCGCACGGGACCAAACAATCACTATGCTTTATTTGTTGATTATTATGGTGATGTTTATGGTAACTATGTTGGCCCTCGTAATGGCTATGCTTATAGAGGGTAATCAATTTGGGTACCAAAAGATATTGTTGCCATTGCAAAGGAACCCATTAATCGATGGGTTCCTAAATCCTCTACTTGATTTTGTAGGGGTATTCCTCCGGTGGTCCGAAATGGGTGTTTGATAGTGGATGCACCAATCATATGACCGGAGGAAGAGGTGTGCTTGATCAATTCATTGAAGACATCAACAAGAAGTCAAGCATCACTTTTGGTGACAACTCAAAGGGAAAGGTACTTGGGTACGGCAAGGTGGAAATCTATAAGGACTTGTGCCTTGAGACGGTCATGCTTGTTGAATCCCTTGGCTATAACTTGCTTTCTATATATCATCTTGTCGATGCCGGTTACAATTCATATTTTACTAATTATTGTGTGAAAGTCTTTAGGAGTGACAATCTCAAATTGGTCCTCGTTGGATATGTGGAGAACAACCTTTACGTGGTTGACCTCTCGAAAGAGAGCTCCTCTCACTCCACATGTCTAATGGCGACCAAGCATGACAAAGGTTGGTTGTGGCATCACCGCCTTGGTCATGTCAACATGAGGAATCTTAAACAACTCCTAAAGGGTGAACACATTGTGGGACTAACCGGAATTTCTTTTGAGAAAGATCGTGTTTGCAGTGCATGTGTAGCCGGAAAGCAACTCAAAAGAAGAAACATCCTATCAAGAGTATCGTCACCACATCTAGGCCTTTGGAGCTCCTTCATTTGGATCTCTTTGGGCCATCACATTATGATACTCTTGGTGGAAGCAAGTATGGACTTGTCATTGTTGATGATTACTCAAGATACTCTTGGGTCTTTCTCCTTAAGTCTAAGGACGAGACCCATAGGGAGTTCATCATCTTCGCCAAGAAAGCTCAACGTATGTATGAATCCGAGATCAAGGCGATAAGAACCGACAATGGCACCGAGTTCAAGAACTACACCATGCGAGAGTTTTTCGATGATGAGGGCATCAAGCATGAGTTTTCGGCGCCATACACCCCTCAACAAAATGGTGTTGTTGAAAGGAAGAACCGGACTATCATTGAGATGGCAAGAACCATGTTGAGTGAATTCAACTCACCCCACAACTTTTGGGGAGAAGTCATCTCTACGGCCGTCCACTACTCCAACCGGCTCTTCCTCCGTCCCCTCCACAACAAAACTCCATACGAGCTTCTTACCGGTAACAAGCCTAGTGTCATGTACATTTGTGTCTTTGGATGCAAATGTCTTGTTAAGAACAACAAAGGAAAGCTCGGTAAATTTGAAACTAGAACCATAGAGGGCATATTTGTTGGTTATGCGGAGAACTCTCACGCCTATAGGTACTACAACCGGTCCACTGGGACTATTGAAGTATCTTGTGACGTGGAGTTCTTGGAGGATAATGGCTCCCAAGTGGAGCAAGTTGTTCCATGTGTTGCAGGTAATAATGATGATCCATCTAGTGCCATCAAGCATATGGGCATTGGACACATCCGGCCCATAGAAGTTCATAATGATGATCAAGATGATGGAATAGAAGTATCAAGAATGGCTCAAGTGGAGCCTAGCTCAACTCAAGCCGAACCATCAAGTGCAACTCAAGAACCATCCTCCACTCAAGATGAGTCACATTCCGAAGAACAAGAAGAAAGTCCTCATTCCACCGAGCAAGACCATGATGATGATCAAGAGACATCCACAACTCATGATCAAGCTCAAGTGATCCCTCATGATCAAGCACTAGCAAGGGATGAATTCATTGATCATGAAGGAACCATTCGGAAGATCAAGGCCGCTACAAGGGCAAGTGACATGAAAGTAGATCAAGTCCTTGGTAGCATTTCAAGAGGAGTGGTAACTCGTAGACACCATGCATTACTTATCACTTATTGTCAACACCATGCTTTTGTGTCTAGTTTTGAACCACTCAAGGTACATGAAGCCTTGGTTGATCCGGATTGGGTAATTGCCATGCAAGAAGAATTGGAGTGTTTCACTCGTAATAAAGTGTGGTCTCTAGTTGAGAGACCCAAGGATCATCGCATCAATGTTATTGGGACCAAATGGGTATTCAAGAACAAGCAAGATGAGAATGGCATTATCATACGAAACAAAGCAATGTTAGTGGCGCAAGGGTTTGCCCAAATAGAAGGTATGGATTTTGAGGATACCTTTGCGCCGGTAGCCCGTCTTGAAGCTATTCGTCTTTTGCTTGCATTTGGATCTTTCCACAAGTTCAAACTATATCAAATGGATGTGAAAAGTGCATTTTTGAATGGTCCCCTAAAAGAAACCGCATATGTGGCTCAACCCCCGGGTTTCGAAGACCCATGCCGACCCAACCATGTGTATTTACTCCATAAGGCACTCTATGGTCTCAAGCAAGCTCCACGTGCTTGGTATGAGTTCCTTCGGGATTTCTTACTACATGATGGGTTTTGCATGGGTACGGTCGATTCCACCCTTTTCACCAAACGGGTTAAAGGGGGTGGCTTATTTATATGTCAAATATATGTTGATGATATTATCTTTGGTGGAACTAACCCCAATCATAACAAAGCTTTTGAGCTATTGATGAATAGGAAATTCGAGATGTCCATGATGGGAGAGTTGAAGTTCTTCCTAGGCTTCCAAGTGAGGCAACTTGCAAAAGGCACCTTCATCTCTCAAGAAAAGTATGTGAAGGACATGCTCAAGAAATTCAACATGACCAATGCAAGCCCAATGAAGACACCCATGCCCGTAAAGGGGCAAATTGGCTCATGTGACGGTGAGAAGGATGTGGACATAAAGGTATACCGCTCCATGATAGGATCCTTGCTTTACCTTTGTGCCTCTAGGCCGGATATCATGCTAAGTGTAGGGATGTATGCTCGTTTTCAATCCGCTCCCAAGGAGAGCCATTTAATGGCGGTCAAACGGATTCTAAGATACCTTGTTCTCACTCCTACTCTCGGGCTATGGTATCCAAAGGGGTCAACCTTTGAACTCATTGGCTATTCGGATTCCGATTGGGCCGGTGATAAGGTTGACCGGAAGTCTACCTCCGGGGCTTGCCAATTTATTGGCCAGTCATTGGTGAGTTGGTCATCCAAGAAACAAAACTCCACCGCTTTATCCACCGCCGAAGCCGAATACATATCCGCGGCATCTTGTTGCACTCAATTGTTATGGATGAAGCAAACCTTGAAAGACTATGGTGTGTCTCTTGGTACGGTGCCTCTTCTTTGTGACAATGAAAGTGCAATTAAGATCGCCAATAACCCGGTTCAACATTGTCGCACCAAACATATTGACATTCGCCATCACTTCCTACGTGACCATGTTGCCAATAAGGATATTGATCTCACTCATGTGGGGACAACCTACCAATTGGCGGATATTTTCACTAAGCCTTTGTGAAAGAACATCTCTCATATTATGTTTTGAGTGTTTGATGTCAATATATGTGATACACTAATGGTTGTTTAAGTGGTACAGGGATTACATAGATACATTTGTATGTGTGTTGGATGTGGTCAGTATTGTCAAAAAGCATTTGCAAAAATGTTCATCAGGCCGGATAATCCGGGCTGGATATTTCCAAAATATCCGGCCCCCAGAATTTCGGCTAAGGACTTGAGGAAATGCAGCTCAGTATAGGGGCCGGACATTTGCCCGGATATTGTCCCGGTTTTGTACCAGGGCCGGATTATCCGGGCCGGATATTCAAGAATATCCGGCCCCCTCGAAAATGGCTAAGGACCTGAAGATTTTCTTCTCTGGATAGGGGCCGGACATTTGCCCGGACATTGTCATGGTTTTGTACCTGGAGGCCGGATTATCCGGGGGGCGGATTATCCGGCCCTAACTTAGGCCGGATTATCCGGCCCCCGAAAAGCTCAACGGCTGGATTTTGGGGAGGGGTATTTATACCCCTCTTCTTCTTCCTTACCCCTTTGCTCAATCATTGCACAAGAAATCTGCCAAGCTTCACCTCCATTAGAGCCACCTCAAGAAACACAAGATATGCAAGATCTCCTTCCTCCCCCAATCAAATCTCTTGATCTTTGGAGATTCGAAGGAGAAGCCACCGATCTACATCCTCACCGAAGCGTTTTTCATTTCCCCCTCATTTGTTTGAGGGATCTCATGCTAGTGTTCCTATTTGGTTCCCTAGTTGATTTGTTGTTGATGTGTTGTTGTATTGTTACAGATTTGGGAGCCTCCAATTCAGTTGTGGATGTGTGCCACAAGAACCTTGTAAAGGCCCGGTTTCCGCCTCGAGGAAATCCCTTAGTGGAAGTGGGCTAGGCCTTCGTGGCGTTGCTCACGGGAGATCCGAGTGAAGCCTTCGTGGCTGTTGGTTTGGCTTGCGTAGCAACCACACTCCTCCAAACGTAGACGTACCTTCTTGCAAAGGAAGGGAACTACGGGAATCATCTCCGTGTCATCGCGTGCTCCACTCTCGGTTACCTCTATCCCATTCTATCTCCTATATATTGCGTAGTTATATCTTGCTTAGTTGATAACCTTGTCATATAGGTAAATTCACTTAGTTGCATATCTAGAGAATTTACCTTTGTGTCAAGCCTAAATTGAAAAAGAACTAAAAATTGGGTAGCACCTATTCACCCCCCCTCTAGGTGCGGCATACGATCCTTTCAATTGGTATCAGAGCCTCGGCTCTTATTTCGGGCTTAACCGCCTAAGAGTATGCCGAACGAGGAGTCCTTGGAAGGGGCCGCCAAGACGGTCTCCATGGAAGACTTCAATTCGTTGAAGTCCTCCATGGAAGCCCAAATGGAAAGCATGAAAAAGATGATTGCCGAGCTTTTGACTCCGGCCCTTCCCAAGGCTCCTAGTGTAGAGGTAAAGGACACGGGTGCGTTAGATGAGGGAGATGCTTCGGACTTACCCTCATCTACCAAACCCGTGGAAGGTGATAACTTAAACACTATCAAATCTCCCATTGCATCTCCTAGGGGAACTAGTGGAGGTGAAAGCTACAATCGAGTAGCTCCACCTTTCCTATCTCCCGATATACCGGTTCCCCATCCCCATATGAACATTCGGGCGACCCACCTAAGTTTTCCATTGAGAATTTCGATACTTGGCAATTTGAGTTTTGCTCTCATGTTTGCAGGTGCCTCCAATGAACTTTGGAGAATCATCTTGGAAGGCTTCAAGCCATACAACCCCGACAAGTTGACTAGAAGAGAAGCGGTTGATAGTCAACTCAACAACACCGCCTTGCACCTGATTCAAACTAGTGTGGGGACAAAGGAATTGCATCGTGTTCGGAACTACACCACCGCTGTAATATCCCAGGATTGGGGGTTACAAAAAGAGAGGAAACAGATGTGTGCATTGCATTCATGCATAGAAAATCCGGGGAATTTTCGCGCTTTTGTTTAAAACCTCCAAAGGGATCGAGGTTTCTCTTACATCGGTGGAATTGAGTTAGTCTTCGATGTGGGTGTGATAAATTTCGACATGACCTTTCTGAACTCATGTGTTTTGGGGGAAATAATTTGAATTCAAATTCAAATATGGAAAACATAAATTCAAATAAGAATTTGAATTGGAATTTGAAATTTAAACAAGTATATAAACATTATAGGTAAAAGTACACACATTTGCTAATCCAAATGAATAAATGATTTAAACTTTACTACAAATATCATTATCAATTATTTACAAGTCACATAAATATAAATAGAGAATGATTACAAAAGGAAAATAAAAGAAGTCCTAAATCTAAATCTTCTTGATCTTCTCAATATTCCTATTCTTCGTTTCCTGCAAAACAAACAACAACAAAACAACAAAACTAGATGTTGAATGGTTAAAATGTATGCATTCCCCGAGGTAATGCAAATTTGCTGTTGGAGACTAGCTACAAGGAATTAAGAATTTATCTTAATACCCAAATTGTGACTAGAGGGAATAAACCTTAATTAAGCAAACAGGGAGGCAAATTGGACCATGAGGCAACCAGGGACTAAGGGCAACACTGATTGATCTATATCAAATGCAGAATTAGGCAACAATGCTTGATCCTATTAATTTTTAGGCAACAAGGATAACAACATCATTTCCCTCTAATCTAGCTAGCACCTATTAAGCCACTAGTTAATTAAAGTGACCAGGTTTGACATGGAAAAGTCAAACTGATCAAGAATTCTTAATTAAATTCAATGGATAATAAAGCAAAGCTTAACTACTATTAACTGTGAGTAAAGACATCAGCTGAAGCCTCATGTATTATACAATCGGCAGCATTAAAATAAATATCCAACAGAGATAAGCATGACTCTACCCGTGATTTGCACTAGGGGAAAAGAAAGCCAATTCGTCCTCTTACACTAGATAGTGAGGCACGCACACAAGCAGCATAGTCACTACACACATGGCATGTGTGTTGTCAACAGCACAAACAGCATCCAGCGAGTATAAAAACGAGATAGCGGTAGTACTAGCTGAAGTTCTAGCACACCACACTTTCCAGCCGTACCAAATAACCATCCGAGAAAAACCAGCACATCACTCAAATTTCTAGAACAGCAAGAACACAACCATAGCCCGGAACAAGCCCAAACCGCTAGGAGGAACAAGCCGACCACCAGAAGGAGGTTTCTTTCCAAGTCAAGAGTCCAAGCTATCAAGAGCAACAGGTAGAAACCAACAAGTAATTTAAGTAGATCATACAATATCTGTTCTTGCATAGACATTTTCAGGGAAAATAAAAGTAGTATACACAGTAAACCATCTAAATACCTTCGACTAGGTTTTAACCTAGGAGGACAGAGAGATGGATTTTCTCTCGGAATCGCATAGTGGTGCTATGCAAGAATCATCACGGAGAAGAAAAGCCACATCATAGTATCTCGTTCTTATTTTAAACCTATGCCTCAGCCTTTGCATCATCGGCTGGAGCAAGCATAGATCTCGTCCATTAAAATCAACTCAAGCATCACCAAGGGCTTGGATTGGACAGATTGCATCATCCGACCCTACGGCTATGATCACTGCCTATTTCTCATTTTACACAAGTACCTACAGCACTGGATCCTATTCATACATACGTATCATGTGCACACTCATTTGAGGCACCACATGATAGATATGGTAATTAGAAAGTACTTGGGCACTTATGCAAAGGAAGAAATGACATTAAATCTAAGCTGTAAGAACATCAGCTTAAGCACAAGCTAACCACCATATAAAGTATCCATGTATAAACAGCATATCTGTCCTGAGATAAATCTCAATACACCACCAAACCAAGCATCAAGTAAATAATGCATGCTGTAGTATATACTTAGTTTCATCAGTAAGAGAAATATAACCAGCTACATATGCCTGGATGATTAATCATCCAATTAGAGGCATCACTATAATTAGTAAGCAAGGATCTGTCCAGTACCATTTATGCACTCGACTTAGTCATTACTATAATCAGCCAGTAATACACAACTTGCTCCAGGAATTACTTGAGTTCCAGAAAATGAATTCCAGGCCAACCCAGTAGTGTATAGTCACAACCAAGTCCTATTAAACAAGCAAATAAGTTCAACAGCCAGCCAACAAATCAATTCTGCTTGAGAAATCAATAATACATGTTCCTTGCATATATAAGCCACTAAGAATTAAACAAGAGCATCATCGAATTGTCTCGACCAACAGGTAATATTCATATTCAGATTTGCTAGGCATAGCATTTCAGCAAAGGCCAGGGATGGTTATCCATCCAAACTGAGGCTGCAATGGTAACAGCAGACCAGCAACCTTTTACAGGCCTCCTAGATTACCAATTCATCCAAGCTGGAGCCTTACAAAGCACATATAACTAACCACTCTTAAGCATAATAATATAGCTCACTAGAATAAGTATTTGACTGATAAATTTACAAGTCATATTGCCCATGAATAGCACTCCCAAGCATATGCAATAATCAGGCCAAGCACTTAAGTCCTTGATCAACAAATTCATAGTCATAGAGAATACAGAGAGGGGGAATAGCTCACAGCGGTGTAGTCAAATAGAGGAAGAGCCCGACGCCGGGGTTGCAGTCGTAGACGCCGTCCGGCCAGCGTCGAGGATGAAGTAGTCACCACCGCACCATACCACCATCCCATGTCATCTCATCCACACCGCCACTAATCCACCACCAAAGCAACCGACCAGTAAATGGAGGGCGCCGGGGTTGCAGACACTGCCGTCCGCCGGCGCCAGGTCGAGCACGTCGTGGAAGTTGAGAGCCCACCTTGCCGGTGCCAGAGAGGAGAGGAAGCAGCCATGGACGCAGGAACCGGAGCCGCGCCGCAAGCACGAGCCCTATGGCTCAGGTTCTGCAGGCGTCTGCGCGCATGTGCTGGAGGTTGGTGCTGATGCGGAGATCCGTTATAGGAGTCGGTGGCGGAGCCCACGCTCTCAGGCGGCCGGCGATGGCCGAAGCAGCAGCAGGTGATGGTAGAACCGCCGGTGACCATTAGGGTTTCCGGGGTCATGGGCGAGCAACTGGGGGCATAGAAATCAAATCGGAGAGAGGATTTCGAAGAGCATGAGGAGGCGGAGCAGATCCGGCCAGCGGCGGCGCCGGAGTTGGCCGGGAGCGGCCGGGGGGGGGGGCGAGCGACGACGCCGCAGAGACATGGAGGTCACGAGAGAGAGGGGTCGTGTGCGTGTGTGTGGAAGAGGTGAGCGAGAGAGACAGGGGTCGGGTCGGGATCTTTCCCGTGCTCGACCAGGTCGGATAGCTCAAACCAGGTTTGGGCCAAACCATCATTGGCCAGGCCAATGGGCCAGCCCATCTAACCATTTGGACATTTTTATCTAACTAATAATCCTCTAAATGAATCAAGGCATGAGGAGATATAAATAATTTTTTTCATAAAATTAAGAATTTCTAATTATAAGTGAAAACATAAACAAATACCACAAAAGCCAAAGAAAAATAATATTATCTTTTCACTAAATTTTAGAAAATAAATTCTTAGATCTTCAACTATTAAGACAAAAATATTAAAGATATAATCTTTTTATTTCTATTTTTCACCTCAAGAAAATAGTAAATATTTCTTTGTATTAAAAATTTTCATATAATATAATGGTTGTTTCTTCATGGTTATGCTTAACCATATAAAAAAAAACCTAATTGGTCATTACTTCAACATATAATTCCAAAACCTAGAAAAGAATTAAAAGATATATCATCGTTTCAACCACTGTTTAAAAACCCTAAACCCTAACATGATATTAATAGTGATTGTCTTATCCTAAAACCCTAATGCATTAGGAACCCTAGCTCCATTAATTCATATGAATCCTAAACTGCTTCTAAACCTAAAACCTAGGTTAAACATGTGATCATGGTACTTTAATTTTGATTCATAGAACCATAATTAGCAATTGAATACTTTCCATGCCACATAAAATGTAGGAGCCCTATTATCAATAATTTAATGTTCCATGTATGCATACCTATTCAACCTAGTTGATCAAGTAGGATCAACCAAATCTAAACCATATCTCCTATTCCCAAAACCATCATCCTTAATTAACCTTGGTTAGCATCACACCATCGTGATGAACTCCAATAGCAACCATACAAAAATTGTGCATCCTATTCCATACACACTAAACCCTATCAGTGTGAAATAATTATTAATCATCCTATTTAGGAAACCACCATTCCTTACTTAGTGGATCCAATAAGAAACCCTAGACAACCTCAACCTTAATAGTAATAATTCTTCTTACCTAAGTATTATGTTCTTCAAAAGTTATTCTTTTGAAGTAAATAAAGAATCATCATCAACCCTGCTTATAAGGACCTATAAACCCTAGCTAGCTATCACCAACAAGATGAACCAATCTTGATAGAAACCTTGTATGAATAATTGCTTAGAATGCCTAGGCTTAACTCCACCTTACAAGCCCTAGGTGTTGATAAATCCAACATTGTTGGGATCCATCTAATAATTAATCCAGAAACCAATTAGAATCATAGTAAACCATAGAACTCCACAACCCTAATTATCATACTTGTTCTTTATTAAAGAACATGTTCTTCAAGAGTTATTCTTTTGAAGTATATGATAATTAATAATTAACCATGCCATATAGTGCTAAAACCAACCACTATTCCTTACATGTTAGGATTATACCAAATGTTATTGTTGTGTGCTATTAATGTTATTGTTATGATATGTTGCAACACCTGTTTATGATACCATGTAACCACACCTGAATAAGAACCTTGTTTGTGAATTACTCTGAAAGTGCAACACACTCTAAACCAATCATATCAACTCACTAATCCTAAATCATCGGGGTTAGGTCACGCTTAGAGCGATTGCATCTCATACTTATGCATTATTGCATCCTTGCCAATCTTTTAAACATCGTCCTTACCGGACGATGATGCTATTTCAGAATTTGGAGTTACTGCGTATTGAAGACCTTGCCTGCATAATCTTGCAGTCAAGAAAGGCAAGTTCATCGCTTGCTCATATCATTTGATTATTTTTACCAAATTACTTGCAAAGTACTATGTTTATCACTATTGCATAAAAAGCAAAACCACTATTTTCATAACTATGAATATGACTATGTGGTGGGCAATGGAACCATGGATTGTGTTGATATGGTGGAGGTTCCATTGCAAGGGTTTATATCCATCTAGGATTAAACAACAAATGTCGTCCGAGTGATTCTTGTGCCGTAATACCCGTGTTAACCATAAGATCTGGAGTGGGACGGAATAGTCAATTGTATTTCCACCTCTTGTACATCAACGGATGCGCTTTACCGTAGACCCTTGATCCAAGAGAGGACAAGCGGTAGGGTGGGGGTCCCGATGAAGTCCCCACGGTTATTGCGGTCTATGATGGGTTGCATCTCCCGGCGAAGGAGTTCATGGTAGAGACCTGAATTGTTGTCGTGGTCGGGGGCCGTCCTTAATTGGTATAAGAGCACCGGCGAGGACCCAGGGTCGGAGTTTGCAACAACGGGTGGGTGTATGAGGTAGCGGAGGAATATGATTGGCTATGACCTTATACCGGGCCTCACACCAAAGGAAGTGTGGACGAGAACTAGACTTGGTTGGCACCAAGGTTAAGATCTCTTATGGGTAAAGCAACACACCTCTGCAGAGTGTAATGAATCGTGACCTGTCACTCCCTGTTCCGGGATTTGGAACTGCGAACACTGCCGGAAAGGAACTCCATGAAGTTCTAGTAAACCGGTGAAGGCTGACGGACATAGTTCTTCTGAATAAAAGCTACCTTTTGAAGAAATGGTTATGAAAACTTGCATTGGTATTAGACTTTCTGGTCTAATGCTGTAGCTAGTGCATTAAACACCTCTTTCCTACAATGAACTTGTTGAGTACGCTCGTACTCATCCCACCCTTAAATCCCCGCTTAGATATGGAGGCCACGAAGGAGGATCTACGAGTACAACTTGAAGACCGAGGAGTCAACAACTACTTCAAGGGACGAGGAACCTGCCGGAAGAGTCATATACCACATCCACCATGGAGAAAACCTAGATCAAGCAGTAGAAGGGAACTAGCTTCCTAAGCCTAGCTCCTATTTAGCTAGAATCTATTCATAGCCTCTACAGCTAGTTGAATAACCTACAAATAGAGTTCGTGATAAGACTACACTACGAGTCGTTCTTCTGGAGTTTATTTGCAGTTTTACCTCATTGTAAAGTAGGAGGCTGTGATGATCTTATGTAACAGAGTCAATGTTGTAATTCTATAGACATGCCTTGGACCCGCATATGTTTCGTTGTACCACTCTGAGCGATATAATACTAGTGGAACGGTGTTTCATTGGTGTTATATCAGACTTGCATACTACACCATGCAGTGGTATGCCGGGTCGCCACAGCTGGTATCAGAGCAAATGCTTTGACCTAGGATTAAAACCCTTTAAAGGAGAACTATAGGATTGGTAGTGTCTATAGGAAGTTATATTAGCTAAGTCAACTATGCTAAACCAAATCTTCTTATGACTTAAGATGGGTATTCACTTGAGAATAATCCTGACACACTTGAGTCAACATTTCTTACCTCTCTTTCCTAAGTGAAGTTAGTTAGCTAATCCCAAGTATGTAGCACATCATTAAGTCCTTAAAACTATAGATGAGTAGATCACAGTTGGTATACAGACATGGTAGTCCAAAGAGAGGATACAACCATAAGGAAGCTATCCTATTGAAAGATGTGTACCAACATATGTTATGATTAAGTAAGAGTTATCCAGACTGGTAATAGGAGTTATATCAATTGATGAAGATAATTAAGATACCCTAATAGAAGATGTAGACCAAGATAAGTAATGAGTAAGTAAAATTATCTAGACATGTGAAACAATTGATAGTAAGTGATGAATATGAGTAATATGAAGTAGTATAGACCATGATGAGTCAATCATGGGAGATAAGGAAGAGAGATATGAATAAAATATGATTACTTACATGGTAGAGTTGTTAATCATATATGATTCACCTGAGAATCGTTATGTGATGGACTAAAACATCATAAATACTTAGGAGGAGTATAATAATAAGTCAGGTCTTCAACAACAGAGCAAGATTTGTGTTCCAAAACCATGGGAAGCTGTGTCAAGTACATCGAGAACCCTAGTTACATGGTAAGAACACATGGAAGTATAAGAGTTATATTTCCATAGTTATGTGTTTAGAGTGACGATGTTGGAACCTAAAGATATCATGTGAGGTATTCCTCAACAAAAGGGAAGCTAAATTAGTACTTCCAAAGAAAATTAGGTTAACCTTAACTATCCTAGACCATTTTGTTTCAAGTTTATCTCATTGCAAATGTGCAATTAAGGTAAAGGTTGAGACAAATAGTAGAATCCCATATATACGTACTAAGTATCACGATGTAAACCTATATTATGTGGTGTTATATACTACACATCTGATCCTGATGTTTAGGGATGTCTTACCCAATTACTACATTCAGGCATATAATGATGTGTATTATGAGCACAAAGTTGAATCTTCTTGGATTTTATTGGATTTTCATTGATTGACTAGATCTGTGCATGAAGTTTGACCTTGGTGTGCAAAAGCATGTTGCATCATTGAGTTCTTTCTTGATGTTACAGGTCTAGAGGGTAAATGGGATCGCGTGAGGGAGAGACGAGTTACCAACCAACTGAGGAAATAGTAACGACTCATGAAGAGAGGGAGGCAAAAGAAGGTTAGGAAAGAGAAGCTAAGCGGATGGAAGAGGAATTCTCCGCCACTAGATCGTCAACATCAAACCCTATCCTGCTTGGGGAAGAATTCTTTGAGCACATGGAAAGGATGGCTGAGGATAGAGCAGCAAACTTAGCACAACAAAATGAGTTTTTCAGTCGTTTGATACGTGAGGATATTGGAGGTATCAGAAATGGAGGGCCAAAAGGAGTGAGTCTTACGGAATTCCTACAAACCAATCCAATGACTTTTGCTACCGCACCAGAACCTATGGATGCAGATGATTGGTTGAGGGACACTGAGCGGAAATTAAATACAGTTCGGTGTAATGATGAAGAGAAGGTTAGATATGCCACCTATCTACTATCAGGACTAGCAGCGTCATGGTGAGATAACGTGATTCTAATTCAACCTTCGGAACATGTTTTCACGTGGGACGAGTTTAAGAAGAAGTTCCGAGAAGCCCAGGTTCCTGAAAGTATCATGGAGCTAAAGAGAAGAGAGTTCAAGACCTTGAAGCGGAATGACTTGTCGGTATGGAAATATCTAGTAGAGTTTGATCGTTTATCACGTTATGCGGCGAGAGGATGTGAACACGAGAGGAGAAAAGGATAAAAAGGTTCTTAAAAGGGATGAATCCATTCCTGAAAATGCAGTTGAATCTAACCAAATGCACAAGGTTCCACGAGCTAGTGGATACTGCAATTACTTTGGAGAATGATTATGAAGAAGTGCAGAATGAAAGAAAACGGAAGGCAAGGTTGGAACCCCAACCAATTCAGATTCAACAAACTCAGTCAGAGATGAATTTCCAAACTAGAGATGAGACAATCACACCGTTTTATAGTCAAGTTCGATGCCATAACTGTGCAAGAAAAGGTCACTATGCCAAGGATTGCACGCAACAGGATATTACCTGTTTTGGATGTGGACAACTAGGTCATATGAAATCAGAATGCCCGGATCCATATTTGGTACGAAGATCAAATGAAGCAATGAACCAATTTTCAAATCATCGGGGGAGCTCATCATCTAAGAAGTTCGAACAAGGAAGTGGATGGAGCACAAGGACGGATGCATAGGACTTTGACCATACTTATTCTGACCCAATCAGTATGTTGAACACAACTTCTTCATTTAGCACAATATTAGTTGCATAATAATATCTTTAAATTGCTCAAGCTTTCATGGGCAACACACTTGTCCTGTGTAAAGTTGGAATAACTATAGTTGCATAACCAACTAACATATTGTAATGGTATTCACAGCCATGTGGGTACACAACCAATCCAAATAGGATACCCTAGAAAAGTACAATAGAAAGCCAAGGAAAAGACATATAGCCTAACCAAGGAGCTAGTTGGTTGGGGAAGATGAACTTAGCAACCATTAGGACATCCCTAAGGGGGAGAGCGAGGGATCAGTTGGATCCAATATGAATCAATACTTTGAGCAAGATAGTTGATGAAGGTCTGAACTGAGAGAAAGTTCGATCTTATTTTTATAAGATTATCGAACACTACTTTCAGAAGGATGTCAGATCAGAAGCCGAGGTTTATACCTCGAGGAAGTAAGAAGTGGACTATAACTTGAGAAAGTGAGTAATATTTACTCAGAAGTATGAAAGCTCAAGTAAGACGAAACCTAATGGATTCCAGGAAGAATCTAGACAAGGGATATATTCAATTATATCTAGTGAGATCACCACGGAGTTCGAGAGAAGTCGTAGTCTGCATAAGTCAGATCCACACTCCGGAATGTGAGAGAGTTCAAACTTCGAGGACGAAGTTTAGTTTAAGGGGGGAGACCGTAATATCCCGAGATTGGGGGTTACAAAAAGAGAGGAAACGGATGTGTGCATTGCATTCATGCATAGAAAATCCGGGAATTTTCGCGCTTTTGTTTAAAACCTCCAAAGTGATCGAGGTTTCTCTTACATCGGTGGAATTGAGTTAGTCTTCGATGTGGGTGTGATAAATTTCGACATGACCTTTCTGAACTCATGTGTTTTGGGGGAAATAATTTGAATTCAAATTCAAATATGGAAAACAGAAATTCAAATAAGAATTTGAATTGGAATTTGAAATTTAAACAAGTATATAAACATTATAGGTAAAAGTACACACATTTGCTAATCCAAATGAATAAATGATTTAAACTTTACTACAAATATCATTATCAATTATTTACAAGTCACATAAATATAAATAGAGAATGATTACAAAAGGAAAATAAAAGAAGTCCTAAATCTAAATCTTCTTGATCTTCTCAATATTCCTATTCTTCGTTTCCTGCAAAACAAACAACAACAAAACAACAAAACTAGATGTTGAATGGTTAAAATGTATGCATTCCCCGAGGTAATGCAAATTTGCTGTTGGAGACTAGCTACAAGGAATTAAGAATTTATCTTAATACCCAAATTGTGACTAGAGGGAATAAACCTTAATTAAGCAAACAGGGAGGCAAATTGGACCATGAGGCAACCAGGGACTAAGGGCAACACTGATTGATCTATATCAAATGCAGAATTAGGCAACAATGCTTGATCCTATTAATTTTTAGGCAACAAGGATAACAACATCATTTCCCTCTAATATAGCTAGCACCTATTAAGCCACTAGTTAATTAAAGTGACCAGGTTTGACATGGAAAAGTCAAACTGATCAAGAATTCTTAATTAAATTCAATGGATAATAAAGCAAAGCTTAACTACTATTAACTGTGAGTAAAGACATCAGCTGAAGCCTCATGTATTATACAATCGGCATCATTAAAATAAATATCCAACAGAGATAAGCATGACTCTACCCGTGATTTGCACTAGGGGAAAAGAAAGCCAATTCGTCCTCTTACACTAGATAGTGAGGCACCCACACAAGCAGCATAGTCACTACACACATGGCATGTGTGTTGTCAACAGCACAAACAGCATCCAGCAGTATAAAAACGAGATAGCAGTAGTACTAGCTGAAGTTCTAGCACACCACACTTTCCAGCCGTACCAAATAACCATCCAGCAAAACCAGCACATCACTCAAATTTCTAGAACAGCAAGAACACAACCATAGCCTGGAACAAGCCCAAACCGCTAGGAGGAACAAGCTGACCACCAGAAGGAGGTTTCTTTCCAAGTCAAGAGTCCAAGCTATCAAGAGCAACAGGTAGAAACCAACAAGTAATTTAAGTAGATCATACAATATCTGTTCTTGCATAGACATTTTCAGGGAAAATAAAAGTAGTATACACAGTAAACCATCTAAATACCTTCGACTAGGTTTTAACCTAGGAGGATAGAGAGATGGATTTTCTCTCAGAACTGCATAGTGGTGCTATGCAAGAATCATCACAGAGAAGAAAAGCCACATCATAGTATCTGTTCTTATTTTAAACCTATGCCTCAGCCTTTGCATCATCGGCTAGAGCAAGCATAGATCTGTCCATTAAAATCAACTCAAGCATCACCAAGGGCTTGGATTGGACGAGTGCATCATCCGACCCTACAGCTATGATCACTTGCCTATTTCTCATTTTACACAAGTACCTACAGCACCGAGATCCTATTCATACATACGTATCATGTGCACACTCATTTGAGGCACCACATGATAGATATGGTAATTAGAAAGTACTTGGGCACTTATGCAAAGGAAGAAATGACATTAAATCTAAGCTGTAAGAACATCAGCTTAAGCACAAGCTAACCACCATATAAAGTATCCATTTATAAACAGCATATCTGTCCTGAGATAAATCTCAATACACCACCAAACCAAGCATCAAGTAAATAATGCATGCTGTAGTATATACTTAGTTTCATCAGTAAGAGAAATATAACCAGCTACATATGCCTGGATGATTAATCATCCAATTAGAGGCATCACTATAATTAGTACCATTTATGCACTCGACTTAGTCATTACTATAATCAGCCAGTAATACACAACTTGCTCCAGGAATTACTTGAGTTCCAGAAAATGAATTCCAGGCCAACCCAGTAGTGTATAGTCACAACCAAGTCCTATTAAACAAGCAAATAAGTTCAACAGCCAGCCAACAAATCAATTCTGCTTGAGAAATCAATAATACATGTTCCTTGCATATATAAGCCACTAAGAATTAAACAAGAGCATCAATGAATTGTCTCGACCAACGGTAATATTCATATTCAGATTTGCTAGGCATAGCATTTCAGCAAAGGCCGGGGATGGTTATCCATCCAAGCTGAGGCTGCAATGGTAACGACAGAACCAGACAACCTTTTACAGGCCTCCTAGATTACCAATTCATCCAAGCTGGAGCCTTACAAAGCACATATAACTAACCACTCTTAAGCATAATAATATAGCTCACTAGAATAAGTATTTGACTGATAAATTTACAAGTCATATTGCCCATGAATAGCACTCCCAAGCATATGCAATAATCAGGCCAAGCACTTAAGTCCTTGATCAACAAATTCATAGTCATAGAGAATACGAGAGGGGGAATAGCTCACGGGGGTGTAGTCAAATAGAGGAAGAGCCCGACGCCGGGGTTGCGGTCGTAGACGCCGTCCGGCCGGCGTCGAGGATGAAGTAGTCACCGCCGCACCACACCACCATCCCATGTCATCTCATCCACACCGCCACTAATCCACCACCAAAGCAACCGACCAGTAAATGGAGGGCGCCGGGGTTGCAGACACTGCCGTCCGCCGGCGCCAGGTCGAGCACGTCGTGGAAGTTGAGAGCCCACCTTGCCGGTGCCAGAGAGGAGAGGAAGCAGCCATGGACGCAGGAACCGAAGCCGCGCCGCAAGCACGAGCCCTATGGCTCAGGTTCTGCAGGCGTCCGCGCGCAGGTGCTGGAGGTTGGTGCTGATGCGGAGATCCGTTATAGGAGTTGGTGGCGGAGCCCACGCTCTCAGGCGGCCGGCGATGGCCGAAGCAGCAGCAGGTGACGGTAGAACCGCCGGTGACCATTAGGGTTTCCGGGGTCATGGGCGAGCAACTGGGGGCATAGAAATCAAATCGGAGAGAGGGTTTCGAAGAGCATGAGGAGGCGGAGCAGATCCGGCCAGCGGCGGCGCCGGAGTTGGCCGGGAGCGGCCGGGGGGGCGAGCGACGACGCCGCAGAGACATGGAGGTCACGAGAGAGAGGGGGACGTGTGCGTGTGTGTGGAAGAGGTGAGCGAGAGAGACAGGGGTCGGGTCGGGATCTTTCCCGTGCTCGACCAGGTCAGATAGCTCAGACCAGGTTTGGGCCAAACCATCATTGGCCAGGCCAATGGGCCAGCCCATCTAACCATTTGGACATTTTTATCTAACTAATAATCCTCTAAATAAATCAAGGCATGAGGAGATTCAAATATAAATAATTTTTTTCATAAAATTAAGAATTTCTAATTATAAGTGAAAACATAAACAAATACCACAAAAGCCAAAGAAAAATAATATTATCTTTTCACTAAATTTTAGAAAATAAATTCTTAGATCTTCAACTATTAAGACAAAAATATTAAAGATATAATATTTTTATTTCTATTTTTCACCTCAAGAAAATAGTAAATATTTCTTTGTATTAAAAATTTTCATATAATATAATGGTTGTTTCTTCATGGTTATGCTTAACCATATAAAAAAACCCTAATTGATCATTACTTCAACATATAATTCCAAAACCTAGAAAAGAATTAAAAGATATATCCTCGTTTCAACCACTGTTTAAAAACCCTAAACCCTAACATGATATTAATAGTGATTGTCTTATCCTAAAACCCTAATGCATTAGGAACCCTAGCTCCATTAATTCATATGAATCCTAAAGCTGCTTCTAAACCTAAAACCTAGGTTAAACATGTGATCATGGTACTTTAATTTTGATTCATAGAACCATAATTAGCAATTGAATACTTTCCATGCCACATAAAATGTAGGAGCCCTATTATCAATAATTTAATGTTCCATGTATGCATACCTATTCAACCTAGTTGATCAAGTAGGATCAACCAAATCTAAACCATATCTCCTATTCCCAAAACCATCAACCTTAATTAACCTTGGTTAGCATCACACCATCGTGATGAACTCCAATAGCAACCATACAAAAATTGTGCATCCTATTCCATACACACTAAACCCTATCAGTGTGAAATAATTATTAATCATCCTATTTAGGAAACCACCATTCCTTACTTAGTGGATCCAATAAGAAACCCTAGACAACCTCAACCTTACTAGTAATACTTCTGTTGACTGCCAAAACCCACCGGCGGGCAGCGGCCTTGTCAACACCGTAGAGCCGGGAAGAGCCTAGAGCTGCGGCTGGCTGAGACCCCTCCGAGCGACGGCCCGCAATGCTCTTCTGGTCACACGCGGCGATGCGAAGTGCAAGGGCGTGCCACCTGACCTATACCTGGCCGGGAAGGTGATGGGGATGCCTCGCTTAGTTTCTGCGGGGCATACATGTAAACGTTAAATACGAGCCTCGATCGGCTCTCGAGGTTATCCTGTGAATCGGCTCAAAGAGCCGATCCACCCATGATTCGTACGGGGTGCACGAATACTTGGTGGTCCTGCTTGATCAAGATAAAGCTAATT
This sequence comes from Lolium rigidum, assembly GCF_022539505.1. NCBI lineage: Eukaryota > Viridiplantae > Streptophyta > Magnoliopsida > Poales > Poaceae > Lolium > Lolium rigidum. Next base: position 351,104,562 of record NC_061510.1, read on the forward strand.
AGATCTACGACGATTTAGGGTTTTCACCGCATAATCGGATGATCCTACTCCAGGTTGGGCCTCGCGGCCACGCACGGTGCTCGTAAGCCGATCCTAAACAAGGCCAAACAACCAACATGACGTTGGTCCTCGGAACATCCTGTTTAGGACTTGCGAACGCCACCCTACGTGCCACTGGATCCTCCCCCCCTTTGTAAGGCCTAACTATTGCAGATATTAAACTAATCCTTGCAGAACAAGGAGCAATCGTAACGGATCAGATCTACTAAATAATGATCAAGCGGGGTGCCGCCCCCACACTGAGATAGGCGTGAGGGCGGCTAGATATGCAAGGGTTGCACTACGTAAGCATGCTTAAACGAAGAACAATGCTAAACCTAACACATCTAATGATAACTACGTTGCTCGCCATCAAAAGCGCTTCGATACGAGCAACGCATGAACAACGTGGGGCTTGTGCTGCCTAGATCGCAAGATGCGATCTAGGCAGCATGTCGCTTACCCGATAGAAACCCTCGAGACGAAGGAGTTGGCGATGCGCCGAGATTGGTTTGTTTGGGGTTGAACGTGAGTTGTTGTTTATTCCATAAACCCTAGATACATATTTATAGTCCGACGGACTTTCTAACGTGGGCGTGCACTAAACCGTGCACGAGTAAGATTCTATCTCTAAACTAAGATACGATCTAATATGTTACAGATACACGGGCAATTAAGCCCAACTTGGTATAAAGGCCGATCCACATACTTCTTCTATATATATATTTCTTCACGTCTGTCTCAATCGCGGCCCACCTCTGACTTGGTCAAATTCTGGTGATAACACATGCCCCCCTGGTTTTGGAAATATCATTTCCAAAATCATCACGCTCTTCTCTCGTCGGGTCATGTCGTGGCATCACCGTTGCAGTATCCTTTGTCTCCTCATATTTTGCAGCGAGGAGCCATGATGCCAATAATGAGGGCAGCGAGGATTAGTGACATGGCATTAGTGGTATGCAAACAATCGGCTCTCCTTGAGCAATCGGTTCTTTTATAAAAAACCCTCCTTCATTACTGAAGAAGCGTTTCCAGCCAGTCGTTTTGCCGATAGTCAAAGTCACACGATCTTCAAAAAAAGAACCGATGGCGCCGCATCGGTCTCTCTCATAAACACACTGGGTAACGTCGAGCTAGCCGCCCTTCCAAACGGTAACCCGCGACCTCCATCTGAAAAGACAGAGTCAGATCCCCAAATCGCCGCCTGAGCAGTTCCAATCCACCACCACCTACACAGATCTCGACCGCGCGGCTTCCAATTTCTTCAACGCATCTCATGGCGGAATCAGCCAACACCGATACCACGGTTTCCGGACTGAAGGTAATCCTCAACCTCTTCTCGCCGTTTGACCTGACACGGGATTAATGCAAACACCTGAATTAATGCCTCGCTCCGCTACTAATTTAGGTCTCAGACATTCTTCTGCCACATCCTTCTCTCGCAAATTCGATGTGCCTCGGTCCTCGTTCTTCTGAGAGCCCCGCCCTGTTAATTTCATGCGAAGCTAACGGAATCCCCTTTGTGAGCCAAAACCTAGATCGACTTCCCGGGCCGACTGCCTGCGAGCCTGGCCCAATCCCCTGAAGGTTGGGTGGCATGGTACAATAGGGTATCAAAATCCCACTATGCTACTTGGGAAACCATAGGAATAGCCGATGCCCTGTCATTATCGCTGTCTCCTCTTGAGAAGAATGAGAACATCCTGAAAACCATCGGCTACTTCTGGTCTGACGCACTGAACTGTTTCATGTTTGGTCATGGTCCTATGACTCCGACCCTGCTGGATGTGGCCATGATCACAGGGCTAGACATCGCATCTCCCAGCCCTTCTGCATTCAAGCTGCCAAAAGTCCCTTTCACCCTCTCCTCTAAGAAAGAGTGTACCAGCTGGGGCGCCTATCTCAATCGCTATATGAAAACCAAAGGCCCTGTGACAGAGAGGGAGCACACAGCCTTCTTGAATTTCTGGCTGGAGCACTTCATATTCTGTGGTCCATCACTTGCTCCTACCAAGAATTACCTCTCCCTGGCCTATGAACTCGCTAAAGGCACCCAACTTGGCCTAGGTAAGCTATTCCTTGGAGAGATTTATCGATCCCTTCAATTGATGTCTGTCAAACTGTTCACTCGCAAGACAGTTAAAACTGGCGGCCCCTGGTGGTTCATTCAGTTGTGGGCCCAACTATACTTCCAAAGCCAAATCCCGGACTTCCCATCGCTGACCACCTGCACCTTTCCGGATGAAAATGGCAAGGAAATTCGATGCACCAGCTACGGCCAAGCCCTGTATGGTCTCCCGGGCAGCAGGTTGATCCCCAAGGAAGCGGCGGGGTGGTTTAAGATTTTCTTCCAAGGTTTGGACAACCCCTGTTCCACCCTTACACCGAATCGGCAAATTTTGAAAACCCCGTCTCTTTCCGATTGGATGACTTTGCCGATGACGCCGGCACACAGCACTTGTACTCCCTCATGATTCGTCCTTGCTTTCTCCCTGTTGGCATGAGTACCTCGAACCGGATCATCAAGCCCGGTTATGAGTGTTATCAACCGGTAGTAGCGGCTCGACAGCTTGGTCTCGGACGAGTGCCTCCACACTTCTTCCTACACCACCCGACAGCAAGTAGAGCTGAACCGCCCGACATCCTCACTGCCCAAAGGTGCTATACCTTCTTTGATGCTCTGGCCATACCAATTCCCCACGACCTCCGTTTCTCCTTCACCACCGATGGTTTTGAAACTTGGTGGTCTATGTAGAAGACCCACGTCTTCAGGAGGGCCCTAGGACCGCAGCTGAAGGAGCTTGACGCCGAATATGATCCCCCTGTCGACCAGGTACCGTCACTTAAGCATTTCTTGTAACTGTCTTATGGTGATTGTCTGTGACTTGACTCTTTTCTCCTAGCAGCAACAAGATGGCCCAGCTCCTACACAAGCCGACGGTTCTCCTTTCGTATTTCTTCCTCCGGCACCAGTGGTTCTCTTCTGCCAGAGCTCGCCTCCCCTGAAGAAAGTTATCATGCGAGTCGGCCGATTTCACCGAACTCGGCTCCCAAGAGTAAAGCATCTTCGGGGCCCGTTGCCCCCGAGCCTCGACTCAGGCGAGGACGGCCGTGAGGAAAGTGGCCGCCAAGAAAACCCTGAAGCGTAAGGCTCCGGTCCAAGAAAGCTCGCGTGTAAGTTGGTTCAGACCCCATAGACTCTTGTCCTTTTTCACGAAATTGTTTTCAATACGCTTGAATTCTTCCTTATAGGCCTCCACCGAAGGAACCTCCAGCGGGGCCGAAGAAACCAGTCAGGGAGACTCGAGCTCGGGTAATTCCGAGAGGTCCACTACCCGGAGTCAGACGGCTTCGCCAGCGCCGGCTTCCAAGAAAAGGTCGATCACCGGAACCCCTGCTCCTCAGGCCCCGACCAGATCGGGGTTACGTACGAAGCACCGCTGTGTCAAAAGGGCTCGTAAGAACCCACAAGCCTCTTCATCAAGCCAGGAGGTCTCAAATGTAATTATCTTCATGGTCACGATTTCATGCTGTCCTGTTATCATTTGGATCGGCTAATCACTTCCTTTTGCAGGCCGCCGAAACTTCTAGCAGAGATGTTGAGGCGGTACCGAGGCCGTCCGCTACTCTGGACCTAGCTACCTCGACGATAGCGGCTGCCCAAGTGGCTGACCCACCCGAGTCCACAGAGAAGCCGATTGTTACGGTGTCGGCTGTTCCTCCTTCCTTGGAAGAAGTATGTCTTCCCTCCTTGGCTCCATCAATTCCTCGCCACCTGCTAAACTTACTGTGTTTGCCTTATCAGGGTTGTGATCTCTCGAGCTTGCTTACGTTCGACCCAGAATCCATCGATCCCATTTCTTCCAAGGCAAGTGGGGAGCCGGACACTAGCACGGTCCGTGGCCAACTCCAGCGCCTCAAGGACTTGCTCTCTACCTCTACTGAGGCTCTGATTGAGAATTCCGAGGAAGTCAAAGGCATCCTCGAGGATATCCAGCCTCGTCTCCCTATGACCCTGCAAGTGAAGCTTTGGCCCGCTGTTACCCTGTCGGTCTTTAAGTCACGGGTGCAATCAGCTCGCCAAAGGATTACTCTTCGCCACTCCCAACTTCCGCGAGAGCCGACATTGCCGAGAAGTGTCGACGGCTTAATGAGAAGAAGGCTGCTCGGACGCCAAGACGGATACTTCGCCACCCGCGCCGAACTCGAGACCCCGCACAAGGAGCTGGAGGACCTTGAAGAGAGGGTAAGGGTGACCAAACGGCTCATCCAAGACAAGGAGGCCCTTGTTGCCTGCTCCGAAGATGAAGCAAAAGGCCTCACGGCCGATCCGAAGACCGATCCGGCTGAAATCCGTTCCACGAGCAATCAGGCGGTGACGGGCAAAGACGCAGATGACGAGGCTGAGATCGCTGAGGCGGAACGCATCCGTGTCGACGCCATCATCGCCCTTGGTGTGTTTCTTCAGTAGGGCCTTCATAGACAGATGATGTTTCGCTGGACTGGGTCTTTCTGTAATTGCTATGTTTGTAACAGCTTTGCCTCTCCCTTTTTTTTTTACTGGCCGATTTTCCACCGGCTAACATTTACCATCTGTCTGGTGTGGTGACCATATGCCTCCCCCGAGCCGAATCTGTCTGGTAACTACAGATATCGGCTTTGCGTTACGCCAAGGCACTGTACTCGCACGTCGGCTCCGTTGGGATTCGTGTAGCCGATGTGGTCGCTGTTCGTTAGATCGCCGTTGGACCCAAGCAGACCGTGTGGTGAACATAATCTTAGCCGACTCGCTGGAGCACGAGAGGTATCGTAATACCCCTCGTGTAAATCTGGAGCACTAGGCTCCGTCGGGAGGACGAGCAACGCGTTCGCATCAGCCGATGTCTCGCCATCGGCTTTCCTCCGCTTGGTAGACGGGACTGGAATGGCAACTCTCCTTGATGAGTCCCGAGAGCTGGTTCTAATAGAGAGTGCTGATTCTTCATGACCTCCTTGACCATCCGAACGGCGACGTGCTCCAAAGTATTCACCAGGCTCTCGGAATGGAGACGCAACGAGTGAGCCACCATGCCACCAATCTCTTGGCGCACGGCCCTGGTACGTTCCTCTGACGGGACAGATAGATCCACTTCATCGAGTGCGCCTTCCGGTGAGAACCCCTTCCGCCTGACGCCATGTGAACGAGTCTTGTGATATGAGCCGATGAGGTCGGCTTCGAGGGTGGCCTTGATCTCGTCATGTTTCTTCTTGAGCTCGGCAGGTAGCTCCTCGTAGGTGACTGGCGTGCCGTCCGCCGCCATCTCAGATGTAGATGGCGATGTGGTTGATGTAGACGATTGTCCCACCGGGCGTGCCGAATGTGTTGACTGCCAAAACCCACCGGCGGGCAGCGGCCTTGTCAACACCGTAGAGCCGGGAAGAGCCTAGAGCTGCGGCTGGCCGAGACCCCTCCGAGCGACGGCCCGCAATGCTCTTCTGGTCACACGCGGCGATGCGAAGTGCAAGGGCGTGCCACCTGACCTATACCTGGCCGGGAAGGTGATGGGGATGCCTCGCTTAGTTTCTCGCGGGGCATACATGTAAACGTTAAATACGAGCCTCGATCGGCTCTCAGGTTATCCTGTGAATCGGCTCAAAGAGCCGATCCACCCATGATTCGTACGGGGTGCACGAATACTTGGTGGTCCTGCTTGATCAAGATAAAGCTAATTATATCTACGACGATTTAGGGTTTTCACCGCATAATCGGATCATCCTACTCCGGAGTTGGGCCTCGCGGCCACGCACGGTGCTCGTAAGCCGATCCTAAACAAGGCCAAACAACCAACATGACGTTGGTCCTCGGAACATCCTGTTTAGGACTTGCGAACGCCACCCTACGTGCCACTGGATTCTCCCCCCCTTTGTAAGGCCTAACTATTGCAGATATTAAACTAATCCTTGCGGAACAAGGAGCAATCGTAACGGATCAGATCTACTAAATAATGATCAAGCGGGGTGCCGCCCCCACACCTGAGATAGGCGTGAGGGCGGCTAGATATGCAAGGGTTGCACTACGTAAGCATGCTTAAACGAAGAACAATGCTAACCCTAACACATCTAATGATAACTACGTTGCTCGCCATCAAAAGCGCTTCGATACGAGCAACGCATGAACAACGTGGGGCTTGTGCTGCCTAGATCGCAAGATGCGATCTAGGTAGCATGTCGCTTACCTGATAGAAACCCTCGAGACGAAGGAGTTGGCAATGCGCCGAGATTGGTTTGTTTGGGGTTGAACGTGAGTTGTTGTTTATTCCATAAACCCTAGATACATATTTATAGTCCAGCGGACTTTCTAACGTGGGCGTGCACTAAACCGTGCACGAGTAAGATTCTATCTCTAAACTAAGATACGATCTAATATGTTACAGATACACGGGCAATTAAGCCCAACTTGGTATAAAGGCCGATCCACATACTTCTTCTATATATATATTTCTTCACGTCTGTCTCAATCGCGGCCCACCTCTGACTTGGTCAAATTCTGGTGATAACAACTTCTTCTTACCTAAGTATTATGTTCTTCAAAAGTTATTCTTTTGAAGTAAATAAAGAATCATCATCAACCCTGCTTATAAGGACCTATAAACCCTAGCTAGCTATCACCAACAAGATGAACCAATCTTGATAGAAACCTTGTATGAATAATTGCTTAGAATGCCTAGGCTTAACTCCACCTTACAAGCCCTAGGTGTTGATAAATCCAACATTGTTGGGACCCATCTAATAATTAATCCAGAAACCAATTAGAATCATAGTAAACCATAGAACTCCACAACCCTAATTATCATACTTGTTCTTTATTAAAGAACATGTTCTTCAAGAGTTATTCTTTTGAAGTATATGATAATTAATCATTAACCATTGCATATAGTGCTAAAACCAACCACTATTCCTTACATGTTAGGATTATACAAAATGTTATTGTTGTGTGCTATTAATGTTATTGTTATGATATGTTGCAACACCTGTTTATGATACCATGTAACCACACCTGAATAAGAACCTTGTTTGTGAATTACTCTGAAAGTGCAACACACTCTAAACCAATCATATCAACTCACTAATCCTAAATCATCGGGGTTAGGTCACGCTTAGAGCGATTGCATCTCATACTTATGCATTATTGCATCCTTGCCAATCTTTTAAACATCGTCCTTACCGGACGATGATGCTATTTCAGAATTTGGAGTTACTGCGTATTGAAGACCTTGCCTGCATAATCTTGCAGTCAAGAAAGGCATGTTCATCGCTTGCTCATATCATTTGATTATTTTTACCAAATTACTTGCAAAGTACTATGTTTATCACTATTGCATAAAAAGCAAAACCACTATTTTCATAACTATGAATATGACTATGTGGTGGGCAATGGAACCATGGATTGTGTTGATATGGTGGAGGTTCCATTGCAAGGGTTTATATCCATCTAGGATTAAAAAACAAATGTCGTCCAGTGATTCTTGTGCCGTAATACCCGTGTTAACCATAAGATCTGGAGTGGGACGGAATAGTCAATTGTATTTCCACCTCTTGTACATCAACGGATGCGCTTTACCGTAGACCCTTGATCCAAGAGAGGACAAGCGGTAGGGTGGGGGTCCCGATGAAGTCCCCACGGTTATTGCGGTCTATGATGGGTTGCATCTCCCGGCGAAGGAGTTCATGGTAGAGACCTGAACTGTTGTCGTGGTCGGGGGCCGTCCTTAATTGGTATAAGAGCACCGGCGAGGACCCAGGGTCGGAGTTTGCAACAACGGGTGGGTGTATGAGGTAGCGGAGGAATATGATTGGCTATGACCTTATACCGGGCCTCACACCAAAGGAAGTGTGGACGAGAACTAGACTCGGTTGGCACCAAGGTTAAGATCTCTTATGGGTAAAGCAACACACCTCTGCGAGTGTAATGAATCGTGACTGTCACTCCCTGTTCGGGATTTGGAGCCTGCGAACATCTGCCGGAAAGGAACTCCATGAAGTTCTAGTAAACCGGTGAAGGCCGACGGACATAGTTCTTCCGAATAAAAGCAACCTTTTGAAGAAATGGTTATGAAAACTTGCATTGGTATTAGACTTTCTTGTCTAATGCTGTAGCTAGTGCATTAAACACCTCTTTCCTACAATGAACTTGTTGAGTACGCTCGTACTCATCCCACCCTTAAATCCCCTGCTTAGATATGGAGGCCACGAAGGAGGATCTACAGTACAACTTGAAGACCGAGGAGTCAACAACTACTTCAAGGGACAGGAACCTGCCGGAAGAGTCATATACCACATCCACCATGGAGAAAACCTAGATCAAGCAGCAGAAGGGAACTAGCTTCCTAAGCCTAGCTCCTATTTAGCTAGAATCTATTCATAGCCTCTACAGCTAGTTGAATAATCTACAAATAGAGTTCGTGACAAGACTACACTACGAGTCGTTCTTCTTGAGTTTATTTGCAGTTTTACCTCATTGTAAAGTAGGAGGCTGTGATGATCTTATGTAACAGAGTCAATGTTGTAATTCTATAGACATGCCTTGGACCCGCATATGTTTCTGTTGTACCACTCTGAGCGATTGTTATCACCAGATTTTGACCAAATCAGGAGGTGGGCCGCGATCAGGATGGGCTTGGAAGATTACACGTGGAAGATCTCTGAAGCGGCCTTGCACGGAGAATTTGGGCTAGATTTCCCGTGTATCTTTAATTATAGTAGATTGTATCTAGATTAAAAGTTAGAGTTTGTCTCGTACACGGTGGGATTATTCCCACGTTAGAAAGTCCCCTGGACTATAAATATGTACCTAGGGTTTATGGAATAAACAACAACCAACGTTCAACCACAAACAAATCTCGGCGCATCGCCAACTCCTTCGTCTCGAGGGTTTCTACCGGTAAGCACCATGCTGCCTAGATCGCATCTCGCGATCTAGGCAGCACTAAGCCTGCCCACGTTGTTCATGCGTTGCTCGTCATCGAAGCCTTTTTGATGGCGAGCAACGTAGTTATCTTAGACATGTTAGGGTTAGCATTGTTCTTCATATTACATGCTTTCGTAGTGCAACCCTTGCATGTCTAGCCGCCCTTACACCTATCTTAGGTGTAGGGGCGGCACCCCGCTTGATCATAGTTTAGTAGATCTGATCCGTTACGGTTGCTCCTTGTTTCATCAAGGATTAGTTTAATATCTGCAATAGTTAGGCCTTACAAAGGGTTGGAGGATCCGGCGGCGTGTAGGGTGGCGTTTGCTAGCCCTAGAAAGGATGTTCCGGGGATCAACCTCGTGTTGGTTTTTAGGCCCTGTCTAGGATCGGCTTACGGTCACCGTGCGCGAGCGCGAGGCCCAATCGTGAGTAGGATGATCCGATTATGCGGTGAAAACCCTAAATCGTCGTAGATCTAATCAGCTTTATCTTGATCAAGCGGGACCACCATATATTCGGACACCTCGTCCGAATCATGGGTGGATCGGCTCTTTGAGCCGATTCACGGGATAACTCGAGAGCCGATCGAGGCTCGTATTTAATGTTTACGTGTGTGCCCTGCAGGAAACTAAGCGAGGCATCATCCACACCTTCCCGACCGGGTATAGGTCGGGTGGCACGCACTTGCGGTTGGCATCGGCGCGTGCGACCGAGGAGGCTTTGCGGGCCGTCGCTGCGAGGGACCGGGGCCAGCCGCAGCCCTAGTTGTTCTCGGCTCTACGGTGTTGCCCGTCTACTGCCCGTCGGGGGTTTCGACGTCAACACATTCCGGCACGCCCGGTGGGACAGCCTACGACATCCACCGCATCGCCGTTCGCATCCGAGATGGCGGAAGACACTCCGGTCACGTATGAGGATCGCACGATGAGCTCAAGAAGAAACATGACGAGATCAAGGCAACCCTCGAAGCCGAACTCATCGGCTCTTTCCACCGAACCCGCTCCCATGGCGTCGAGGTGGAAGGGTTTCACACCGAAGGCGCACTCGATGGAGTGGACCTTTCCACCCCGTCGAGAAGAACGCACCGGGTCGCTGCGGCGAGGAAATCAACTACATGGTGTCTCATTCGCTGCACCGCCACTGCGAGAGCCTGGTGAACACCTTGGAGCGTGTCGCTCGCGCGTCGTCAAGGAAATCATGAGCCACCGGTATTCTCCGTCGGGACCGGCTGCGGGGACTTTCAAGGGAGAGATGCCACTCCAGCCCCAGCCGTTCGCATGGGCAGCACCGGAACTGCCGAACTCATCGGCATACGTCGTCTACATGGTTGGTGGTGATCCTAGTGACTACCAATTCCTACCTGAGGCACCCAAGGAGATCCCGCACGGATACGCGTGCGCATACGTACCGGACTGCAACGCACTGGGCACTCTCGAACCGAGGCTGCAATATCGGGGGCCTGCGGAACGGCGGGAGGAACGTCGGGAGCCGATCTCGAGAAGCAATCGTGGCTGGCTAAGTACGCCACCCCGACAAACCTCCAAAGCCCAACTCCTGCGGTTGGCTTAGAACCGGAAAAGCAAGCATGGCTGGTTAAGTATGCCACCCCGGCGAATCTTCGAGGGTTCGACACCTTCAGCCATCACGGCGGATCAGATTTGTGCAATTCGAAAGATCGGTTCGGTATGATGCCGAAAAGGAAGGCGTTCGGCTACACCAAGCCGTACCCCAACAACTACGAACTGATCCCGCTGCCACCCAAATATCGGCTCCCGGACTTCACGAAGTTTAGTGGATCAGATGGGTCCAGCTCCATCGAGCATGTGAGCCGATATTTGGCACAGCTCGGGCACGATCTCGGCGTCGGACGAGTTGCGCGTGAGGTTCTTCGCACAGTCCCTCACAGGATCGGCTTTCGGGTGGTACACATCACTACCACCAAACTCCATCCAGACTTGGAAGCAGTTGGAAGAGCAGTTCCATGAGCAGTATCACTCAGATGCTTCCGATGTTGGTTTTGCCGATCTAGCGCAAGTACGACAGCGACAGAAGCGCGGGGAGACAGTGGCAGAATACGTCCAGCGCTTCAGGACCATTAGGAACCGATGTTTTTCGGCTCGTATAAGTGAAAAGGAAGCAGTCGAGTTGGCGGTGGTGGGTCTCTCATCATCAATCAAGGACGTGGCCTCCCAAGCGAGACTACCCTTCGTTGGCACACATGGTGCGAAGGCTGTCGGCATATGAACGGCGCCACCCGGATGTTTACCGGGACAAATTCAAGCGTGCGGTGACCCTGGTTGAGGCGGACGAGGATGAAGGTGCTGCGGGAGATCGGGGAGATAGCAGGTGGCTGAATGGACTCGAGCGACGGGCCCGTGACCTGCAAATGGGTGAAGCCACAAGGCCCTCCAAAAGGGTTCGACTTCGACGTGACCAAGACGGAGCAGATTTTTGATCTCTTACTCACGGAGAAGCATATAAAGGTACCCGAAGGCCACAAGTTCCCCACGGTGCAAGAGCTGAACGGAAGGCCATACTGCAAATGGCATAACACGTTCTCCCACACCACCAACGACTGCAGGGTGTGGCGGCAGCAGATCCAAATGGCGATAGAAAATGGACGGTTGATTTTCAACCAATACGCCATGAAGGTCGACACGCACCCCTTCCCCGCCGTAAACATGGTGGAGTATACTTACCACGGAGGGTGCCAGCCGGATTTCTCGTGCCAAATCAATATGGTAGATCTTGGACACCACGTCGGCAAGGATGGAGATGAGGGCAGCTGCTCTCATGGCGAAGATACGAGAGGAAGCCGCTCCACGCGATCGGCTCCGCCAAGACGGCAAGCGCTACGTAACGGAGGGAGAAGTGAAGAACATAAGATATCAGCGACCTCTCTCTGATCACCTCCTCAACAAGTATGTGAGTCAGTACGACCAACGCCGGCAGTCCAGCGATGATGATGAAAGAGATCGTCTGGCTAGAGAAGCCAGAAGACATCGTCGGCATAATCGCGTTGAGGAGGAGCACGAGCGTTGCGCCAAGGAAAAGGCAAGGGAGCAAGACGACGAGGACAGGCACTGGGATTGTCCCTTCTTCGAGCACTCGCTGGGATTCAGGAATGAGCCGATTGCCAACAATCGGCAATTGCCCGAATGCAACCGGAAGAAGAAGGAGGCAGCCAACGTGTCCGTGTTCGAGCGCTTAGGACCTCTCCCGCCACGAGAGCAAACGAGCTGAGTCCCCTCGGTTGAAAGATCTCGAAGATTCGAGAAGACGAGGGAGAAGAAGAAGACGGTATCACCGGCCAAGGTGGTGCCCCGATGGACTCAGCCGTTCCCGAAACGCGGGGTTCAATGATTGCGCGGTCCGGAAGAAGCCGAGAGGTTATACTTGCATACATTGAGGAAGGCAAGGCCTGATCTGGCTGCGAAGGTTCAGCGAACCCTGGATGAAGAGGGTCGTCCACGAAAAATGGAGTGGCGCCCCAAGCAAAGGAAAGCCGATGATGAAACATCGGCTGGCACAAACATGGTGCTCGTTCTTCCGACAAAGCTTAGCGCTCCACGATTACACGATACACTCAAGGTGGGCGACAGCAAGTGCACCAACATGATAAAGTCAGAGATTGGGCTGGTTTTATCTACCGGCCTGAACGAGTAGCAAGAGCACGGCAATGAGCAAATGTGGCGAGGCTGATCCTTGTGATCGGCCCCAAAAATGTATGAAGGAACTTACAAAACCTTCACCGAGCAAGCAAACGTGGAGGCCGATTCCAGCAATCGGCCAAAATTATCCTCACCAACCATTCTGCCTGGGTTCAACATGTTATCCAACAGAGCCGATACCATCAATTCTCTTGACAAAATCGGCTTCGGGGGGCACCCAGGTAGATAAAACACGAGGATATGCAGTGAAGCGTCTCATCCTTTGATGATGAGTATTGGAGTATGGGGGCCGATGCACCAGTCGGCCGTAAAAAAAAAATTCTGAAAATTCGAAAGTTTTCGAGCACAGCCGATGCAGCAGACATCGACTTAAGGATATAAAAGCCGATGCATGGCCATCGACTCAAGAGGAGTAACTGTTACGATCAGAGGGTCAATAGAGCACAAAGGGAGATTTTTAATGGAGGAACTCCTCAATGGAGTAGTTTAAAGGCTCAGATCCTCTCTTCAAGAACAATGCCAGGAGCACTGACGTGCGATCAGGCCAAGGATGGATGCATGAGATCCACCAGGAAGGAGCCGATCTAGCGGCAAGGTGCGGAAGACGAAGAAGCTTGGGCAGCTCACCTTGAAGGCTCTCTGCCCTGGGAAGCCGATTTATGTGCAAATCGGCTAGTTTTGCATGAGAAGCTCCCTCGGACATGATCAAGCTCAGGTCCATACAGCTACTTGGCGTATCCTCGTCTCTGTCTTGCCTTGGCTGAGACTCGGGGGGCAACAGGCCTGGTAGGTGCTCTATTTTGGAGAGCCGATTGGAGTTACCTCGGCTGTCACTGCATCATGATCTTCTCAGGGAGGAACTGGGAAGGAAAAGCCGTCGTCTGGTACGAGGTTTGGACCGTGTTGGTGCTGCGAGGAAAGGAAGAGACTAGTTTCTCAGATTAGCCGATGAACAGTCATCGGCTGCGGGACTGCAAAACACCACGGTCAAGAGAAACAATGATAGCCCGATTCGTTACCATCGGTTTTGATATGGCAAGCGGGAGGATGGAAATTGGATTAATGAAAGGAGAAATTGGAAGAACAATTCTCATTAATTCAAAAGAGCGGCTTTACAAGAAGAGCCGAGGCTCTCAAAAGAGGGATCTGGTGCCTAGTGCACTGCTACTGCTAGTCCTACTCTACTAGTCGTCGCTGTCCTCATCATCGCCGTCGTCGAGGTCGTCGGCGCTGCTCCCGGGAAGCTCCTCACCGCTGCTGCCCCAGCCGTCGGCTGGAGCCTCCTCCTCCTCCTCGTCATCATCATCATCCTCGCTATCCGCCCAGCTGCGGAAGCGCTTCGTGGGAGGATACCCAATGGAGGAGGAGGAATCATCTTCCTCCTCCTCATCTTCTTCTTCCTCGTCGTCATCGTCGTCCTCGCTGTCCGCCCACATGCGGGAGCGCTTCTTCGACGGAAGCCTGGCGGAGGGGAGGCCTTGGTCCTCTCCGCTTCTCCTCCCTTCTTCTCCTTGTCAGAGGAGATGGGGTGCGCCCCGGAGCGGGGATCGTCCTCTTCCTTGTTCTTCAACAATGGTTGGAGAGAGAGGCCTGAAGCGGAGGAGGAAGAAGAAGACATGGCTGCAGGAGAGAAGGGTTTTTTGGTTTGGAGAACAGAGCAGAGCAAGGGGATGGAGTAGTGAACCGTTTGGCATAGATAAATAAAGAGAGTGTAGTGGAGATTTAATGCCATGACGGTTCTCGAGGACGTGATGCCGGAATTGACAATTCATACAGAGAAGCCCAGGAGACGAGGCGTAATGATGGAAGACTCTGCGACGGTTCTGCCACGACATGACCCGATGAAAGAAAGGCATAATGATTTTGGAAATGTCATTTCCAAAACCAGGGGGGCATGTGTTATCACCAGAATTTGACCGAGTCAGAGGTGGGCCGCGATCAAGATAGATTTGAAGAATATGCATGGAAGAAATACGTGAATCGGCCTTTTTATACCAAGTTGGGCTTAGATTGCCCATGTATCTGTAATCATATTAGATCGCATCTTAGTTTAGAAGTTAGAATCTTACTCGTGCACGGTTTGGTGCACGCCCACATTAGAAAGTCCCCTGGACTATAAATATGTACCTAGGGTTTATGGAATAAACAACAACCAACGTTCAACCACAAACAAATCTCGGCGCATCGCCAACTCCTTCGTCTCGAGGGTTTCTACCGGTAAGCATCATGCTGCCTAGATCGCATCTTGCGATCTAGGCAGCACAAGCCTGCCCACGTTGTTCATGCGTTGCTCGTCATCGAAGCCTTTTTGATGGCGAGCAACGTAGTTATCTTAGACATGTTAGGGTTAGCATTGTTCTTCATATTACATGCTTTCGTAGTGCAACCCTTGCATGTCTAGCCGCCCTTACACCTATCTTAGGTGTAGGGGCGGCACCCCGCTTGATCATAGTTTAGTAGATCCGATCCGTTACGATTGCTCCTTGTTCTACAAGGATTAGTTTAATATCCGCAATAGTTAGGCCTTACAAAGGGTTGGAGGATCCGGCGGCGTGTAGGGTGGCGTTTGCTAGCCCTAGAAAGGATGTTCGGGGATCAACCTCGTGTTGGTTTTTAGGCCCTGTCTAGGATCGGCTTACGGTCACCGTGCGCGAGCGCGAGGCCCAATCGTGAGTAGGATGATCCGATTATGCGGTGAAAACCCCGGATCGTCGTAGATCTCATCGGCTTTATCATTGATCAAGCAGGACCACCATATATTCGGACACCTCGTCCGAATCATGGGTGGATCGGCTCTTTGAGCCGATTCACGGGATAACTCGAGAGCCGATCGAGGCTCGTATTTAATGTTTACGTGTGTGCCCTGCGAGAAACTAAGCGAGGCATCATCCACACCTTCCCGACCGGGTATAGGTCGGGTGGCACGCCCTTGCAGTTGGCATCGGCGCGTGCGACCAGGAGGCTTTGCGGGCCGTCGCTCTGAGGGACTGGGGCCAGCCGCAGCCCTAGTTGTTCCCGGCTCTACGGTGTTGCCCGTCTCTGCCCGCCAGGGGGTTTCTGACGTCAACACATCCCTACTCAGTTAGACCGGGTTAGTCATTCATATGTAACCTTTGCATTCATTTACATATGACTTTTGCTGATCAATTTGTTCATTTCCTGAGAGTAACCGACCTGATCCAGAGTGCAACATCAAGGACACGAAAAAGAACGCGACTGTCAGGAACCCATCTAATTCAAAGTTCAACATCCATAAGAGAACAGGAAGTCGCATATGAAGGAGCAAGGCTTGTTTGGGCAAGAAGTGATAGCCCAGACTTTTGTTTGGTCCGATGTCTTTTAGTTTTCGTTACGGTGGAAATGTCGCTGCACCATTTGTTTGTCACTGCAGCTCCATAGTGCTAGCTGCTAGTACGTTGGCGCTGTCCTACGTCCGCTTGTTTTGGGGGCATAAATATGCCACGAAACCTTTGTTTTATGTGATCAAACGGTCATCTCTGCATGTATATGTTCGGGTTACGATGAAACCTTTTTTGTGATACTGTACATATATTTGAGTCGATCTGTGTTTTGTTTTATGATGGGCGGGAGTATTTGTTTTACTACACCATTGTTTATCCGAATTGTATTACTCACTCTATTCAAAAAGTTAGCGGCTCACCTTTTTCCTTCAAGATACGGATGTATCTACACACTAAAAACATATATAGATGAAACCATCTTCAGACAAAGTTTAGTCACTTATGTATGGACGGGGGTAGTATTATTTATGTTGTGCTCCCAAACAAGCGGACATCGGACATCGCTCTGTTTAAAGTTCATATGTGTAATCTTATTCCCTTTGGAAGTTAAGCATTAAACTCTACTAGTACAACCGTGGTGGTCTTGTGATGTAGTACTCTTTTGATGCATTTGTGATGTAGTAGTACAGTACTTTTTTTGAACTGGTATAGTACTATCTAAGAAGAGTACTCCCTCCGATTCACATTCATTTTACACCAAGAAATATGGATCGGAGCGAGGGAGTAAATTAAACATGGCATCTCGTGCATGAAGCTTGACAGATCGATCGGGTTGGCTAGAATGGCAATACAATGCTCCTCATTAGGCAAATGCATGCCATGTACGATAGTATACATCCGATAAAGAAGTCTATCTTGACATAAAAAAGACTACATTGGGGATGAGAGTCAATTGGGGAATCTACAATACATAAAATCTTGCTCGTAGCTGATTTTGGCTAAGAGGGTTTTACTCACATTACACGTGCCACTTTCCTTGTATGCAAAACAAGTTCCAATAAAGGAAGAGGAAAGAAGAGGACATTGTGGGCGAGATTGAACACCTTTTTATGTGTTAGGCTGAGGCCTTATTTAGCGAGGATTTCGACTTAGGCCTAACGACTCGGCACACCCAGAAATAAATTTCCTTGCGCGCACCGGTGTCGACAAAAATAACAAAACTAGCACGCAAGATTAAGAACGAAGTGAATTTAAGTAACTTGGTTAGCTTTTCAAGCAATATATTCGAGAGAAAGAGCACACATGTCCGGCTAGAAATAATCGTAAGAGAAGAACAATAAATCTAAGGCATCCCACTTCATATGCGAAGGGACGCGACGGCGCATGGATTCATACCTTGAGTCGACTACGGCTCGTAGAAGGGCGGTCGCGCCTCGAGGATGCGGCGACGTCTCCACCTCGATCTCACATGTGACTGCTTCTCGGTGGGCGGTGCGCCACGCCATGTAGAAGATCTATCAAAGAGGAGAGCCCGATGATGCTACCGACGCCTCAACCTTGATAGCACCGGCTTGTTGCTCCGCACCGAGATGCGCCACGTGCAAGATTTAGCGGATGCGCGAATTTTAGAGATATGTCATGATCGTTGTAACAAATTTCAACATGATGATGATTTGATCCTGCACTCGGCCTTGAACATAAGTACTAGTACGAGTCTCACAATTTTTTTATCATTATACTTTGCGAGATTTAGCGGATGCGCCAAATTCGAGAGATAGATCATGATCATGGTAACACAATTTTCAATGTAATGATGATTTGATGTTGCACTAGACCTTGAACATAAGTACTAGTACGGTCTCACAATTTTGTATCATTATACTTTGCAAGTTTTAGCGGATGCGCCCATTTTCAAAGGATCATGGTAACAAATTTTCAACGTGATGATGATTTGATGTTGCACTCGACCTTGAACAGAAGTACTACTCCTGTCTTACAACTTCTTTATCATTATACTTTGCAAGATTTAGCGGATGCGCCAAATTCAGAGATAGATCATGATCATGGTAACAAATTTTCAACGTGATGATGATTTGATGTTGCACTCGAACTTGAACAGAAGTACTAGTACAGTCTCACAATTTTTTTATCATTATACTTTGCGAGATTTAGCGGATGCGCCAAATTCGAGAGATAGATCGTGATCATGGTAACACGAGTTTTCAATGTAATGATGATTTGATGTTGCACTCGACCTTGAACATAAGTACTAGTACGGTCTCACAATTTTGTATCATTATACTTTGCAAGTTTTAGCGGATGCGCCCATTTTCGAGAGGTAGATCATGATCATGGTAACAAATTTTCAACGTGATGATGATTTGATGTTGCACTCGAACTTGAACGAAGTACTAGTATGGTCTCACAATTTTTATTATCATTATACTTTGAAAGATATAGCGGATGCGCCAATTTCGAGAGATAGATCATGATCATGGTAACAAATTTTCAACGTGATGATGATTTGATGTTGCACTCGGCCTAGAATAGAAGTACTAGTACGGTCTCACAATTTTTTTATCATTATACTTTGCAAGATATAGCGGATACGCTAATTTCAGAGATAGATCATGACCATGGTAGTGACCAATATTCAAGGTGACGATGATTTGATTTTGCACTCGGCCTTGAACAGAGGTACTAGTACGGTCTCACAATTTTTATCATTATACTTGGACCTTAGCGAAATTCAAAATCTCATAGCGGCAAAACTTCCCGCCTACAAAATACAAAAATTTCACACGCTTCCAAATTCCCATTCTACCCCTGTGGAGATGACAGCAAAGTCGGTTGGTGGGGGGTCTGCCCGTCATTTTTTGATCACCACCTCCCTAGCCCGGAAAACCTCCCAAAAAAATTCATTTCCCTCAGACCACCCACCGGAACTTCCCAAGTCCCTCTCTCCCACCTCCACGACCACCGCACCGGAACATCCCCGCCGGACTTCCCTGCCCTACCCGAGCCCTCGCGATCCTCGTCATCCGGCTGCCTGCCGGAGCCGCTTCATCGACGCCGTCATCAACCGGATCGGATCATCCCCGCCGAACCTCGAAACCATATGCTCATCTAGCAGTCTACCGCAGTCGCTTCAGCTGCGGTATCGTCCACCCCACCGGAGCCGCTTCGCCGGATCCGTCGTCCACCGCATCGGATCTTGCTCACCGAGACCGTTGTGCACGAACCGGATCTGCTTCACCGGCGCCGTGCATGATCTAAACTCTTCTACTGTCGCTTTTCTATTGCTTGCTGCAAGTTCTTGTTTAATCTTGGGGGAACTCTGTTTGTGCTAACGATGCGCCGTTACGTTTTTGCGAGATGAGATGAGTAATCATGAAGTGTAATGGCCGTCTCTCCAACCCCAAGTAGCACATGTAGCGTACTTCATCACCGGATCTATCAACCCCGGGAAGATCTGCTTGTGACTCCCACGAGTGCTTCTCCTAATGTAAGTCCCTTGTTTTAGCGCCATGTTACGGGTTCGGATGCTTGTTTGTCGAAGCTCTTTTAGTTCATTCCTAGCTATGACCAGTAACACGTTGCTATTTTCTACTTCATTGCTAACTTTAAGCGATTGAACATTTTGGTTTGCATTCCCTGCTCTGTAGATGTAGCCATCATAACTTCTATCTTGCTCAATCGTTGTTACAAAAATTATAGGTATTATAGTAACATCCTGCTATTATTTAGTTCATGGCCAATTTTAAGTAATTGCACATGTTGGTTCGCATTCCCTGCTCTATAGCTTTTGGCATCGTAACTTCTATATTTGGTTTACATTCCCTGCTCTATAGATCTAGCCATCATAACTTTATCTTGCTCAATCGTTACAAAAATTATGACATGCTACTATGTTGTTTGTGCCAATTTTTTACTCCATGAACATGTTGGCTTGCATTCCCTGTACTACGGGTGATGCCATTGTTTTGTATCTAGTTCATTGTAAGCTAACAAAGTAAGGACTTAGTTTGGCATGCTATCACTACTGCTATCTAGCACTGTAGTACAAATAAACTTGTCATACTACTAGATAATAATTTTGCGTGCCATCTTGTTCTTCAAAAGCTGCATTATTGACTTGTTTCTCCGACTTGGCATGACGCTCACATATGGAAAGTCTGAACATATTGGTTTGCATTCCCTCTTATACAAGTTCACGGGTGATCCCACTATATTACAGTATCTGGTCCATCCTAAGCTCCGAGCATTAACTATCCTCTATGTGTTGCTCATTACAAGTTTATATCCCGAAACATCTTGATTTGCATCCCCTTCACTATAAGTTCAGGAGTATTATTTAGTTCACGGCCAAAATTATGTAATTGCACTTGGCACATGTTGGTTCACATTCCCTCCTCTTTAGCTTTTGCCATCGTAACTTCTATTTTTGGTTTACATTCCCGCTTCTGTAGATGTAGCCATCATAACTTCATCTTGCTCGATCGTTGTTACAAAATTTATAGCTTGCTACTATGTTGTTCATGCCAATTTTGTACTCCCTGAACATGTTGGTTTGCATGGGACTCGACGAGTAGTAAGTCTCTTTGTTTCATTCTAACATGCTCTGTTATATTGGTCGTTGGTATGCGGCATGCACTCTTTGTTTGCTTATTGTGCGCATTACAATGATCTTGTTATAACGACGAAATGATGAGTTCCAAATTCTTTGGCAAACAATATTGCGGTGTCTTTGCGTTTCCATTGTTCTTTGTCTTAACTTGTAATGTCTTTGTTTCGGATATAGGTGCTGCATGGACAACTTAAAAGATTGCCGGATCGCTTCATTGTATTGCTAGGTTTAATTACCATTCAATTTCTGCGGGTTACGTAATATTTTTTCGAAGCCTTGCGGACTGATGTAATATTTAGTTAGTTTTTATAGTTCTTTCGCGCATTTTTTCTTTGGTGCTTGTGGTAAGTGAGGCTATCCGACGTAAATCAATGTTGCGTAAATATTCTCGATATCTAAATCACGAATTCCCATCCCTTAAACGGCCCAATTAAGCGAAATCACATACGTGCCGACCCGCAAAATACTAAAGCGCCTTTTACGCCGGCATATAAACAGCAACTAAACAGGCTGGCCCACTTACTTATTGGGCCAGCCCATTTATTCTTGTGGACCCCACACTCTAATTGGGCCGGCCCACTTGCTTTAAGGTGGACCCCGCCCACTACTGGGCCGGCCCACCAACTAGTTGGGCCGGCCCAATTGCTATACGGTGGACCCCACATACTAAATGGGCCGGCCCTTTAAGACGAAAGTGGGACCCACCGGTGTTTTTGGCCGGCCCACTATCTTGTTGGGCGGCCCACTTGCTATATAGTGGACCCCACATACTAAATGGGCCGGCCCTATAAGACGAAAGTGGGCCCTACCGGTGTTTTTGGCCGGCCCACTAGCGTGTTGGGCCGGCCCACTTGCTATATGGTGGACCCCACATACTAAATGGGCGGCCCTTTAGCGAGGAAAGTGGGACCCACCGAGTTTTTTTGCCGGCCCGCTATCTTGTTGGGCGGCCCACTCGCTATATGGTGGACCCCACATACTAAATGGGCCGACCCTTTAGCCGGAAAGTGGGACCCACTTGTGTTTATGGCCGGCCCGCTATCTTGTTGGGCCGGCCCACTTGCTATATGGTGGACCCCACATACTAAATGGGTCGGCCCTTTAACGAGAAAGTGGGACCCACGGTGCTTTTGGCCGACCCATCGGCTTGTTGGGCCGGCCCATTTGATCTAATGTGGATCCCACGTACTAAATGGGCGGCCCGATAGCGAGAAAGTGGGACCCACATGCTAATTGGTCGGCCCACTAACTTCTTGGGCCGGCCCGGTTGCTTTAATGTGGACCCCACTTTGTAAATGGGTCGGCCCGATAACAGGAAAGTGGGTCCCACATGTCTTGTGGGCCGGCCCTTTTGCTCGTTGGCCAGGTCAAACGAGTGCATTCGGCCGGCCCACATGCTTAGTGGGCCGGCCCATTAAAGTTTTGACCGATCAACCTTAGAGGTTAGGCCCGGCCCACGTAACTAATGGACCAGCCCGGCTATATAGTTGACCGGTCAAACTAAGTCGGCTGGCCCGGCCCACAAACTTAATGGGCCGGCCCGCTTAAGACGTGGCGAGCCTCGTGTGGGCCTACCATCTACCACGCGGTTTCGGCAGGTTAACGCCGTTAGCCGCCGGTTAACGGCGTACGCCACGTGTCGGTTGCATGACGTCGGCGGTCAACGGGCTCCCGGAAACACTTGGGCAACGGTCCGATTTTCCGTGGCGGAAGGGCGCCCAAGCGCGACGGACCGAAAAAATCGTCGTAGGACTTTGCCCGACGCAGTTTCCACAACAGAACCCATATCGTCGGGTTAGGCCCATAGGCGACGAAAAATACCCCTTAGCGGACGATTTTGAGACGTTGTCTATCAGAACTTTTCTTGTAGTGCTTGTTTGGGGACAGCCAACAAGAAACTTGATTATGTGATTGATGCTCCAATGGCGGAAGCATATGCGTTTCGGGATGGGTTATCTCTAGCACAAAGTCTGGGGTTTAGTAAATTCATTATGTAAACAGACTGTGTGCAGGTTGTTGATACAATGAGCAATGGAGGTTTATCCGCAACCTCGGTGGCGGCCATCTATATGATGATTGTTCTATCATGTGGAGTGGCTTTGATGAAGTGTCGGTGGAGTACTGCAATAGGGAAGGCAATGTTGTTGCACATGAGCTAGCTAAGCATGCTTTTATTTCGAAATCTTCTTGTAATTGGTTCAAAGAACCTCCTTGTTTTATTTTTCTTGCTCTTGCAAACAATGTAACTTTGTTATCAAATCAATAAAGCATGCCACATGTGGCTTTCCCTCAAAAAAAGAGGTGATGGATGCCATGGCCTTGCGGTTAGGCATGCCCCCTCCCACCATAAAGTTCCACCAACGGGGCATATCTAGGTTTGTCCATTGCGTGGGGTGAAGGTCGTTGATTCCCATCCACTCTTTGACAAGACCCCAAAGGCGGGTAGTGAAGTGGCAATGGACAAAGAGGTGATCAACAGATTCCGTACATTGCTTGCATATAGGACAAAGGTCACAATTGGGCCAACCTCGTTTGGCCAAACGATCGGCCGTCCAAACCCTAGCTTGATTGGCAAGCCACGCTAAGAATTTCACCTTAGGTGGGGCCCATGTCTTCCAAGTTGTCTAATCCATAGGCGAGGTAGTTGATCCTAGAAATTGCAAGTCATACACCAACTTTGTCGTGTATTGCCCACTAGGAGTAAGTCTCCAAATGATACCATCCTCCATCCCGGGGTCATGGTTGATGCTTGAAATGAGAGTCCATAGGTCAACGAACTGCGAGAAGTGGCCGAGGGTGAAGGAATTATCCAAGATGATTTTGCTTATCCAAGTTGTGAAAAGCCTATGTAATCGCAATATCTCAGAAAAACATGAGCAAATTAGACATGTTTTTTGTATGATGGAAACCTTTTGCGGAGAGTTTTTTGCGAATTAAGAAAACCTTTTGCGAAGAATTTTTTACTACTCCGTATTACATATTACAATTTGCCAGCCATGCCTTTCTTTGTATCTTTTCACCTTATCGGTCAGGCCAGGTTTCACTATGAGGATAACAGAGCAACAAGATATCAACATACATGTGTTCCAACAAAAACAAAAATGATTATTGCAAAATGAGGCCCAAGCAGAAAAGATGCGACGTTCTGCACAGCCAGAAAACCACCCTATCTGATCTGTGATTCCTTAAGACAATTATTCAGGGAAGATCAACAAGGACATGAGAGCATCACCTTGTTCTCCGACCAGGATCATTGGGGTCAACTTTTCGCGTGTGCGGATCATCTTATGGGAGATGAAGATACACTTTTGTGGTACGCTCGTGTTGCAATCTGCTCGCTGATCCGTTCATAGTACCTCTGCCACCTGGTCTTAGATGATATTATTCCTTGCATGATTGAAGGTTAAGCCGGCTTTAATCGGTAGATGAGGATACACGCATCAACGGTACTCCTAGGACTAGTTAGCAGTACCAGCCTAGCTTGTCTGAAATAAAAGTTGTGCCCACCGCACCTGTCGACTCTTTTATCGTGTCCTTATCTCAGCATCATGCTAATCACGAGTCCTCCTGATCTGACATGGATGGATCGATTAGAGCGCTTGTTTGCAAACCATGACTGAACTATCTGGTCAGTGAAAGAGATCATAAGCATATGTGCATTGCAATTTTGCAACGCATGTGCGTGTCGTTAGTGGGATGCTTTCTGCCTAAGTAGCATTACCATCGATCGATCGTCGTTCCACCTGACTACTCAAGCTCATGGCACGGAACATTCGACCATGATAGACAATCCAAAAAGTATGCTGTGTCACTAAGAAGAAGAAGGCTTGTCAGCTGTTCTAGACTATCCAGCTTCCAAAGGGGGACTTGCTCAGCTGCCACGTGCTTCCTTCATCGTCCTGCAGCTAATATTGCACACAAAGTTTGCCGAAGACAAAAGCAATTTTGATCACAAAGTGACAGGAAAGGTGCTACTAGTAGAAGACAGATTAAGCTCCATCGCAGCCATCCATGGCGGCATGGCGCCACACCCCAGTTGCTGATCGAGCTGATCCGCTCCGGCCGGCCATCCTGCGCTCCATGACCAAGAGCGAGGTGGCGAAATGCCGCCGTCAGCGCCTCCTTCCTGTTCGGCCGGACCTAAAACTGAAACTAAATTGTGACTGAATTAATTAGGTGTAAGGTTAGAGAGTTGATTTTGGACCAAGTCGCAGAAGATATGCTATACCTGAACTCTCTCTGATTGACTTCTGAGATCGATCTACTAAAACTGTATAGAGTACAACCTTGATACTGAAATGAAACTATATATACAGTGATGTCGGCGTGCATGGCCTCATCAGCAGTTCACCAGCTGGCTACCGCCTACCGATACGTACAGTGTAGTAGTGCTAAGTAAGTATTCTGACCGAAATAAATTGTGCGCGCCGCACGCGTGAAGTCGATCGTGTTAATTAAACTAGGCAAGTAATCATCATGCTCATGACACGGACGGTGAAGCTTGCTTGCTCTCATGTGAATCGAGACCGACTTCGTTGTCTGCACGTTACTCAACCAACAGATCATGACTCATGAGGTTTAAGGTTACGATCGCAGATTTTGCAATTGCGTGTCGTCGATCCGTGCCACCGATCGATGTTTTCTGCCCAAATACCACAATTACATCATCGTCGTCATCATACCATCTGTGACTAAGCTACTGGCATGCATGGAACAACTGAAAAATATAAGTACATTGGGCTACCACATCATTCATCATTCCATTCTATGTTACTACAAGGTTGTTTCGAAGAAGGGTACCACTGTCTCAAAAAAAAAAGGTGAAGAAGAAGGGTACCACTGGACCAAACGCATCGGGCCACCGGGCTACCCAACCCAGACGTACACATGTGGACTCACAGACGATTTTTTGTCTACGGCCCAACCCAAACAAACGAAAACGAATACAATTGCTATTCCAGATAGATGACCTCCACCGATCGATGCTTTCTGCATAAATACCACAATTCCATCATCGTCGTCATCGTTCCATCTGTGACATGGAACAGTTTAAAAGTATACCAGCAGGTATGACATGGCTGCACCGTCATGATGGAGAAGAAGGGGAATGATTCAGCTTCCTAAAGGGAACCTGCCGACCTTCCACGTGTTCATCGATGATGATACGAAAACAAAATTGATCACGGCCTCGTCTCGTCACAGAACAAACAGTACATAGCTCCATCATCGCTGGAGCCATGGCCCATGGTGATAGCATCGTCACGGCGGCCTACACCACTGCCTCAAGCCGATCGAGCTCCACACATCTCTCTACTCTGCTTTGTTGCCAGACATTCAAGAAAAGGAAATGGCTGTCTTGCGCAGGCTGTACAACAAGAGCAGCCGCAATGCCGCCGCCGCCTGGAGCGCCTCGTTGATACTGCTGCTCCTGCTCGTCATCTCCCTCTCCGGGGGCGGGGCTCGAGGGAGGCGGGGTGGCATCGTGTTAGGCTCCGGCGTAGGGGCTGGAGATGCAGAGGAGGGGATCTGCGAGGAGGAGCTGCTGGCACTGGACGGCCGCGCCGCGCGGTGCCGGTACCTCCAGTCCAGCCACCCGCCATGCGGGCCGCAGGGGTACGTCGACTACCTCGTGCTCTTCTACTGCGCGTGCGGCGACGGCCAGATGGACCTCTGGTGGTCGCCGTGGCTGGGCGGGGCGACGATCGGGCTCTGGCTGCTCCTGCTCTTCTACCTCCTCGGCGACACCGCGTCCGAGTACTTCTGCGCCTCGCTCGAGGGCCTCTCCGCCGCGCTCCGCCTCCCGCCGGCCGTGGCCGGGGTCACGCTGCTCTCGCTCGGGAACGGCGCGCCCGACGTGCTCTCCAGCGTCGTGGCATTCGCGTCCGGCGGCGCCGGGGACGGGGCGGGGGACGTGGGGCTCAGCGGCGCGCTCGGCGGCGCGCTGTTCGTGTCCACAGTCGTCGCCGGCCTCGTCTCCATCTTGTCGGCTCGCCGCCGCGGTGGCGCGGGGGACGCCGTCGTCATCGAGCGGCGCGGCTTCGTGCGCGACGTGGGCTTCCTCCTCGTCGCGCTCTGCTATCTCCTCGCAATCCTACTCGCCGGCAACGTCACTGTCTGGTCCGCCGCGGCCTTCCTCTCCCTCTACGCCGTCTACGTCCTCGCCGTATCGGCCTCGCACTGCTGCCCCTGCGCCGCCGCAGACAACAGCAGCAGCAGCAGCAGCGCCGATCACTCCGACGACCTCGCCGCCCCGCTTCTCCCCGTTGTCTCCTCCAAGAATAATAAGAAGCAACAACTAGCAGCCTTCGCCCGTCAGCTCCTCGCCGCGCCGCTCTACCTCCCGCGCCGCCTCACCATCCCGGACATCGCCGCGCACCGCTGGTCACGTGCCAACGCCGTCACCTCCGTGCTCCTCGCCCCTCTCCTCCTCGCGGCCGTCACCTGCCCGCTCACCCCAACCTTCCTCCTCGGCGCCGCCCTCACCGGCGCCCTCCTCGCCATCGCAGCGGCCTCGACCACGGACGCCGCAACACCCCCTCGCGGCCGGTACGCGCGCCTCGTGTGGCTCGTCGGCGGGTTCCTCATGTCCGTCCTCTGGTCCTACGTGCTCGCCCGCGAGCTCGTGTCCCTGCTCGTGTCGACCGGCATCATCGCCGGCATTCCCGCCTCCGTGCTGGGCGTCACCGTGCTCGCGTGGGGCAACTCCCTCGGCGACCTGGTCTCAGACGTGGCCATGGCAACCCAAGACGGCAAGGCGGGCGCGCAGACAGCGGTGGCGGGTTGCTACGCCGGGCCAGCGTTCAACATGGTGGTGGGGCTGGGGCTGTCGATGGCGATCGCGGCGGCGGGGACGTACCCGGAGCCGTACGAGGTGCCGGTGCAGGCGTCGACGTTCGTGACAGTGGGGTTCCTGGTGGCCGGGCTGGCGTGGGCGCTGGTCGTGCTGCCGGCGCGGGGGATGCGGCTGGACGCCGTGCTCGGGGCCGGGCTGCTCGCACTCTACCTCTGCTTCCTCGCCGTCAGGCTGGCGGACGCCGTCGGCGTCCTCAGCTTGAATTCACTCTCTCTTGCCAAGAATACCGTGACGTGACCGGCATGCATGGTTGATCGATCGCTGTAAGATCTGACGGTGAAGCGACGAAAAATTGGCGGGACAAGATCGAAGAGGAGGAAGAAGATTGGAGCTGGTGGTGGTACTAGACTGTAGGCCAAACTAACTACATCGATCGATTGATGCTTAATTACGTGTGCTTTGTCTGAAGCTGTTTTTTTTGTTTGGCTTCTTCTTCTGCTGTCACTGGTGACTTCTCAATATGCATAGTATGTAATGCCAAATGTGTAAATTTCTGACTGCTGTGTTGTGAATTGTGAGTTAAGACAAAAATGATGAAGTGATTCTCTAGCAAAGAGTTATATGTAGTAGGAGCCTAATGTTTTAATTCAAATCAATTAGCACCAGTGGTCTAGTGGTAGAATAGTACCCTGCCACGGTACAGACCCGGGTTCGATTCCCGGCTGGTGCAATTTTTAAGTGCGGACTAGAGAGTGTCATCACTCATTCACTCATCAACATATACTGTTACAAACAATAGTATCTTTTTTAATGACAAATAATGTATAGTGGCCTGTAGTTTAATTTTTATGTCTATCACTTGCGGTTACAAACTTCACAATTACGAGCAATATGTATTGCATCTCTGCTCTGAGTCTCATCAGCATATACATTACAAAAGATTAGTTCTTTTTTTAGATAACACATATTGTAGTTGCCTGTAGTTTATTTTTTTATGTCATCAGCTGTTACAAACTTCACAATTACAAGCAATATCTATCGCATCTCCGCTCTGAGCTGGGAATTCTCAAGCAATGGTCTCATCACCATATACATTACAAAGATTAGTTCTTTTTGTAGATAACAAATATTGTAGTTTCCTGTAGTTTATTTTTATGTCTATCAGTTACCGTTACAAACTTCACAATTACAAGAAATATCTACGGCATCTCCGCTCTAAGCTGGGAATTTTCAAGCAATGGTCTCATCACCATATAGAGATTAGCTCTTTTTTTTAAGATATGCTCAGCTGCTTAGACAGGACGGACACTTTTGTGTACAAATAGGTTTTTATTCCTTATAAACCCGACTTAACATTCTAAATATGGATGGAGCGGTCTTCATTTTTTGGGGGTTATCAAGATCACATTTAAGATTAGTAAGTAGAGTTTGTGGGCTACCCTTGGCATTGCAAGATGGCCTCTCCTCTTTTCGAGCCCTATCAAGGGGCTGACATGGAGAGACCTATTTAATGTCAGCTAAAATTCAAAATTAGCCACAATTCCGGTAACCAGCTCTGCTTTCGCGGTCTCAAAAGGAGAAGCCTCGAGCGCTTGCAGTAGCTCTGCCCGCCTATTTCCTTCGAAGCTTGCCTCTGCAGACTGTCTTGCACGTCGGATTCCTCTATATTGACAAACAAATATCGTTTTGAGGAGTCCCCTCGCCCCCACCACCACTCGTTCGTTGTCGCCTAGTCGGTGGCTACTCTGGGATCGATCAATGTTTACCCCCAACAAAGGGGGATTGCTTCTTTTCTTCTGGTTCGGGTTCGGGGGAGGGGGTCGAGATGCTCGAAGTTGAGCAATCCTTCAAACTTGCACCAGCAATGAGAATATTTATGGTTTATTTAAAGAAGGAAGGTTGAACATAATGCATCACAGCTGGTTATCTAATTGCGTAGTCAAACATGAGTCAACCTGGTTAATAAAACTGAGAAAATAAACTCGGAAATAATTTGTTTGTAGCCTCCATTGTGAAATTGACGCCTAACAATAATTCAATATGGTTGTAACCAAGTCTCGACCCCTATGTCGCCCTCCTCTAGCCACATGGGAGGGAACCCTAGCCGCCGCCTCGAGCCCCCCCCCCCCCCCCCACACACACACACACACAAGAAAAGCCGTCGGCGTCTTCAGGTTGAATTTGCTGTCTCTTAACGTGACCGGCGTGCATGGTTGATCGATCGTGTAAGATTTGACGCTAAAGCAATAAAAGATCGACGGGACAAGATCGAGGAGGATGAGGAAGAAGATTGGAGCTGCTGGTGGTGGTGACCTGGTGGTAGTACTAGAATGTAGGGCTAACTAACTACATGAGTACATCCATCGATGGATGCTTAATTACGTGTTGTTTGTCTGAAGCTGTTTTCTTTTGTTTGGCTTCTTCTTCTGCTGTCACTGGTGACTTCATCAGCTGTTACTACTTCGCGTGGTTACGTGCATCGGTGCATAGATATGTAATGCCAAACGTTGGCTGTGTGTTGTGAATTGTCAGTTATTAAGACAAAAATGATGAAGTGACTCTCTAGCTAAGCATTATCTGAGTACATGAATAATCTTTCAATTAGAATCAATTAGCACCAGTGGTCTAGTGGTAGAATAGTACCCTGCCACGGTACAGACCCGGGTTCGATTCCCGGCTGGTGCAATTGTTTTATAGTTCGAGCTATGTATATTTTCTACGTAGAAAAGAATTTTTATCTCTTTCGTGTACATTTTTTAAGTAGAAAAGAATTTCTATCAGCCTACTCTCTCCTTTATTAATTTTTTTTGAACGTTTTTTTTTGCAGATTTTAAACCAAGCGATTTAAAAAACTGTTTGAATATATGAGCTTTAAAACAAGATTAATATTGAATACATTTTAACAATATTGAAAAACGATACTCCTTCCATTAATGAATAAGACTTCTTTTTTATTTTAAAAGTCAAGCTAAATAATCTTTGACAAAAATTCTAGAAAAAAAAACATTAACAACTTTAATATTGTATACATATCAAAATACATTTGATGATGTATCTAACGATATTGATTTTGTATTTTACATGTTAATAATGTATTCAAAATACTTGGTCAATGTTTACATACTTTGACTATTTAGAAAAATATAAGCCTTATTCATTTGGAAAACGGAGATAGTAGTTGGTAAAACTTTATGACACCTAGCAAATTTTTATTTGAAAACAGCTTATTTAACAATCTTTTTAAAAAATTAAATTTTGTGTTTCACCATATTTTTTAAAACTTGTGTTCGATGTTTTTGATAAACATATCAAATAGCGAACACTCTAATGTTGCTTATTGGGTTTCATTGTAAATCATCATGTTTCATTGTGTTTCAGAATTTTGGTTTTCAAATTTTGCTTATTTTACGTTGCTTAAAAAATATCATTGAAATAAAAACACATGTCTTGCTTAATACTACAGATATATAGTGTTGATATTAAAGCAGAAAGCGCACTAATACGTTGCAAACGTATCTTTAATATTTGATGCTTCATGTTTGTTTTAGACAATTTATATATGTTTTACTTACACTTCGTTGCACTTTTATATATTTTCCGGCACTAACCTATTGATAAGATGCCACGGTGTTGTTTTCTGCTGTTTTGTATTCAGAAAAGTTGTACCTGGGCGACTGTCCGGTGTCCCACTTGCTGAGCATGATGCTGAAGAACACGGACAGGAAACCAGAACAAATCATCAGGAGAAGGGAGCTGAGATAATACCTGACGCGGCGGACCAATACAGGGCTTCAGCTGAGACACATGGAATACAGGGTGAACACGGCTAGATGCAGGTAACGCCAATTTGTAAGCAACCTTGCCAATTCGCTCAACTATCTGATATGGGCCGAAGAACTTGAAAGCAAGTTTGTGATTTGCTCAACAAGCAACAGAAAACTGGATATACGGTTGCACCTTCAGAAACACTTCCTCGCCGATAGCAAATTGCCGCTCTGTTATGTGCTTATCGGCCTGTGCTTTCATACGCTGCTGCATCCTCAGCAAGTGTTGGCGTACTGAGTCAAGAATGACAATACACTCCTGTAACCACCCTGTAACCACTCTTGCGTGTCCCTAGAAGAAATTGTATCGGAAGAAGTAATTCCAAAGTAGCGGGGCTGGCAACTATACAACAACTCAAAAGGAGATTTACCTAGGGAAGCATGCCAATTGGTGTTGTACCAAAACTCGCACGGAGAAATCCATTTAGCCCAATGTCACGGATGTGCACTGATGAAACACCTGAGGTAACACTCCACAAATTGATTGACTCGTTCCGTTTGACCATTGGTCTCTAGATGATTTGATGTGCTCATCTTCAAATTTATTCCAGTTGCTTTGAAAATGGATTGCCAGAACTAACTAGTGAATATTGTGTCACGATATGAGGTTCTGTGGCATACCGTGGAGTCGATAGACATTGTCGACAAACACTTCCGCAATCTTGCTAGCAGTGTATGGGTGAAGAACTGGAATAAAGTGTGCATATTTCATAAACTTGTCGAAACGGTGCGGAAGCATAGGACGCGGCCCCGCGCTTTCACGGCCTCGTAGCAGCGTCGGAGGACGCCATCGCCGACATCGTTGTCCTCTCGCCGTCGCGAGACATCTCGACGTCAGCAGCTTCGCCGTTGCCGCCAGAGGTGAGCTCTCGTGCACCGTGCTTCTAGGCCGCAAGTCGGCCGGGACGGCCATTGCCTGCAGGTCCCTACGGAGGTATTGGATTCCCTCCGCGTGCGAGGTGTTCGATGAAATGGGCGAACTAAAATTTGTCCCATTTCATCTGTAGATCATGACAGACGACGACGACGAGTTCTTCTTCAAGAACTTCATCGACACGTCCTCAGACGACGAGTTCGAGGACGACTTTCTCACGGAGGCTATGTTTATCATCCACGAGCACAATGTCGCGCAGATCCCCGGGTACCGGGGGTCCTTGCCAGGGCACGCGGCGGCCTTGGATCGCAAAAGAGAATGCGGCCACGACATGCTCTTCCACGACTACTTCTATCGCAATGCATTTGTTCACGCCGGCCTTGTTTCGTCGTCGTTTTTGAATGTCCAACCGTTGTTCACCTGGATAATGTAGGATAACGTTGCATAGAAAACAAAAAATTTCCTACCGCGAACACGCAATCCAAGCCAAGATGCAATCTAGAAGACGGTAGCAACGAGGGGGTATCGAGTCTCACCCTTGAAGAGATTCCAAAGCCTACAAGATGAGGCTCTTGTTGCTGCGGTAGACGTTCACTTGCCGCTTGCAAAAGCGCGTAGAAGATCTTGATCACGATCGGTTCCGGCGCCACGAACGGGCAGCACCTCCGTACTCGGTCACACGTTCGGTTGTTGATGAAGACGACGTCCACCTCCCGTTCCAGCGGGCAGCGGAAGTAGTAGCTCCTCTTGAATCCGACAGCACGACGGCGTGGTGTTGGTGGCGGTGGAGAACTCCGGCGGAGCTTCGCTAAAGCTACGCGGAAGATATGGAGGAGAGGGGACGGCTAGGGTTTGGGAGGGGGTGGCCGGCCACTCAAGGGGGACGGCCAGGTTGTGGTCTTGGGGTGGCCGGCCCCCTCCCTTGGCCCCTCATTATATAGGTGGATCCCCAAGAGTTGGTCTCCAAGTCTTCGAATAAGACCCGAACCAAAAACCTTCCATAAGGAGGGGAAACCTAGCCAAGCTAGGACTCCCACCAAAGGTGGGAGTTCCACCTCCCATATGGGGGTGGCCGGCCCCCTAGGGGGAGTCCACTTGGGACTCCTCCCCCACTAGGGTTGGCCGGCCATGGAGGTGGAGTCCCATGTGGACTCCACCTTCCTTGGTGGTTTCTTCCGGACTTTTCTAGAACCTTCTAGAACCTTCCATAGAACCTTCCGCGACATTTTAATTCACATAAAATGACATCCTATATATGAATCTTATTCTCCGGACCATTCCGGAACTCCTCGTGATGTCCGGGATCTCATCCGGGACTCCGAACAAATATTCGAACTCCATTCCATATTCAAGTACTACCATTTCAACATCCAACTTTAAGTGTGTCACCCTACGGTTCGTGAACTATGCGGACATGGTTGAGTGCTCACTCCGACCAATAACCAATAGCGGGATCCGGAGATCCATAATGACTCCCACATATTCAACGATGACTTTAGTGATCGAATGAACCATTCACATACAATACCAATTCCCTTTGTCACGCGATATTTTACTTGTCCGAGGTTTGATCTTCGGTATCACTCCATACCTTATTCAACCTCGTCTCCTGACAAGTACTCTTTACTCGTACCGTGGTATGTGGTCTCTTATGAACTTATTCATATGCTTGCAAGACATTAGACGACATTCCACCGAGAGGGCCCGGAGTATATCTATCCATCATCGGGATGGACAAATCCCACTCGTTGATCCATATGCCTCAACTCATAGTTTCCGGATACTTAATCCCACCTTTATAGCCACCCATTTACGCAAGTGGTGTTTGATGTAATCAAAGTACCTTTCCGGTATAAGTGATTTATATGATCTCATGGTCATAAGGACTAGGTAACTATGTATCGAAAGCTTATAGCAAATAACTTAATGACGAGATATTATGCTACGCTTAATTTGGGTGTATCCATTACATCATTCATACAATGATATAACCTTGTTATTAATAACATCCAATGTTCATGATTATGAAACTAATCATCCATTAATCAACAAGCTAGTTAAGAGGCATACTAGGGACTCTTTGTTGTTTACATATCACACATGTATCAATGTTTCGGTTAATACAATTATAGCATGATATATAAACATTTATCATAAACATAAAGATATATGATAACCACTTTTATTATTGCCTCTTGGGCATATCTCCAACGAGTCTCCCACTTGCACTAGAGTCAATAATCTAGATTACATTGTAAGGAACCTAACACCCATGGCATTCTGGTGTTGGTCATGCTTTGCCCTAGGGAGAGCTTTAGTCAACGGATCTGCTACATTCGGATCGGTGTGTACTTTGCAAATCTTTACTTCTCCATCTTTGATGTACTCGCGAATCGAGTGGTAACGCAGCTTGATATGCTTCAGCCTCTTGTGTGACCTTGGTTCTTGTGCATTGGCGATGGCACCCATGTTGTCACAAGATATGACTAGTGGGTCCAATGCACTAGGAACCACACCGAGCTCTACAATGAACCTCTTCATCCATACCGCTTCGATGAAGCCTCCGAAGCCGCTATGTACTCCGATTCCGTTGAAGACTTCGCCACCGTGCACCGCTTCGAGCTCGCCCGACTCATCGTGCAGCACCATTCAATATAAACACGTACCCAGATTGTGACTTAGAGTCATCAGGATCAGTGTTCCAACTTGCATCGGTGTAACTTGTTACAACGAGCTCTTGGTCACCTCCATAACAAAGAAACATATCCTTAGTTCTTTTCAAGTATTTCAGGATATTCTTGACCGCTGTCCAGTGCTCCATTCCCGGATCACTTTGATATCTCGCTAGTCAAACTAACGAGCATGCGCTATATCCGGTCTTGTACATAGCATGGCATACATAATAGAGCCTAATGCCGAAGCATAGGGGATCTGACTCATCCTTTCTCTTTCTTCTGCCGTAGCCGGTCCTTGAGTCTTACTCAAGACCTTGCCTGGTAACATAGGTAAAAACCCTTTCTTACTTTCGTCCATTCTAAACTTCTTTAGAATCTTGTCCAGGTATGTACTATGTGATATCCCTATTAGGCGTCTTGATCTATCTCTATAAATCTTGATGCCTAATATATACGATGCTTCACCAAGGTCTTTCATTGAAAAACTGTTATTCAAATAACCTTTTACACTGCTTAATAGTTCTATATCATTCCCAATCAATAATATGTCATCTACATATAATATCGGGAATGCTACGGAGCTCCCACTCACTTTCTTGTAATACGGGCCTCTCCATGACACTCGTATAAACCCGAAGTCTTTGATCACCTTATCAAAGCGTCGGTTCCAACTTCTTGATGCTTGCTTCGAGTCCATAGATTGAACGCTGAAGTTTGCATACTTTGTCGGCATTTTTAGGATCGACAAAACCTTTGGGTTGTACCATATACAACTCTTCCTCAATGTCTCCATTAAGGAACGCCGTTTTGACATCCATCCGCCAAATCTCATAATCGAAAAATGCAGCTATTGCTAACAAAATCCTCACAGATTTTAGCTTCGCTACGGGTGAGAAAGTCTCATCGTAGTCAACTCCTTGAATTTGTCGGAAACCCTTTGCGACAAGTCGAGCTTTATAGACAGTAATATTACCATCGCATATCTGTTTTTCTCTTGAAGATCCATTTATTCTCGACGACCTTTCGGCTATCGGGTAAGTCTACCAAAGTCCATACTTTGTTATCATACATGGATCCCATTTCAGATTTCATGGCTTCTTGCCATTTGTTGGAATCTCGGGCTCATCATCGCTTCTTCATACGTCGCAGGGTCCTCATCATTGTTATCCACAATCATGACATTTAGACAAGGATCATACCAATCGGGAGTGGCACGTTCCCTTGTCGATCTGCGAGGTTCGGTAGTTTCCTCGTTCGAAGTTTCATGATCATTATCATTAGCTTCCTCTCGTTGCCGATGTAGGCGATACGAGTACAACTTCCGATACTCGCGCTACTGCGATCAACGAGTATAGATTCATTAATCTCATCGAGTTCTACTTTTCTTCCAGTCACTTACGTAGTGAGAAATTCTTTCTCAAGAAAGGTTCCGTTCTTAGCAACAAAGATTTTGCCTTCGGATCTGTGATAGAAAGTGTACCCTATAGTTTCCTTAGGGTATCCTATGAAGATGCATTTCTCCGCTTTGGGTTCTAGCTTGTCCGGTTGTAACTTTTTTACATAGGCTTCGCAACCCCAAACTTTAAGGAACGACGACTTAGGTTTCTTATTAAACCATAATTCATACGGTGTCGTTTCTACGGATTTTGATGGTGCTCTATTTAAAGTGAATGCGGCTGTCTCTAATGCATAACTCCAAAATGATAACGGCAAATCAGTAGGAGACATCATAGAACGAACCATATCTAATAGAGTTCGATTACGACGTTCGGACACACCGTTTCGTTGTGGTGTTCCCGGCGGTGTCAATTGTGAAAGTATTCCGCATTTCTTTAAATGCATGCCAAACTCATAACTCAGATATTCACCTCCACGATCAGATCGTAGAAATTTAATCTTCTTGTTTCGTTGATTTTCTACTTCACTTTGGAATTCCTTAAACTTCTCAAAAGTTTCGGATTTATGTTTCATGAAATAGATATACCCATATCTACTCGGATCATCCGTGAAGGTTAGAACATAACGATAACCACCGCGCGATGCTACACTCATTGGTCCGCATACATCGGTATGTATGATTTCCAATAAGTCGGTAGCTCGCTCCATCATACCGAGAAAATGGAGTCTTAGTCATTTTTCCCATTAGACATGCTTCGCATCTATCAAGTGACTCAAAGTCAAGTGATTCAAGTAATCCATCGAGTATGGATTTTCTTCATGCGCTTCACTCCAATATGACCAAGACGACGAGTGCCACATATAAGTAGAATTATCATTTAATTTAATTCGCTTAGCATCAATGTTATGTATATGCGTATCACTACTATCGAGATCTAACAGAAATAAGCCATTCTTTTCAGGTGCTCGACCATAAAAGATATTATTCATAAAAATAGAACAACCATTATTCTCAGACTTGAATGAATAACCGTCTTGCATTAAACAAGATCCGGATATAATGTTCATGCTCAACGCGGGTACAAAATAACAATTATTTAGGCTTAAAACTAATCCCGAAGGTAGATGTAGAGGAAGTGTGCCGACGGCGATCACATCGACTTTGGATCCATTCCCAACGCGCATCGTCACTTCATCTTTCGGTAGTCTTCGTTTATTCTTTAGTTCCTGTTTCGAGTTACAAATGTGAGCAACCGAACCGAGTATCAAATACCCAGGTACTAGAACGAGAACCGATGAGATAAACATCTATAACATGTATATCAGATATACCTTCTTTCTTCTTCTTGACAAGGCCGCTCTTCATATCCGCCAAATACTTGGAGCAATTACGCTTCCAGTGTCCCTTCTCCTTGCAGTAATAGCACTCAACATCAGGCTTAGGGCCGTTCTTAGGTTTCATAGGAGGCGTGGCAGCTTTCTTGCCACCCTTCTTGAATTTTCCCTTAGACTTGCCCTGTTTCTTGAAGCTGGTGGTCTTGTTGACCATCAACACTTGGTGCTCTTTCTTGATCTCAATCTCAGCAGCTTTTAGCATGCCAAAGAGTTCGAGGTAACTCCGTGTTCATGTTCTGCATATTGTAGTTCATCACAAAGTTCTTGTAACTTGGTGGCGGTGATTGAAGGACATGATTAATCCCCGATACTGTTAGGAATCACTATTCCCAAGTCACCGAGTTTCTTCGCATGCCCGATCATGGCGAGCATGTGCTCACTAATGGAGCTGCCTTCTTCCATCATACGAGTCGAAGAAATGTTTCGATGCTTCATAGCATTCCACGGCCGCATGAGTCTCAAAAATAGCTTTCAGCTCATTCATCAACTCATGAGGATCGTGGTGCTCAAAACGTTTTTGAAGATCGGATTCCGGATCGCACGGGATGGCACACCGAACTTGAGAGTACCGAGTTTTCCGAGTCTCGTAAACAGCTTTTACTTCATCGGTTTCGGTTTCGCGGGAGGGTCACCTAGCGGTGCATCAAGCACATATTGCAGATTTCCGCCGGAGAGGAAGATCCTCACATGACGGAACCGGTCGGTGAAGTTGCTACCTGTTGCTCTTAAGCTTTTCTTCCTCTAGGAACTGGTTAAAATTGATTGGGGACGCCATCTCTACAACATATATTTGCAATAGTTTAGACTAAGTTTATGACAAATTGAGTTCAAATTTTAATTCAACATAATTAAAAATCTAGGTGAACTCCCACTCAAAACAATATCCCTCGCATTGTCTTAGTGATCACACGAACCAAATCCACCACACCATAGTCCGATCATCACGAGACAAGGTGTAATTTCAATGGCGAACACTCAAAGTGTTCATCATATCAATTATATGATTCATGCTCTACCTTTCGGTATCACGTGTTCCGAGACCATGTCCGTACATGCTAGGCTCGTCAAGGCCACCTTAGTATCCGCATGTGCAAAACTGGCTTGCACCCGTTGTATGCACTTGTTGATTCTATCACACCCGATCATCATGAGATGCTTCGAAACGACAAGTCTTGGCAATGGTGCTACTAAGGATGAACACTTTATTATCTTGAGATTTTAGTGAGGGATCATCTTATAATGCTACCGTCGCGATCTAAGCAAAATAAGATGCATAAAAGGATTAACATCACATGCAGTTCATATGTGATATGATATGGCCCTTTTTTTGTCTTTGCTCCTTTGATCTTCATCTCCAAAGCACGGACATGATCTCCATCATCTTCGGGCATGATCTCTATCATCGTCGGCGTAGCATCAAGGTCAATGGCGCCGTCTTCATGATTGTCCTCCATGTAGCAACTATTACAACTACCTTGAAATACTACTCAACATGAAATTTAAAGACAATCATAAGGCTCCTGCCGGTTGCCACAATACAATAATGATCATCTCATACATATTCATCATCACATTATGGCCATATCACATCACCAAACCCTGCAAAAACAAGTTAGACGCTCTCTAATTTGGTTTGCATATTTTACGTGGTTTAGGGTTTCCGATATAGATCTAATCTACCTACGAACATGAACCACAACGTTGATACTAATGTTGTCAATAGAAGAGTAAATTGAATCTTTACTATAGTAGGAGAGACAGACACCCGCAAAGCCTCTTATGCAATACAAGTTGCATGTCGAACGAGGAACAAGTCTCATGAACGCGGTCATGTAAAGTTAGTCCGAGCCGCTTCATCCCACTATGCCATAAAGATGCAAAGTACTCAACTAAAGATAACAAGAGCATCAACGCCCACAAAACCATTGTGTTCTACTCGTGCAACCATCTATGCATAGACACGGCTCTGATACCACTGTAGGATAACGTTGCATAGAAAACAAAAATTTTCCTACCACGAACACGCAATCCAAGCCAAGATGCAATCTAGAAGACGGTAGCAACAAGGGGGGTATCGAGTCTCACCCTTGAAGAGATTCCAAAGCCTACAAGATGAGGCTCTTGTTGCTGCGGTAGACGTTCACTTGCCGCTTGCAAAAGCGCGTAGAAGATCTTGATCACGATCGGTTCCGGCGCCACGAACGGGCCAGCACCTCCGTACTCGGTCACACGTTCGGTTGTTGATGAAGACGACGTCCACCTCCCGTTCCAGCGGGCAGCGGAAGTAGTAGCTCCTCTTGAATCCGACATCACGACGGCGTGGTGTTGGTGGCGGTGGAGAACTCCGGCGGAGCTTCGCTAAAGCTACGCGGAAGATATGGAGGAGAGGGGGCGGCTAGGGTTTGGGAGGGGGTGGCCGGCCACTCAAAGGGGGCGGCCAGGTTGTGGTCTTGGGGTGGCCGGCCCCCTCCCTTGGCCCCTCATTATATAGGTGGATCCCCAAGAGTTGGTCTCCAAGTCTTCGAATAAGACCCGAACCAAAAACCTTCCATAAGGAGGGGAAACCTAGCCAAGCTAGGACTCCCACCAAAGGTGGGAGTTCCACCTCCCATATGGGGGGGTGGCCGGCCCCCTAAGGGGGAGTCCACTTGGGACTCCTCCCCCACTAGGGTTGGCCGGCCATGGAGGTGGAGTCCCATGTGGACTCCACCTTCCTTGGTGGTTTCTTCCGGACTTTTCTAGAACCTTCTAGAACCTTCCATAGAACCTTCCGCGACATTTTAATTCACATAAAATGACATCCTATATATGAATCTTATTCTCCGGACCATTCCGGAACTCCTCGTGATGTCCGGGATCTCATCCGGGACTCCGAACAAATATTCGAACTCCATTCCATATTCAAGTACTACCATTTCAACATCCAACTTTAAGTGTGTCACCCTACGGTTCGTGAACTATGCGGACATGGTTGAGTGCTCACTCCGACCAATAACCAATAGCGGGATCCGGAGATCCATAATGACTCCCACATATTCAACGATGACTTTAGTGATCGAATGAACCATTCACATACAATACCAATTCCCTTTGTCACGCGATATTTTACTTGTCCGAGGTTTGATCTTCGGTATCACTCCATACCTTGTTCAACCTCGTCTCCGACAAGTACTCTTTACTCGTACCGTGGTATGTGGTCTCTTATGAACTTATTCATATGCTTGCAAGACATTAGACGACATTCCACCGAGAGGGCCCGAGTATATCTATCCGTCATCGGGATGGACAAATCCCACTTGTTGATCCATATGCCTCAACTCATACTTTCCGGATACTTAATACCACCTTTATAGCCACCCATTTACGCGAGTGGTGTTTGATGTAATCAAAGTACCTTTCCGGTATAAGTGATTTATATGATCTCATGGTCATAAGGACTAGGTAACTATGTATCGAAAGCTTATAGCAAATAACTTAATGACGAGATCTTATGCTACGCTTAATTTGGGTGTATCCATTACATCATTCATACAATGATATAACCTTGTTATTAATAACATCCAATGTTCATGATTATGAAACTAATCATCCATTAATCAACAAGCTAGTTAAGAGGCATACTAGGGACTCTTTGTTGTTTACATATCACACATGTATCAATGTTTCGGTTAATACAATTATAGCATGATATATAAACATTTATCATAAACATAAAGATATATAATAACCACTTTTATTATTGCCTCTTGGGCATATCTCCAACAGATAATGGATGGCGTGAAGGTCTACGACGACTACTTCGTCGCCAAAGTGGATGCAATTGGCAAGGTAGGCCTCTCTTCATATCAGAAATGCACGACAGCGATTAGGATGCTTGCATATAGTGTTGCTGGTGATTTCGTAGATGAGTACATTCGCATGAGCGAGTCGAGCTGCTTGGAAGCGTGATACGTCTCCGACGTATCGATAATTTCTTATGTTCCATGCCACATTATTGATGATATCTACATGTTTTATGCATACTTTATGTCATATTTATGCATTTTCCGGCACTAACCTATTAACGAGATGCCAAAGAGCCAGTTGCTGTTTTCTGCTGTTTTTGGTTTCAGAAATCCTACAAAGGAAATATTCTCGGAATTGGACGAAATCAACGCCCAGGGGCCTATTTTTCCACGAAGCTTCCAGAAGGCCGGAGGACTTACAAATTGGGCCACGAGGTGGCGCCACACTAGGGCGGCGCGGCCCAAGCCTTGGCCGCGCCGGCCTGGTGTGTGGGGCCCTCGTGTGGCCCCCTGACCTGCCCTTCCGCCTACATATAGTCTTCGTCGCGAAACCCCCAGTACCGAGAGCCACGATACGGAAAACCTTACTGAGACGCCGCCGCCGCCAATCCCATCTCGGGGGATTCAGGAGATCGCCTCCGGCACCCTGCCGGAGAGGGGAATCATCTCCGGGAGGACTCTTCACCGCCATGATCGCCTCCGGAGTGATGAGTGAGTAGTTCACCCCTGGACTATGGGTCCATAGCATTAGCTAGATGGTCGTCTTCTCCTTATGTGCTTCATTGTCGGATCTTGTGAGCTGCCTAATGATACGTCTCCGACGTATCGATAATTTCTTATGTTCCATGCCACATTATTGATGATATCTACATGTTTTATGCATACTTTATGTCATCATTATGCGTTTTCCGAAACTAACCTATTGATGAGATGCCGAAGGGCCAGTTGCTGTTTTCTGCTGTTTTTGGTTTCAGAAATCCTAGTAAGGAAATATTCTCGGAATCGGACGAAATCAACGCCCAGGGTCCTATTTTTCCACGAAGCTTCCAGAAGTCCGAAGGGGAAACGAAGTGGGGCCACGAGGTGGGGACACGGTAGGGCGGCGCGGCCCAAGCCCTGGCCGCGCCGGCCTAGTGTGTGGCCCCACCGAGGACTCCACCGACCTTGCCCTTCCGCCTACTTAAAGTCTTCGTCGCGAAAACCCTACCACGTTCGACGAAACCGGAGAAAACCTTCCCGGAGCCGCCGCCATCGCGAAGCCAAGATTCGGGGGACAGGAGTCTCTGTTCCGGCACGCCGCCGGGATGGGGAAGTGCCCCCGGAAGGCTTCTCCATCGACACCACCGCCATCTTCATCACCGCTGCTGTCTCCCATGAGGAGGGAGTAGTTCTCCATCGAGGCTCGGGGCTGTACCGGTAGCTATGTGGTTCATCTCTCTCCTATGTACTTCAATACAATAATCTCATGAGCTGCCTTACATGATTGAGATTCATATGATGATGCTTGTAATCTAGATGTCATTATGCTAGTCAAGTGAGTTTTACTTATGTGATCTCCGGAGACTCCTTGTCCCACGTGTGTAAAGGTGACAGGTGTGTGCACCGTGTGGGTCTCTTAGGCTATATTTCACGGAATACTTATTCACCGAGTTATGATTTGAGTTGGATGTCTCTATGAAATTGTGGTGTGTTAGTACCTCCTGTGAATGCTCAAAGTGACAGCGTGGGGTGTTCATTAGTACTTGTGAATGCATCTTTAAGGTTTGCCTACATGATGAATTAGTGTTCGTTATCTTGCCAGAGAGTAATTCAGAGTAGCATAGTGAAGTGCTTATTTATATCCCTTTATGATTACAATGTTGAGAGTGTCCACTAGTGAAAGTATGATCCCTAGGCCTTGTTCCTAAATACTTGCTATCGCTGCTTGTTTCTTGTTTTCTTGCATCTTTACTTCCTGCAATATTACTACCATCATCCGCACGCCGGCAAGCACTTTTACGGCGCCGTTACTACTTGTTCATATTCATTTATACCACCTGTATTTCACTATCTCTTCGCCGAACTAGTGCACCTATTAGGTGTGTTGGGGACACAAGAGACTTCTTGCTTTGTGGTTGCAGGGTTGCATGAGAGGGATATCTTTGACCTCTTCCACCACGAGTTCGATAAACCTTGGGTGATCCACTTAAGGGAAACTTGCTTGCTGTTCTACAAACCTCTGCTCTTGGAGGCCCAACACTGTCTACAAGAATAGAAGCACCCGTAGACATCAAGCTATTTTCTGGCGCCGTTGCCGGGGAGGAAAGGTAAAAGGCACTCATACTCCGGTCCCAGGTAATAAGTACTTTTCTGTTGCCGTTGTGTTTGTGCTCGAAGCTATTTCCTTTAGATCCTGCAGTTGCATCTTTTTGTTTCTTGTTTACACTATTTAGGCATAATGGACAACAATGAGCTTCTTATTCTATTTCCTGATTTAAGACATGGATGGTTTGATGCGAAAATTAAAAAACCTATGGAACATATTAGTATGAACGCTTTGAACACCATTGTTGCCAATGATATGGAAAATTCTAAGCTTGGGGAAGCTGGCTTTGATGAGCATGATATTTTTAGTCCCCCAAGCATTGAGGAGAAAATTTACTTTGATGATACTTTGCCTCCTATTTATGATGATTATAATGATATTGGTCTTTTAGTACCTCCTGTTATGGAGGATAAATTTGATTATGATTACAATATGCCTCCTATATTTGATGATGAGAATAATAATGATAGCTACTTTGTTGAATTTGCTCCCACTACAACTAATAAAATTGATTATGCCTATGTGGAGAGTAATAATTTTATGCATGAGACTCATGATAAGAATGTTTTAAGTGATGGGTATATTGTGGATTTCATCAATGATGCTACTGAAAGTTATTATGAGAGAGGGAAACATGGGTATATGCATCTTAATAATATTAAGTTTTCCCTCTTTATGTTGAGAATCTTGAAGTTACTCGTGTTTTATCCTCTTATGCTTGTCACTTTGTTCTTCATGAATTCATTTGTGTACAAGATTCCTTTTCATAGGAAGCATGTTAGGCTTAAATTTGTTTTGAATTTGCCTCTTGATGCTCTCTTTTGCTTCAAATACCATTTCTTGCGATTGCACCATTAAAACTGTTGAGCCCATCTTAATGGCTATAAAGAAAGAACTTCTTGGGAGATAACCCATGTGTTTATTTTGCTACGGTACTTTTATTTTATATTTGAGTCTTGGAAGTTGTTACTACTGTAGCAACCTCTCCTTATCTTAGTTTTGTGCATTGTTGTGCCAAGTAAAGTCGTTGATAGTAAGGTTCATACTAGATTTGGATTACTGCGCAGAAACAGATTTCTTTGCTTG
This sequence comes from Lolium rigidum, assembly GCF_022539505.1. Taxonomy (NCBI): domain Eukaryota; kingdom Viridiplantae; phylum Streptophyta; class Magnoliopsida; order Poales; family Poaceae; genus Lolium; species Lolium rigidum. Next base: position 351,149,226 of record NC_061510.1, read on the forward strand.
TCACGAATCTGGGTCTAATTCTCTGTAGGTAACTCAGAAAATTATGCCAATTTACGTGAGTGATCCTCAGATATGTACGCAACTTTCATTCAATTTGGGCATTTTCATCTGAGCAAGTCTGGTGCCACTTTAAAATTTGTCTTTACGGACTGTTCTGTTTTGATAGATTCTGCCTTTTATTTCGCATTGCCTCTTTTGCTATGTTGGATGGATTTCTTTGTTCCATTAATGTTCAGGAGCTTTGTGCAATGTCCAGAAGTGTTAAGAATGATTGTGTCACCTCTGAACATGTGAATTTTTGATTATGCACTAACCCTCTAATGAGTTTGTTTCGAGTTTGGTGTGGAGGAAGTTTTCAAGGGTCAAGAGAGGAGAATGATATACTATGATCAAAAAGAGTGAAGAGTCTAAGTTTGGGGATGCCCCGGTGGTTCATCCCTGCATATTTCAAGAAGACTCAAGCATCTAAGCTTGGGGATGCCCAAGGCATCCCCTTCTTCATCGACAAATTTATCGAGTTCCTCCCTTGAAACTATATTTTTATTCGGTCACATCTTATGTACTTTACTTGGAGCGTCCGTGTGCTTTTGTTTGTGTTTTTGTTTGAATAAATGCTTGTGTGGGAGAGAGACACGCTCCGCTGGTTCGTATGAACACATGTGTTCTTAGCTTTTAATGTTCATGGTGAAGGTTGAAACTGCTTCGTTCATTGCTATTTGGTTGGAAACAGAAAATGCTGCATGTGGTAAATGGTATAATGTCTTGAATAATTTGATACTTGGAAATTGTTGTGCTCATATAGATCATGTTTAAGCTCTTGCATCATGTACTTTGCACCTATTAATGAAGAACTACATAGAGCTTGTTAAAATTTGGTTTGCATGATTGGTCTCTCTAAGTCTAGATATTTTATGGTTAAGGTGTTTGAACAACAAGGAAGACGATGTAAAGTCTTATAATGCTTACAATATGTTCATATGTGAGTCTTGCTGCACCGTTTTATACTTGAGTTTGCTTCAAACAACATTGCTAGCCTAGCCTTGTATTGAGAGGAATTCTTCTCGTGCATCCAAATCCTTGAGCTAAAAACTATGCCATTTGTGTCCACCATACCTACCTACTACATGGTATTTCTCTGCCATTCCAAGCAAATACTTCATGTGCTACCTTTAAACAATTCAAAATATATTATCTCTTATTTGTGTCAATGTTTTATAGCTCATGAGAAAGTATGTGGTGTTTTATCTTTCGATCTTGTCATTTACTTTTGACAGACTTTCACAATGGACTAGTGGCTTCATCCGCTTATCCAATAATTTTGCAAAAAGGGCTGGCAATGGGGTTCCCAGCCCCAATTAATTAACTTGCATGAATAATTCTCTTCACATGTTTTGCTCTGATTCATCAGTAAGCAACTTAATTTTGCAAATAGACACTCCTCCATGGTATGTGATTGATTGGAAGGCACCCGAGGATTCGGTTAGCCATGGCTTGAGAAAGCAAAGGTTGGGAGGAGTGTCATCTAAAAAAATAAAAAAATATAAACTAAACTAAAGTACATGTGTAAACAAAGAGAAGAGGGATGATCTACCTTGCTTGGTAGAGATAACGTCCTTCATGGGAGCCGCTCTTGAAAGTCCGGTTGATAAGGTAGTTAGAGTACCCGCTACCATTCGTTGACAACAACAAACACCTCTCAAAACTTTACTTTTATGCTCTCTATATGATTTCAAAACTTAAAAAGCTCTAGCACATGATTTAATCCACTGCTTCCCTCTGCGAAGGGCTATTCTTTTACTTTATTGTTGAGTCGGTTTACCTACTTCTTTCTATCTTAGAAGCAAACACTTGTGTCAACTGTGTGCATTGATTCTTACATGTTTACCTATTGCACTTGTTATATTACTTTGTGTTGACAATTATCCATGAGATATACATGTTGAAGTTGAAAGCAACCGCTGAAACTTATATCTTCCTTTGTGTTGCTTCAATGCCTTTACTTTGAATCTATTGCTTTATGAGTAACTCTTATGCAAGTCTTATTGATGCTTGTCTTGAAAGTATTATTCATGAAAAGTCTTTGCTATATGATTCATTTGTTTACTCATTATCTTCATCATTGCTTCGAATCGCTGCATTCATCTCATATGCTTTACAATAGTATGATCAAGGTTATGATGGCATGTCACTCCAGAAATTATCTTTGTTATCGTTTACCTGCTCGGGACGAGCAGGAACTAAGCTTGGGGATGCTGATACGTCTCCGACGTATCGATAATTTCTTATGTTCCATGCCACATTATTGATGATATCTACATGTTTTATGCATATTTTATGTCATTATTATGCGTTTTCCGGAACTAACCTATTGACGAGATGCCGAAGGGCCAGTTCCTGTTTTCTGCTGTTTTTGGTTTCAGAAATCCTAGTAAGGAAATATTCTCGGAATCGGACGAAATCAACGCCCAGGGTCCTATTTTTCCACGAAGCTTCCGAAGTCCGAAGGGGAAACGAAGTGGGGCCACGAGGTGGGGACACGGTAGGGCGGCGCGGCCCAAGCCCCGGCCGCGCCGGCCTAGTGTGTGGCCTCACCGAGGACTCCACCGACCTTGCCCTTCCGCCTACTTAAAGTCTCCGTCGCAAAAACCCTACCACGTTCGACGAAACCGGAGAAAACCTTCCGAGCCGCCGCCATCGCGAAGCCAAGATCCGGGGGACAGGAGTCTCCGTTCCGGCACGCCGCCGGGACGGGGAAGTGCCCCGGAAGGCTTCTCCATCGACACCACCGCCATCTTCATCACCGCTGGCTGTCTCCCATGAGGAGGGAGTAGTTCTCCATCGAGGCTCGGGGTTGTACCGGTAGCTATGTGGTTCACCTCTCTCCTATGTACTTCAATACAATAATCTCATGAGCTGCCTTACATGATTGAGATTCATATGATGATGCTTGTAATCTAGATGTCATTATGCTAGTCAAGTGGGTTTTACTTATGTGATCTCCGGAGACTCCTTGTCCCACGTGTGTAAAGGTGACGAGTGTGTGCACCGTGTGGGTCTCTTAGGCTATATTTCACAGAATACTTATTCACCGAGTTATGATTTGAGTTGGATGTCTCTATGAAATTGTGGTGTGTTAGTACCTCCTGTGAATGCTCAAAGTGACAGCGTGGGGTGTTCATTAGTACTTGGGAATGCATCTTTAAGGTTTGCCTACATGATGAATTAGTGTTCGTTATCTTGCCGGAGAGTAATTCGGAGTAGCATAGTGAAGTGCTTATTTATATCCCTTTATGATTACAATGTTGAGAGTGTCCACTAGTGAAAGTATGATCCCTAGGCCTTGTTCCTAAATATCGCTATCGTCTGCTTGTTTCTTGTTTTACTGCATCTTTACTTCCTGCAATATTGCTACCATCATCTGCACACCAGCAAGCACTTTTCTGGCGCCGTTACTACTGTTCATATTCATTCATACCACCTGTATTTCACTATCTCTTCGCCGAACTAGTGCACCTATTAGGTGTGTTGGGGACACAAGAGACTTCTTGCTTTGTGGTTGCAGGGTTGCATGAGAGGGATATCTTTGACCTCTTCCTCCCCGAGTTCGATAAACCTTGGGTGATCCACTTAAGGGAAACTTGCTGCTGTTCTACAAACCTCTGCTCTTGGAGGCCCAACACTGTCTACAAGAATAGAAGCACCCGTAGACATCACCTAATATGATCAAGATCATCTATCTGTAATGCTATATGTTGTGTTTGTTGGGATCCGATGGATAGAGAATACTATGTTATGTTGATTATCAATCTATTACCTATGTGTTGTTTATGATCTTGCATGCTCTCCGTTATTAGTAGAGGCTCTGGCCAAGTTTTTGCTCTTAACTCCAAGAGGGAGTATTTATGCTCGATAGTGGGTTCATGCCTCCATTAAATCCGGGACGAGTGATGAGAAAGTTCTAAGGTTGTGGATATGTTGTTGCCACTAGGGATAAAACATTGATGCTATGTCCGAGGATGTAGTTATTGATTACATTACGCACCATACTTAATGCAATTGTCTGTTGTTTGCAACTTAATACTGGAAGGGGTTCGGATGATAACCTGAAAGTGGACTTTTTAGGCATAGATGCATGCTGGATAGCGGTCTATGTACTTTGTCGTAATGCCCAATTAAATCTCACTATATTCATCATATCATGTATGTGCATGGTCATGCCCTCTATATTTGTCAATTGCCCGATCGTAATTTGTTCACCCAACATGCTATTTATCTTATGGGAGAGACACCTCTAGTGAGCTCGTGGATCCCGGTCCTATTCTTTTACATTGAATACAATCTGCTGCAATACTTGTTTTCTTGTTCTTCGCAAACAATCATCATCCACACTATACATCTAATCCTTTGTTACAGCAAGCCGGTGAGATTGACAACCTCATCTGTTTCGTTGGGGCAAAGTACTTTGGTTGTGTTGTGCAGGTTCCACGTTGGCGCCGGAATCCCTGGTGTTGCGCCGCACTACACTTCGCCGCCATCAACCTTCAACGTGCTTCTTGGCTCCTCCTGGTTCGATAAACCTTGGTTTCTTTCCGAGGGAAAACTTGCTACTGTCTGCTTCACACCTTCCTCTTGGGGTTCCCAACGGACGTGTGTTAATTGCACGCATCAAGCATATTTTCTGGCGCCGTTGCCGGGGAGATCAAGACACGCTGCAAGGGGAGTCTCCACAATCCAATCTATTTACTTTGTTTTTGTCTTGCTTTATTTTATTTACTTTCTTGTTTGCTGCATTATATCAAAACACAAAAAAATTAGTTGCTAGTTTTACTTTATTTACTGTCTTGCTCTCTATATTAAAAACACAAAAAAATTAGTTACTTGCATTTACTTTATCTAGTTTGCTTTATTTACTATTGTTAAAATGAATACTCCTGAAAACACTAAGTTGTGTGACTTCACAAACACAAATAATAATGATTTCTTATGCACACCTATTGCTCCACCTGCTACTACAGCAGAATTCTTTGAAATTAAACCTGCTTTACTGAATCTTGTTATGAGAGAGCAATTTTCTGGTGTTAGTTCTGATGATGCTGCAGCCCATCTCAATAATTTCGTTGAACTATGTGAAATGCAAAAATATAAGGATGTAGATGGTGACATTATAAAATTAAAATTGTTTCCTTTCTCTTTAAGAGGAAGAGCTAAAGATTGGTTGCTATCTCTGCCTAAAAATAGTATTGATTCATGGACTAAATGCAAGGATGCTTTTATTGGTAGATATTATCCCCCTGCTAAAATTATATCTTTGAGGAGTAGCATAATGAATTTTAAACAATTGAATGAAATCTTTGGTTAAAAATTGCCCTACCCATGGACTGACTACTTGGATGATCATCCAAACCTTTTATGCAGGACTGAACTTTTCTTCGCGGAACCTATTGGATTCAGCTGCTGGAGGTACATTTATGTCCATCACTCTTGGTGAAGCAACAAAGCTTCTTGATAATATGATGATTAAATACTCTGAATGGCACACGGAAAGAGCTCCACAAGGTAAGAAGGTAAATTCTGTCGAAGAAACCTCTTCCTTGAGTGATAAGATTGATGCTATTATGTCTATGCTTGTGAATGATAGGACTAATGTTGATCCTAATAATGTTCCGTTAGCTTCATTGGTTGCTCAAGAAGAACATGTTGATGTAAACTTCATTAAAAATAATAATTTCAACAACAATGCTTATCGGAACAATTCTAGTAATAACTATAGGCCATATCCTTCGCTAATGGTAATAGTTATGGTAATTCTTATGGGAATTCTTACAACAATAATAGGAACACACCCCCTGGACTTGAAGCTATGCTTAAAGAATTTATTAGTACACAAACTACTTTTAACAAATCTGTTGAAGAAAAGCTTGATAAAATTGATATTCTTGCTTCTAAGGTTGATAGACTTGCCTCTGATGTTGATCTTTTAAAATCGAAAGTTATGCCTAATAAGGATATTGAAAATAAAATTGTTACTACAGCAAATGCCATCCAAGTTCGAATTAATGAGAATATAAGATTGATGGCTGAATTGCATGCTAGGTGGGAAAGAGAAGAAAATGAAAAACTAGCTAAAGAGAATAATGTAGCTAAAGTTTGGACTATTACCACCACTAGCAATGCTAATGCTCCACATGTTGCTGCACCTCCTACTAATAATGGTAAAAGGATTGGTGTTGGCAATGTTTCCACTTCTAATGCAAAGCACTGCAAAGCTAGCGGAAACTGCTAAAACTGCTGAAACTACCTGTGATAAAACTGCTGAAATTTTTTCCAACATTGGGGATGATGATCTCATTGCTGTAGATCATAATGGTTTAGACTTTTATGATTGCCACATCTCTGAAGTCATAAAGTTTTTACAAAAGCTTGCTAAAAGTCCCAATGCTAGTGCTATAAATTTAGCCTTTACAAAACATATTACAAATGCTCTCATAAAAGTTAGAGAAGATAAACTAAAACTTGAAACTTCTATTCCTAGGAAGTTAGAAGATGGTTGGGAGCCTATCATTAAGATGAGGGTCAATGATTTTTATTGTAATGCTTTATGTGATCTTGGTGCAAGTATTTCTGTTATGCCTAAGAAAATTTATGATATGCTTGACTTGCCACCATTGAAAAATTGTTATTTGGATGTTAATCTTGCTGATAATGCTATGAAGAAACCTTTGGGGAGGATTGATAATGTTCATATTATGGTTAACAATAACCTTGTCCTCGTTGATATTGTTGTCTTGGATATTGAATGCAATGCATCTTGTCCCATTATATTGGGAAGACCTTTTCTTCGAACTGTTGGTGCCACCATTGATATGAAGGAAGGTAATATTAAATATCAATTTCCTCTCAAGAAAGGTATGGAACACTTCCCTAGAAAGAGAATGAAGTTACCTTATGATTCTATTATTAGAATAAGTTATGATGTTGATGCTTCGTCTCTTGATGTTACTTGATACACACTTTCTGCGCCTAGCTGAAAGGCGTTAAAGAAAAACGCTTATGGGAGACAACCCATTATTTTACTACAGCACTTTATTTTATATTTGAGTCTTGGAAGTTGTTACTACGGTAGCAACCTCTCCTTATCTTAGTTTTGTGCATTGTTGTGCCAAGTAAAGTCGTTGATAGTAAGGTTCATACTAGATTTGGATTACTGCGCAGAAACAGATTTCTTTGCTGTCACGAATTTCGACCTAATTCTCTGTAGGTAACTCAGAAAATTATGCCATTTTACGTGCGTGATCCTCAGATATGTACGCAACTTTCATTCAATTTGGGCATTTTCATCTGGGAGTGTCTAGTGTCATTTTAAAATTCGTCTTTACGAACTGTTCTGTTTTGACAGATTCTGCCTTTTATTTCGCATTGCCTCTTTTGCTATGTTGGATGAATTTCTTTGTTCCATTAATGTCCAGTAGCTTTGTGCAATGTACAGAAGTGTTAATAATGATTATGTCACCTATGAACATGTAAATTTTTATTGTGCACTAACCCTCTAATGAGTTGTTTCGAGTTTGGTGTGGAGGAAGTTTTCAAGGATCAAGAGAGGGAGATGATACAATATGATCAAGGAGAGTGAAAGCTCTAAGCTTGGGGATGCCCCGGTGGTTCACCCCTGCATATTTTAAGAAGACTCAAGCGTCTAAGCTTGGGGATGCCCAAGGCATCCCCTTCTTCATCGACAACATTATCAGGTTCCTCCCCTGAAACTATATTTTTATTCCATCACATCTTATGTGCTTTGCTTGGAGCGTCGGTTTGTTTTTGTTTTTGTTTTTGTTTGAATAAAATGGATCCTAGCATTCATTTTGTGGGAGAGAGACACGCTCCGCTGTTGCATATGGACAAATATGTCCTTAGGCTTTACTCATAGTATTCATGGCGAAGGTTGAATCTTCTTCGTTAAATTGTTATATGGTTGGAATCGGGAAATGCTACATGTAGTAATTCTAAAATGTCTTGAATAATTTGATACTTGGAAATTGTTGTGCTCATGTTTAAGCTCTTGCATCATATACTTTGCACCTATTAATGAAGAAATACATAGAGCTTGCTAAAATTTGGTTTGCATAATTGGTCTCTCTAAAGTCTAGATAATTTCTAGTATTGAGTTTTGAACAACAAGGAAGACGGTGTAGAGTCTTATAATGTTTACAATATGTCTTTTATGTAAGTTTTTCTGCACCGGTTCATCCTTGTGTTTGTTTCAAATAACTTTGCTAGCCTAAACCTTGTATCGAGAGGGAATACTTCTCATGCATCCAAAATCCTTGAGCCAACCACTATGCCATTTGTGTCCACCATACCTACCTACTACATGGTATTTCTCCGCCATTCCAAAGTAAATTGCTTGAGTGCTACCTTTAAAATTTCCATTCTTTACCTTTGCAATATATAGCTCATGGGACAAATAGCTTAAAAACTATTGTGGTATTGAATATGTACTTATGCACTTTATCTCTTATTAAGTTGTTTGTTGGGCGATAACCATGTTCCTGGGGACGCCATCAACTACTCTTTGTTGAATATCATGTGAGTTTCCATGCATGTCCGTCTTGTCTGAAGTAAGGGAGATTTACCACTCATTTAATGGTTAGAGCATGCATAATGTTAGAGAAGAACATTGGGCCGCTAACTAAAGCCATGAATCATGGTGGAAGTTTCAGTTTTGGACATACATCCTCAATCTCATATGAGAACATTAATTGTTGCTACATGCTTATGCATTAAAGAGGAGTCCATTATCTGTTGTCTATGTTGTCCCGGTATGGATGTCTAATTAGAGTATAATCAAAAGCGAGAAATCCAAATGCGAGCTTTCTCCTTAGACCTTTGTACAGGCGACATAGAGGTACCCCTTTGTGACACTTGGTTAAAACATGTGTATTGCGATGATAATCCCGGTAATCCAAGCTAATTAGGACAAGGTGCGGGCACTATTAGTACACTATGCATGAGGCTTGCAACTTGTAAGATATAATTTACATAACACATATGCTTTATTACTACCGTTGACAAAATTGTTTCTTGTTTTCAAAACCAAAGCTCTAGCACGAATATAGCAATCAATGCTTCCTTCTGCGAAGGGTCTTTCTTTTACTTTTATGTTGAGTCAGTTCACCTATCTCTTTCCACCTCAAGAAGCAAACACTTGTGTGAACTGTGCATTGATTCCTACATACTTACATATTGCACTTGTTATATTACTTTACATTGACAATATCCATGAGATATACATGTTATAAGTTGAAAGCAACCGCTGAAACTCAATCTTCCTTTGTGTTGCTTCAATACCTTTACTTTTGCTTTATGATTTAACTCTTATGCAAGACTTATTGATGCTTGTCTTGAATGTACTATTCATGAAAAGTCTTTGCTTTATGATTCAGTTGTTTACTCATGTCATTACCATTGTTTTGATCGCTGCATTCATTACATATGCTTACAATAGTATGATCAAGGTTATGATGGCATGTCACTCCAGAAATTATCTTTGTTGTCGTTTACCTGCTCGGGACGAGCGAGAACTAAGCTTGGGGATGCTGATACGTCTCCGACGTATCGATAATTTCTTATGTTCCATGCCACATTATTGATGATATCTACATGTTTTATGCATACTTTATGTCATATTTATGCATTTTCCGGCACTAACCTATTAACGAGATGCCGAAGAGCCAGTTGTTGTTTTCTACTGTTTTTGGTTTCAGAAATCCTACAAAGGAAATATTCTCGGAATTGGACGAAATCAACGCCCAGGGGCCTATTTTTCCACGAAGCTTCCAGAAGACCTTACGAGGTGGCGCCACACTAGGGCGGCGCGGCCCAAGCCTTGGCCGCGCCGGCTTGGTGTGTGGGGCCCTCGTGTGGCCCCCTGACCTGCCCTTCCGCCTACATATAGTCTTCGTCGCGAAACCCCCGGTGCGAGAGCCACGATACGGAAAACCTTGCGAGACGCCGCCGCCGCCAATCCCATCTCGGGGGATTCGAGGAGATCGCCTCCGGCACCTGCCGGAGAGGGGAATCATCTCCCGGAGGACTCTTCACCGCCATGATCGCCTCCGGAGTGATGAGTGAGTAGTTCACCCCTGGACTATGGGTCCATAGCGGTAGCTAGATGGTCGTCTTCTCCTTATGTGCTTCATTGTCGGATCTTGTGAGCTGCCTAACATGATCAAGATCATCTATCTGTAATGCTATATGTTGTATTTGTCGGGATCCGATGGATATAGAATACTATGTTATGTTGATTATCAATCTATTACCTATGTGTTATTTATGATCTTGCATGCTCTCCGTTATTAGTAGAGGCTCTGGCCAAGTTTTTGCTCTTAACTCCAAGAGGGAGTATATATGCTCGATAGTGGGTTCATGCCTCCATTAAATGCGGGACGAGTGGCGAGAAAGTTCTAAGGTTGTGGATGTGCTATTGCCACTAGGGATAAAACATTGATGCTATGTCCGAGGATGTAGTTATTGATTACATTACGCACCATACTTAATGCAATTGTACAGTTGTTTGCAACTTAATACTGGAAGGGGTTCGGATGATAACCTGAAAGTGGACTTTTTAGGCATAGATGCATGCTGGATAGTGGTCTATGTACTTTGTCGTAATGCCCAATTAAATCTCACTATATTCATCATATCATGTATGTGCATGGTCATGCCCTCTCTATTTGTCAATTGCCCGACTGTAATTTGTTCACCCAACATGCTATTTATCTTATGGGAGAGACACCTCTAGTGAACTGTGGACCCCGGTTCTATTCTTTTACATTGAATACAATCTGCTACAATACTTGTTTTACTGTTCTTCGCAAACAATCATCATCCACACTATACATCTAATCCTTTGTTACAGCAAGCCGGTGAGATTGACAACCTCACTGTTTCGTTGGGGCAAAGTACTTTGGTTGTGTTGTGCAGGTTCCACCTTGGCGCCGGAATCTCTGGTGTTGCGCCGCACTACACTTCGCCGCCATCAACCTTCAACGTGCTTCTTGGCTCCTCCTGGTTCGATAAACCTTGGTTTCTTTCTGAGGAAAAACTTGCTACTGTCTGCATCACACCTTCCTCTTGGGGTTCCCAACGAACGTGTGTTAATTGCACGCATCAAAGCGATGTACAGGCTCTGTAGAGCAGTGATCGGTGTGTTCAGTGAAAAATATCTGCGGCAATCTAATGCAGAGGACACAGCCCGTCTGTTGTCAATCAACGCTTGCAGGGGGTTCCTGGGATGCTTGGCAGCATAGACTACATGCCTTTGGGAGTTGAAGAACTGCCACTTTGGTTGGCAGGGGCGTACAACGACCATTCTGAGGGGTGCACAGTGATCCTTGAAGCTGTTGCTTCACATGACACATGGATTTGGCACTCATTCTTCAGAATGGCCGGCTCGCACAATGACATCAATATGCTGCAACGTTCTCCAGTGTTTTATAGGCTAGCGTACGCTTAGTCCCTCATGTGGATTTTGAGATCAATGGCCACCACTACAACTACAACAAGGGATACTACCTTGCTGATGTTATCTATCCACCTTGGACTACACTCGTGAAGACAATCCGTCGTCCCAACTCAGAGCAGGAGGCAATGTTTGCCAAAGAGCAAGAGGCAGCCCGGAAAGATGTCGAGCAGGCGTTTGGCATCCTCCAAGCTCGTTGGGCTATCGACAGACACCCTGCTAGTGGATGGAGTGTGCAAACTCTATGGAAGGTGATGACCGCTTGTGTAATCATGCACAACATGATTGTTGAGGTAGAGGGGGATGATTCACTGTTTGATAATGATTGGGATGGCCAGGGAGAGTTGGTTGCTCCTCAAGGTGGTCCGGCATCATTCCAGGATATCCTCCATTTGCACCACAAAATTCAGGATCAAGCGTTTCACAACCAGCTTCAGGTTGATTTGGTTGAGCACATTGGGCGCATGTTGGCAACAATGCTGCAAATAACAACAATGAAGAAAATCCCGAAGAAAACGATGCCTAGGCCATTTGTATAAATTTACGTTTTTATTTGAATAAGTATTTCATCATTGAATAGGTGGATAATGATCTTATGTAATAAATCTTGAGCATTTCAACTTATTTATTTATTTTTATGCATTTATATTGAATTTAAAGGCAAATGGCAGCTCTTATGGCCGCGACCCATATCTAGCCGCTTTGGGCGCAGCGTGCGACCCAAACGGACACGCGGACGCATGGCGTTGTCCGCGTGTCTGCGCGACCACCCAAACGACCCAAAGCAGACGGCCCAACGCGTCCTTTTGGATCGCCCCGTTGGAGATGCCCTTAGAGCATCTCTAGTCGTCTCCCCGACGAGGCCCCCGACAGCCTTTTTTCATCCGGACGGTGAAAAATGGCCCAGTCGCGCCCCCGGATCCTCGTTTTCGCCCGGATTTGGGCTTTCCCCAGCCCATGTCATCCATTGGTGATGCGGCACTGTATACAAGCGCTGGTCCAGCAAGAACTTGAGACTGTAGTGGTCCGTGCGAATATGGAACGGCCGCCCCCAGAGATATGGCCGCCAGTGGCGCACCGCCTGGACCAAGCCGATGAGCTCCCGCTCGTAAGACGCAAGCTTGTGATGGCGTGCGGCGAAGGGGCGGCTGAAGTACGCCAGCGGCCCGTCGCCCTGGTGGAGGACAGCGCCAAACCCCACGCCCGAGGCGTCGTAGTCCACCACGAACAGCTTGTCGAAGTCGGGCATCTGGAGAACGGGCCCTGTCGTAAGGGTCTGCTTGAGGGCCTCGAACGCCTCGGTCGCCTCTGAGTCCCAGGAAAAGGCGTCGCGATGCAGGAGGCGTGTCAGGGGCGCGGCGATGAGGATGAACTCCCGGATGAATTTCCGGTAGTAACCTGCGAGACCCAGGAAGCCGTGTAGGGACTGAGGGGACTGTGGTGTTGGCCACGCTGCGACCGCGGTGATCTTGTCGGCATCCATGGCGACGCCCTCCGCCGAGATGACGTGTCCCAGATACGTGACGGAGGTGGTGCCGAAAGAGCACTTCGAGTGCTTGAGGTATAGGTGGTGTGTGCAGATCGTTGAAGATGATGGCCACGTGCTGCAGGTGCTCCGCCCAAGACGAGTTGTAGATAAGAATGCCATCAAAGAAAATAAGCACAAAGCGGCGCAAGTCGGGGCTGAGCGCGTCGTTCATCAGGGTCTGGATGTCGCCGGGGCGTTGGAGAGGCCAAAAGGCATCATCAAGAACTCGAAATGGCCATGTCCGGAGCGCCGTCTTCGCGATATCATCCGGGTGCATCCGCACCTGGTGATAGCCGGAGCGTAGGTCTAGCTTGGTGAAGAAGCGCTCCCGTGTAACTCGTCCAAGAGCTCATCGACGACAGGGATATGGAACTTGTCCTTGGACGTTCGGGCATTGAGGGCGCGGTAGTCGATGCAGAAACGCCATGTGCCATCGGCCTTGCGCACGAGGAGCACCGGCGCGGAGAAGGGCGATCTCGAAATCCGAATGATGCCCTGAGCGAGCATGACCGCAACTTGGCGTTCGAGCTCGTCCTTCTGCAGCTGGGGGTAGCGGTACGACCGTACGGCCACATGAGCTGTGTCCAGCAGCAGGTGGATGTGATGGTCACAGGGGCGGGCTGGCGGCAAGCCCTGCGGCTCATCGAAGAGGTCGATGTGGAGGGCGGCCAGGAGGGGATGCTCTCCGTCGAGGACGATCGCCGCCAGCTGGGGCTGAGGAGCCACCGGGGGAGGCACCGTCGACTCCCTCCCACCGGACGCGGCGGCTCTGATACCAAGTTGATAGGAACTAGGATCCTACCAGGCCTCGGTCTTAGGTTACAGTGGTGGAAGGGAGGAGGGTGAGGAGCTTGGCGCGGACGACGGCGTTATAGCGCCGTGGCCGCGCGGTTGAGGAGGTATTGATGGCACAGGGGAGGTGGTTAGGGTTTAGGACTCTGACTCCCGAGGGAGTCGGCAACAAATATGTTTATTGCGTAAATCCAAACGATGTTTATATAAGCTAAAGAAATAAAGATAACTTAGGCTAAGCCCCTAATTAGGCCCACTATTGGTCTTCCTCCGGTTGTACCGTAAGGCCAGTCATAACACAGATTGAAGCATAAACATAGTAAGACAATTCGGCAACATCCATGGAGACAAAGAAATCAGAAGGGGCGTACAGAAGTTCACATGGGGCTTGAGATGATACCAGTCAGGGAGGAACCAAAGGTCTTGCGGCAAGGCGCCACCCAAATCCTGGAAGGGGCAAAAACCTTGAACTTCAGGGCATCATAGATTCATAGCTACATCGTAGGAGTTATCTCTGACTCAGAATAACGGAGCAAATGGACGACCATGAGTTGAAATTAACAAATAATTAAGCAAACTTTTGCTAAATGAACATGACATTATATAATAATCAGGACATCCGTGGATAAATAGATTTGCTAATGGCCGAGAAATTTTCAAACTCAGCAAAAAAAAATCTATGGCTTTCAACATATGAATTTAGGGAAGCCTAAGGAGTAATAGAGGCCTTAGATGAAAATCATTTTTAGCATACATGATACATCTTGCAAAAACTATTGTACCTAGCTTGTTCAAATCACCTTGCACAAGGAGCCGCAAGATTAAGGAGCCTCTGACGACCACGGCTCCATCAACGAGGAGACTACTTCAGATGATTCGCGGTCATAGCGTCGATGCTACCTAGTATGCATGAATCCTTTCCCTCTTCTTGACAAAACTGACCTCAGAACCGCGGGTAGTATGTTCCTTTTCCTCTTCTTGACAAAACTAACCTCAAAACCGCGTGCACAGGAAGGAGACTCCGCACTTTTCATCGATTGGCAGCAATAACTTCTAAAGTTTCAGCATGTGAGCCTAAAGTTTCAATAAATATTCTGAATTTATTCAAACCGTTCAAAAGTACATACTGCATTTCAACGGACAAGTAAATATTTAATTTATCAATTGTAGGGCTTTACCCTCCCCGAAGGAAAGGAGCCCTTTCAGAAATTCTCAGTGACCCGTGAGGGCCAAAGAGGGGGTTTGGAAATAGTTTTCAACCAGCAATTGACGCGCCTCGGTATAACCTCACTAGCTGCGTCATTGCCCCAAGCGAGGTGGGACAAAAGAAACTCAACAACCGGAGGGAGAACATAGCTGCGCACGGCTCGCTCTTCTCATGGGCCGGGAATGTGGAAATGGAAGTTCACTATCGGGCCGTCTTGCTATCTTGCGCTAATCGTAGTGCTATGCTACTAGGCGCGTCCAAAACAGAAAAGGACGGAAAAAAAATACCCGCATACAGCGACCCGCCGCCGCCGCCGCCTCCCTCGCTGCATTCCGCCGGCACCAGCCGCAAGAGCCCTGCCGCCTGGACTGTTCCCCGTCTCCTCCAGGCGGACTCCTCTGCAGAGAGATTGCTCGCCGCGGCTGCTCTGTATCGAGTCCGACGCCGCCTTCAGCCCGGAGTTGTCTACACCGAGCTTGCCGCCTCAGGCCCGAGAGCTTCTCCAAATCCGAGCACGCCTTCTACAGCCCAAGCACGCCCTCCAGCCGAGCACCAGCCAGGAGCTCCACCGCTCTCTCCCCCCGGTGAGCTGCCGACCTACTCACTGATACAGTATATGCCACTGTAACCTTATTTGTATGACCCCTATAAGCTGATTTGTATATACCCAACTGTTGTGATTTGTATGTCCCCTCATAGCTGCTTTGTAGTAGTATCTTAAACAAATGTTGACGGGATTTTCTTAGGAGAGCACACAAGTTATGCTAATACAAACAGGAATGACATGAATCTCCTACACCAACTCTCTACGCAGGCCGCACAGACCAGCGAGTGGAGCGTCGTCTCAAGCAGCGGGAGGTGACCAGGTTTGCCCCCAGCCTCAGCTCACCCATCTCAGCTCCAGAATTTGGAATGTGAGTGGTGACAGGACTTTGGGTCGAATCACAGCTTTCGTCATGTCATCATTCGCCGGTCTCTCCGTTGTCACCAACGGAAAGCACTGCACCACGACGGCCATCGATGCCGGCATGGGCAGTGGGTACCACCTGCTTGTGGTCAAAGACTACTTGCGCACCGTACAAGAGGTGCCCAACGGCAAGAGCATCTGCTCTGGGCATTTCATGGTAGGAGGACATAAATGGTGCATCAAATACCACCCAAATGGCAAGCAGCCAAGTTGTGCCGACTTCATTTCTCTCGGTCTTTGCCTTGTCGATGACGATGTTGAAGAGGCTGTGAAGGCCAAGTTCATGTTTAGCTTCGTCGACCAGGTTGAGAAGCAAAAGGCAAAGGAATTTTTTGCAAATCAAACATACATCTTCCCCGTCAAAGGTTATTGTTGGGGCTCCTTGAAGTTTATGAAAAGAGATGCCCTTGAACGGTCAGCTCATCTAAAGGCTGATTGTTTCACCATCCGGATTGACATCATGGTCTGCAATGATCTCACCACACAGCAGGATGCCGTTGGCACCCTGTCTGGCATAGGCCAACATTTCAAAATTCTACTTCAAGATAAAGTGGGTTGTGATGTCACATTTGAGGTCAGTGGTGAGACGTTCCTTGCACACCGTTGTGTGCTTGCAGCCCGATCTAAAGTTTTCAGGGCACAGTTCTTTGGCCCCATGACACAGGGTATCACGTCCAGTGCCATACAGATCAAAGACATGGATGCAAAAGTGTTTGCAGCTATGCTTAGCTTCATCTACTCAGACTCATTTCCTGAGATGGAGGAGAACAAAGCACAAGCTGTCGAAGAACAAGAAGAGGAAGCAGCAAAGCTTGTTACGTGGATGCAGGACTTGTTTGTAGCGTCAGACAGATATGATATCCAGCAGCTCAAGTTCTTATGTGAAAAGAAGTTGTTCAACCTCACAGGTGTGAGCTCCGTGGCCTGCACTCTAGCTCTAGCTGAGCGACACAACTGCCACAGATTGAAGGATGCGTGCTTGACGTTTATCCAAGTCCAATCTCCCAAGTGTTTGGAAAAGGTAATGGAGACTGATGGCTGGGAGCTTATAGTTACGACCTATCCCTCTATTTTGAAGGAGATCATTGCCAAGGTTGCGTCCAATCAGAAGGACAATAAGAGGAAATATGAGAGTATGTAATGCAAGACCTGAAGTAATACTGGAGTATTATGCATATATGGGATAGGATCCTCTAGGTAGATGGTAGTCTGTGTGTCTTGCTTTTGTTTCATCATGTTGTTCGCCTATATGCTGAACCAGAAATATCCAGCATATGGGCAAATGTGAAGGTCTGTAGTTTCAGGTGTAAGCATCAACATTGATCTGTGCAAGTAACCTAGCTAGTCGTTTCTCTTTGCATTGTTTCGTATATTGTTGCTTTGTGCCTTCCCCTGTCAAGTAGAATGAAGTAAGTATAAATAGGTTATGCTGCTTTGCTGATTGGATGAAATAATGCTAGCAATATCATTTAGTACACATGACTGTCAATAGGTCATGTTATTTATCTTCAGCCATGTGTTTTATTCTATCCACCTAAATGCTACTCCCTCTACCAAATTATAAGACGTTTTAGCACACTGTTCTAGTAATCTAAAACGTCTTATAATTTGTTACAGAGGAAGCAGTATTTTCAGCTACTTATCTGCTTTTCATAGAAGTATTAAATTAGATGAAGATTGTTCTCTGAATAAATGGACAATTTAGAGAGTATGATCTCTAAAAATAAATAATTCTACTTGACCAAGATAGTTATGCTTGCACTTTTTATTGTTGTTTTCGCACAACTTGACTGTTTTTTCTACTGATTCTAATGATTTATTAGTTTCATTGATACTAACTTTCTCCTGTTTCTTGTGATTCTGGATAAACATCTTTAGTCTAGTGTTATCTTCCAGTCTTGTTGTTCCATTCTCTAGAATTTTACATCCAGATGAAGAAAAATTTCAAAATTCTTCTGAAATTTCTGGTCGCATTCTCTCAAACTTCACATCCAGTTGGTTCTGAACTAGAAAAACTTGTGCTCTTCTAAGCTCTTCCAGTTCAAAAATCTTAGACTACTACACCCAGTCCTTTTTAGTTTGATGCAGGTCAACCTGGAAATATGGATAACTTTTTGATGAACAAAGGAACTTGCTTGCCCGCCCGGAGCAAGCCTGATTCCGTCGACACCTACGACTACTTGCTTGCCTTTTCTTTATCTGCCCGCCTAGTAGAGTGTGTTTCAATTCAATTCACCATACTCCTGACTGGTTATATTCATTGGTTAGTGCATTCTTAATTTCATATCATTCCATCATGTACGCATAAAAGATTTACAAATGTCATAAGCTTCTCAACCTGCATCTTCAGCCCCTTTGAGATTATTCAGATTGAATTTTACAAACGAATCATCTAGCAAAACCCTCGTAGTAATGCTGCCAAGTCCAGATTTCACATGTTCTCATACATACACAACTGTCCTCCTGCATCGGTTATCTTAAATTGAACTTTTGAGAATATTCAGATTGAATTTTACAAACGAATCATCTAGCAAAACCCTTGTAGCAATGCTGCCAAGTCCAGATTTCACATGTTCTCATACATACACAACTTTCCTCCTGCATCGGTTATCTTAAATTGAACTCTGTTGTTTTCTCCATCGCATGCACGGATACATGTGCCAAATAAAAAGCAGAGGATTGTGCAGTGCATGTTTGGTTAAAAGAATATTAGTCTGCTTGTCTAAATTGGTTGGTAACTAGTGTGATTTAAAGGATTTATGTACTATGAAACCTAGAAACTCAATTTGGCTCCTAAATGTCTACAAAAATATATTTTTTCAAGTGTTGAATTTTTTTACTCCAATTCTACATGTACATGTCCACTATGTATATTTGTCAAGTTTCGCGAAAAACCGATATTTTTCATGGTCTATATAAAGAAGAGAAAAGTTATCCTCAGCTGCAGTATATGTATGTTCATCACTGTTTAGTCTGACCTCAGCTACAGTTATCCTCACAATTGTCAGCAACTGCTTCGTAGGCTGTTGGTTCTTCACACAATGATAATCTCTGTACCTCTATGTCTGGGAGTTGTACGACTTGTTCTGCAGCCATGAAACGACCATAGCCTGAACGGAACCAGATCCTCTAATGTATAGAAGGGAAGTCACCGTGCTACAGTATCAGCCTAGTGTAGAATGAAGAAGCAAAATCAGGGACTGTTAGCAGGTTATTTACTGGTTAATTATTGCGCATATAAATAATCTAAAATTGATTTTATTACACCATAATTTTATTTATATGTGACTAATGTAAATGCATGTTGTGGATTTGTATTTTGCAAACTAATTTGAGCTATTTTAGCCTTAAGGATATGGATTGAAAGAAGGAAAGTTAGGATGTTGAGTTTCTCTAACTTTGCTTCTGTAAGTTAGAGGATCTGTTCCAGCCCTGAACATCGTCCATGCTCACCTCTGAGGATGAGATGATGACAGACGCTTCTGGACCCTCGGTGTCAAGTGAGATCTCATCTAAGTTCCACTTATAATGCATTTTATTTTTTCTAGTGTAAATTTTTACACTAGAATTTGAACTAGAAAATATAAAATATACGCTATAAGTAAAATTTTGGTGAGATCCCACCTTGACACCTTATTCTGGAGCATCGGTGGTGAAGTTTGCATCTTCTTTGAACTTGTGTCGATAGGATGAACGTATCCCACAGGCGAGATCATTCATCTGCGCGCATATTTCGTCACGCCTCAATGTCTTCGGAACCTCGCCGGGAACTGGACAGATGCGTTTGTGTTTGTTCCACCAATTCTCCAGTTCGGAACGATCAACAGTCTGAAGCCACAGAACATGAGCAATCAGGGAGATGAAACATACTAGTACTACGTACAAGGAAAAGAACCATAAAGAACACCACAGGATAATGCAGCTGTTCGGTTAGAGTTCAATTGCTGTCTCGAAAAAAAAAAACTAAAGGAAATGCAATGGACTAATAAAGGATTCAGTTCCTAACAGAACTTGCATATCCATCTAGGACACTGTTCCTCGTGCCCAACCATCTGATGAAGATCACCCGCTGTCTCGAATCTCGATGACCTGCAAGGCCACCCAGCTCGACAATGAAGCAGCCGCCGCACTTTTCTGCACTTTTCTTGCCACGGCTCCGGTAGTTTCAGTTTGTTTTTTGAGACAGAGGTGGGTTCATCACAGTCCGCTTTTTATTTGCAACATTTGAATGATGAAGATGCTCCAGTTTGGATTTTTAGCTTATATAAATATTTTCTGAGGAGCCTCCTCTGTGATCTGTCAAAGTTTCATTGTAAATTATAGATGAAAAAGTTTAGGAGTGGTGTTTTGGCTCCTGGGTGCATATGCTCCCTTTTGTTTAAACTGCAACTTTCATACATTTTGAAATGTTAAAAAATTCCAAACGAAAAATTCACGTGTACATCTTGACATGCTACGTACACACAAAGTCTTTCCATGAAAAATCAACTAGTAGTTTGAGCTGTGTAAAAAAGACAAAATTTAGTGCTAAAAATAAGGTTTTTTGTGAGACTTGTTTTGTCTTTTTTACATCGACCATAAAAAATATCGGTTTTTCTCGAAACTGCACAAACGCAGATAGATTGTCGAGATGTACATGCGAAATTGTTTGCAATTTTTTTTTATAATTAGAAATATGTTTTTTAGGTGGAGAGAGCATATGCACCCAGGAGCCGAATTGAATTTCCGAAAAGTTTATGTTTATGAACTGTAGGGCTTTACCCTCCCCGAAGAGAGGAAGCCCTTCCAGAAATTCTCAGTGGCCCCGGAGGGCCAAAGAGGGGGTTTGGAAATAGTTTTCAACCAGCAGTTGACGCGCCTCGGTAGCTGCGTCATTGCCCCAAGCGCAAAGATGCCTTCTTCGGATCGCAAACCTCCCCTTCTTAGAGCATCTCTAACAGAGCCCGTAAACGTGCAAACTGTAAAACGCGAGTTCAGGCCACTGAACTCGTGTTTACAGGTCGAAAAAGTGTGGGCGCAGATCAGAACCCGTACAGTCAAACCGTAAAAAAGCATATTCCAAAAGATGGACCCCTTTTTTTTTCTTTTTCCTCACTACTTCTTCTTCTTCGTCAAATTTCTCACGCAGCTCTGGCCGCCCTGCGCCAGCCCCGCCGCTCCCCCGCCCCGCGCCGCTCGGCCGCGCCGCTCACCCGTCCTGCCCCTCCCCCACCCCGCCTTGTGTGTCGCCCTGCCCCTACCCCGCCTCGCGCCGCCCGGCCGCGCCGCCCGGCCCCGCGCCGGCCTCGCGCCTCCCCGGCCGCGCCGCCCGGCCCCGCGGCTGCGCCGCCGCGCGACGCCCTGCCTTGGCCGCGTCCCGCTCCGCCACGCCCCGCCCGCAGTCCGCGCCGCCCGCCCCGGCCTCGCCCTGGCTCGGCGCGCCCCGCTCCGCCCCTGCCCCAGCCCCGCCCGAGCCTGCCCCGGCGAGCTCAACCCCGCCCCGCCTCGTCACGGACGTCTCCAGGTCCGCCCCGGCCGCGCCCGGCGAACTCGTGGCCGGCCAGCTGTCCGTTCTCCCTTCCCCGAGCTCGCAACGCACGGCCCCGCCGAAATTTGGTTGACATTCGGCCGGATTTTGTCGAATTTGGTCCTATTCCGGTAGTCTTCCGGCGGAAGTGCACTGTTTGGAGCTAAAGTTTCAGCCCGCCAAAACGCCACTAGGAGCGTTCAGTTCGACCTTTCGACCCCTACAAATACAGGCCGACGGAGCGAACCGAGCGTAACCCGAAAAAATATTTTCAGTTTTGGCTCGTTTATGATCACTAATCCGCGCAATTATTCGGCCCGAATCCGTAAACTGGCGATTATTTTTCGATTTTGAGCTTTTTATGGGCTCTGTTAGAGATGCTCTTATACCCAGCCTCACGTGTCACGCCCCACTCCCCAACCGAAGTGGGACAAAAGAAACTCAACAACCGAGAACACAGCTGCGCACAGGCTCGCTCTTCTCATGGGCCGGTAATGTGGAAATGGAAGTCCACTATCGGCCTGACAAGCTATCTTGCGCTAATCGTAGTGCTATGCTACTAGGCGCGTCCGAAACAGATTTGGACGAAATTTTTTTACCCGCATACAGCGACCCGCCGCCGCCGCCTCCCCCGCTGCCTCCCGCCGGCACCAGCCGCAAAAGCCCTGCCGCCTGGACTGTTCCCCGTCTCCTCCAGGCGGACTCCTCTGCAAGATTGCTCGCCGCGGCTGCTCTGTATCGAGTCCGACGCCGCCTCCAGCCCGGAGTTGTCTTCATCGAGCTTGCCGCCTCCGGCCCGAGCACCTCCTCCCGCCACCCGCCCCGAGCACGCCTTCTACAGCCCAAGCACGCCCTCCAGTCGAGCACCAGCCCGGAGCTCCACCGCTCTCTCCCCCGGTGAGCTGCCGACCTAGTCACTAATATTACTGATATATGCCACTGTAACCTTATTTGTATGTCCACTATTAGCTGATTTGTATATACCCCACTGTTGTGATTTGTATGTCCCCTCTTAGCTGATTTGTAGTACTACTGTATTAAAACAAATGTTGACGGGATTTTCTTAGGAGAGCACAGAAGTTATGCTAATACAAACAGGAATGACATGAATCTCCTACACCAACTCTCTACGCAGGCCGCACAGACCAGCGAGTGGAGCGTCGTCTCAAGCAGCGCTGCAGCGGGAGGTGACAAGGTTTGCCCCCAGCCTCAGCTCACCCATCTCAGCTCCAGAATTTGGAATGTGAGTAGTGACAGGACTTTGGGTCGAATCACAGCTTTCGTCATGTCAACATTCGCCGGTCTCTCCGTTGTCACCAACGGAAAGCACTGCACCACGACGGCCATCGATGCCGGCATGGGCAGTGGGTACCACCTGCTTGTGGTCAAAGACTACTTGCGCACCGTACAAGAGGTGCCCAACGGCAAGAGCATCTGCTCTGGGCATTTCATGGTAGGAGGACATAAATGGTGCATCGACTACTGCCCTAATGGCAAGCAGCCAAGTTGTGCCGACTTCATCTCTCTCGGTATTTGCCTTGTCGATGACGATGTTGAAGAGGCTGTGAAGGCCAAGTTCATGTTTAGCTTTGTCGACCAGGTTGAGAAGCAAAAGGCAAAGGAATTTTTTGCAAATCAAACATGCATCTTCCCCATCAAAGGTTATTGTTGGGGCTCCTTGAAGTTTATGAAAAGAGATGCCCTTGAACGGTCAGCTCATCTAAAGGCTGATTGTTTCACCATCCGGATTGACATCATGGTCTGCAATGATCTCACCACACAGCAGGATGCCGTTGGCACCCTGTCTGGCATAAGCCAGCATTTCAAAATTCTACTTCAAGATAAGGTGGGTTGTGATGTCACATTTGAGGTCAGTGGTGAGACGTTCCTTGCACACCGGTGTGTGCTTGCAGCCCGATCTAAAGTTTTCAGGGCACAGTTCTTTGGCCCCATGGCACAGGGTATCACGTCCAGTGCCATACAGATCAAAGACATGGATGCAAAAGTGTTTGCGGCTATGCTTAGCTTCATCTACTCAGACTCGTTTCCTCAGATGGAGGAGAACAAAGCACAAGCTGTCCAAGGACAGGAAGAGGAAGCAGCAAAGCTTGTTACGTGGCTGCAGGACTTGCTTGTAGCGTCAGACAGATATGATATCCAGCAGCTCAAGTTCTTATGTGAAAAGAAGTTGTTCAACCTCATATGTGTGAGCTCTGTGGCCTGCACTCTAGCTCTAGCTGAGCGACACAACTGCCACGGATTGAAGGATGGGTGCTTGACGTTTATCCAAGTCCAATCTCCCAAGTGTTTGGAAAAGGTAATGGAAACTGATGGCTGGGAGCTTATAGTTACGACCTATCCCTCTATTTTGAAGGAGATCATTGCCAAGGTTGCGTCCAATCAGAAGGACAACAAGAGGAAGTATGAGAGTATGCAATGCAAGACCTGAAGTAATACTGGAGTATTATGCATATATGGGATAGGATCCTCTAGGTAGATGGTAGTCTGTGTGTCTTGCTTTTGTTTCATCATGTTGTTTGCCTATATGCTGAACCAGAAATATCCAACATATGGGCAAATGTGAAGGTCTGTAGTTTCAGGTGTAAGCATCAACATTGATCTGTGCAAGTAACCTAGCTAGTCGTTTCTCTTTGCATTGTTTCGTATATTGTCGCTTTGTGCCTTCCCCTGTCAAGTAGAATGAAGTAAGTATAAATAGGTTATGCTGCTTTGCTGATTGGATGAAATTATGCTAGCAATATCATTTAGTACACATGACTGGCAATAGGTCATGTTCATTATCTTCAGCCATGTGTTTTATTCTATCCACCTAAATGCTACTCCCTCTACCAAATTATAAGACGTTTTAGCACACTGTTCTAGTAATCTAAAACGTATTATAATTTGTTACAGAGGAAGCAGTATTTTCAGCTACTTATCTGCTTTTCATAGAAGTATTAAATTAGATGAAGATTGTTTTCTGAATAAATGGACAATTTAGAGAGTATGATCTCTAAAAATAAATAATTCTACTTGACCAAGATAGTTATGCTTGCATCTTTTTATTGTTGTTTTCGCACAACATGACTGTTTTTTCTACTGATTCTAGTGATTTATTAGTTTCATTGATACTAACTTTCTCCTGTTTATTGTTATTCTGGAGAAACATCTTTAGTCTAGTGTTATCTTCCAGTTTTGTTGTTCCATTCTCTAGAATTTTGAAATTTCTGGTCGCATTCTCTCAAACTTCACATCCAGTTGGTTCTAAACTAGAAAAAACTTGTGCTCTTCTAAGTTCTTCCAGTTCAAAAATCGTAGACTACTACATCCAGTCCTTTTTAGTTTGATGCAGGTCAACCTGGAAATATGGATAACTTTTTTATGAAGAAAGGAACTTGCTTGCCCGCCCGGAGCAAGCCTGATTCCGTCGACACCTACGACTACTTGCTTGCCTTCTCCTTATCTGCCCGCCTAGTAGAGTGTGTTTCAATTCAATTCACCATACTCCTGACTGGTTATATTCATTGGTTAGTGCATTCTTAATTTCATATCATTCCATCATGTGCGTATAAAAGATTTACAAATGTCTTAAGCTTCTCAACCTGCATCTTCAGCCCCTTTGAGAATATTCAGATTGAATTTTACAAACGAATCATCTAACAAAACCCTCGTAGCAATGCTGCCAAGTCCAGATTTCACATGTTCTCATACACACACAGCTGTCCTCCTGCATCGGTTATCTTAAATTGAACTTTTGAGAATATTCAGATTGAATTTTACAAACGAATCATCTGGCAAAACCCTCGTAGCAATGCTGCCAAGTCCAAATTTCACATGTTCTCGTGCATACACAACTGTCCTCCTGCATCGGTTATCTTAAATTGAACTCTGTTGTTTTCTCCATCGCATGCACGGATACATGTGCCAAATAAAAAGCAGAGGATTGTGCAGTGCATGTTTGGTTAAAAGAATATTAGTCTGCTTGTCTAAATTGGTTGGTAACTAGTGTGATTTAAAGGATTTATGTACTTTGAAACCTAGAAACTCAATTCGGCTCTTAGGTGCATACGCTTCCTCTACCAAAAAAATTATTTTCAAGTGTCAAAATTTTTTAACAAAAAATTCTACATGTACATGTCCACTATGTATGTTCGTCAAGTTTCGCGAAAAACCGATATTTTTCATGGTCTATATAAAGAAGAGAAAAGTTATCCTCAGCTACAGTATATGTATGTTCGTCACTGTTTAGTCTGACCTCAGCTACAGTTATCCTCACAATTATCAGCAACTGCTTCGTAGGCTGTTGGTTCTTCACACAATGATAATCTCTGTACTTCTATGTCTGGGAGTTGTACGACTTGTTCTGCTGCCATGAAACGACGATAGCCTGAACGGAGCCAGATCCTCTAATGTATAGAAGAGAAGTCACACAATGGTTTTTTACACAGGACACAATAAATGTTCTTTTTTTCCCGTAAACTTGTATGCAGACATAGAATGTCTAGATGTACATGCGCAATTTTATTTTAGAATTTGTTGATATTTTAAAATGTGTTTTCATACAGTAAGTTCATATGTACCCATGAGCCGAAATGAATATCCCGGAAGTCACCTTGCTACAGTATCAGCCTAGTGTAGAATGAAGAAGCAAAATAGGGACTGTTAGCAGGTTATTTACTGGTTAATTATTGTGCATGATTAGTGTGCATATAAATAATCTAAAATTGATTTTATTACACCATAATTTTGTTTATATGTGACTAATGTAAATGCATGTTGTGGATTTGTATTTTGCAAACTAATTTGAGCTATTTTAGCCTTAATGATATGGATTGAAAGAAGGAAAGTTAGGATATTGTAGCTTCTCTAACTTTGCTTCTCGGATCTGTTCCAGCCTGAACATCGTCCATGCTCACCTTTGAGGATGACAGACACTTCTGGACCCTCGGTGCACTTGACGACGATGACGATAATGTATTTTGATTTTTTCTAGTGTAAATTTTTACACTAGAATTGAAACTAGAAAAGATAAAATATACGCTATAAGTAAAATTTCGGTGGGATCCCACCTTGACACCTTATTCTGGCGCCTCAGTGGTGAAGTTGGCAGGTCTTCTTTGACCTTGTGTCGATAGGATGAACGTATCCCACAGGCGAGATCATTCATCTGCTCGCACATTTCGTCACGCCTCAATGTCTTCGGAACCTCGCCGGGAACTGGACAGATGCGTTTGTGTTTGTTCCACCAATTCTCCAGTTCGGAACGATCAACAGTCTGAAGCCACAGAACATGAGCAATCAGGGAGATGAAACATACTACTACGTACAAGGAGAAGAACCATAAAGAATTCAATTCTCGGAACAAGCTAAAAGAACTTGCATATCCATCTAGGACACTGTGCCCGACCATCTGATGAAGATCACCCGCTGTCTGGAATCTCGATGACCTGCAAGGCCACCCAACTCGACAATGTAGCAGCCGCCGCACTTTTCTTGCCACGGCTTTGGTAGTTTCAGTTTTTTCTTTCCCGTTTCTTGAGACAGAGGTGGGTTCATCACAAACCGCTTTTCATTTGCAACAAGCCTGAAGAGCATTTGAATGAAGATGCTCCAGTTTGGTTTTAGCTTATAAATATTTTCTGAGGAGCCTCCTATGTGACCTGTAAAAATTTCATTGTAAATTATAGATGAAAAAGTTCATGTTTATGAATTGTAGGGCTTTCCCCTCCCCGAAGAGAGGGAGCCCTTCCAGAAATTCTCGGTGGCCCCGGAGGACCAAAGAGGGGGTTTGGAAATAGTTTTAACCTCACTAGCTGCGTCATTGCCCCAAGCGCAAAGATAACTTCTACCGTGCGCCCACCTCCCGTTTTATACCCAGCCTCACCTCTGTCCCGCCCAACTCGCTAACCGAGGTGGGACAAAAGAAACTCAACAACCGGAGAACACAGCTGCGCACAGGCTCGCTCTTCTCATGGGCCGGTAATGTGGAAATGGAAGTCCACTATCGGCCTGACAAGCTATCTTGCGCTAATCGTAGTGCTATGCTACTAGGCGCGTCCGAAACAGATTTGGACGAAATTTTTTTACCCGCATACAGCGACCCGCCGCCGCCGCCTCCCCCGCTGCCTCCCGCCGGCACCAGCCGCAAAAGCCCTGCCGCCTGGAAGATGATTGTTTGCAGAAAACAGTAAAGAACAATTGCAGTAGATTGTATGCAATTTAAAGAATAGGACCGGGGTCCACAGTTCACTAGAGGTGTCTCTCCCATAAGATAAAAGCATGTTGGGTGAACAAATTACAGTCGGACAATTGACAAATAGAGAGGGCATAACAATGCACATACATGATATGATAAGTATTGTGAGATTTAATTGGGCATTACGACAAAGTACATAGACCGCTATCCAGCATGCATCTATGCCTAAAAAGTCCACCTTCAGGTTATCATCCGAACCCTTTCCAGTATTAAGTTGCAAAACAACAGACAATTGCATTAAGTATGGTGCGTAATGTAATCAATAACTACATCCTCAGACATAGCATCAATGTTTTATCCCTAGTGGCAATAGCACATCCACAACCTTAGAACTTTTACGTCACTGTCCCAGATTTAATGGAGGCATGAACCCACTATCGAGCATAAATACTCCCTCTTGGAGTTAAGAGCAAAAACTTGGCCAGAGCCTCTACTAATAACGGAGAGCATGCAAGATCATAAACAACACATAGGTAATAGATTGATAATTAACATAACATAGTATTCTCTATCCATCGGATCCCGACAAACACAACATATAGTATTACAGATAGATGATCTTGATCATGTTAGGCAGCTCACAAGATCCGACAATGAAGCACAATGAGGAGAAGACAACCATCTAGCTACTGCTATGGACCCATAGTCCAGAGGTGAACTACTCACTCATCACTCCGGAGGCGACCATGGCGGTGAAGAGTCCTCCGGGAGATGATTCCCCTCTCTGGCGAGGTGCCGGAGGCGATCTCCTGAATCCCCCGAGATGGGATTGGCGGCGGCGGCGCCTCAGTAAGGTTTTCCGTATCGTGGCTCTCGGTACTGGGGGTTTCGTCACGGAGGCTTTAAGTAGGCGGAAGGGCAGGTCAAAGGGCGTCACGAGGGGCCCAGACGTCAGGCCGGCGCGGCCAGGGCCTGGGCCGCGCCGCCCTGGTGTCTGGCCACCTCGTGGCCCCACTTCGTCTATCCCTCGGTCTTCTGGAAGCTTCGTGCAAAAATAGGACCCTGGGCGTTGATTTCGTCCAATTCCGAGAATATTTCTTTACTAGGATTTCTGAAACCAAAAACAGCAGAAACCACAAACTGGCTCTTCGGCATCTTGTTAATAGGTTAGTGCCGGAAAATGCATAAATACGACATATAATGTGTATAAAACATGTAGATATCATCAATAATGTAGCATGGAACATAAGAAATTATCGATACGTCGGAGACGTATCAGCATCCCCAAGTTTAGTTACTGCTCGTCCCGAGCAGGTAAACGATAACAAAGATAATTTCTGGAGTGACATGCCATCATAACCTTGATCATACTATTGTAAGCATATGTAATGAATGCAGCGATCAAAACAATGGTAATGACATGAGTAAACAAATGAATCATAAAGCAAAGACTTTTCATGAATAGTACTTCAAGACAAGCATCAATAAGTCTTGCATAAGAGTTAACTCATAAAGCAATGATTCAAAGTAATGGTATTGAAGCAACACAAAAGAAGATTAAGTTTCAGCGGTTGCTTTCAACTTATAACATGTATATCTCATGGATAGTGTCAATGTAAAGTAATATAACAAGTGCAATATGCAAGTATGTAGGAATCAATGCACAGTTCACACAAGTGTTTGCTTCTTGAGGTGGAGAGAGATAGGTGAACTGACTCAACATAAAAGTAAAAGAAAGGTCCTTCAAAGAGGAAAGCATCGATTGCTATATTTGTGCTAGAGCTTTTATTTTGAAAACATGAAACAATTTTGTCAACGGTAGTAATAAAGCATATGAGTTATGTACATTATATCTTACAAGTTGCAAGCCTCATGCATAGTATACTAATAGTGCCCGCACCTTGTCCTAATTAGCTTGGATTAACACAGATTATCATTGCATAGCATATGTTTCAACCAAGTGTCACAAAGGGGTACCTCTATGCCGCATGTACAAAGGTCTAAGGAGAAAGCTCGCATTTGGATTTCTCGCTTTTGATTATTCTCAACTTAGACATCCATACCGGGACAACATAGACAACAGATAATGGACTCCTCTTTAATGCATAAGCATTTAACAACAGTTATTATTCTCATAAGAGATTGAGGATTAGCTATCCAAACTGAAACTTCCACCATGAATCATGGCTTTAGTTAGCGGCCCAATGTTCTTCTCTAACAGTATGCATACTCAAACCATTTGATTGTGAAAACCGTCCTTACTTCAGACAAGACGAACATGCATAGCAACTCACATGATATTCAACAAAGGTAAAAGAGTTGATGGCGTCCCCAGGAACATGATTATCGCACAACAAGCAACTTAATAAGAGATAAAGTGCATAAGTACATATTCAATACCACAATAGTTTTTAAATTATTTGTCCCATGAGCTATATATTGTAAAGGCGAATGATGGAAATTTAAAGATAGCACTCAAGCAATTTACTTTGGAATGGCGGAGAAATACCATGTAGTAGGTAGATATGGTGGACACAAATGGCATAGTGGTTGGCTCAAGGATTTTGGATGCATGAAAAGTATTCCCTCTCGATACAAGGCTTAGGCTAGCAAGGTTATTTGAAACAAACACAAGGATGAACGGTGCAGCAAAACTCACATAAAAGACATATTGTAAACATTATAAGACTCTACACCGTCTTCCTTGTTGTTCAAAACTCAATACTAGAAATTATCTAGACTTTAGAGAGACCAAATATGCAAACCAAATTTTAGCAAGCTCTATGTATTTATTCATTAATGGGTGCAAAGTATATGATGCAAGAGCTTAAACATGAGCACAACAATTGCCAAGTATCAAATTATCCAAGACATTTTAGAATTACTACATGTAGCATTTCCCAATTCCAACCATATAACAATTTAACGAAGAAGATTCAACCTTCGCCATGAATACTATGAGTAAAGCCTAAGGACATATTTGTCCATATGCAACAGCGGAGCGTGTCTCTCTCCCACACAATGAATGCTAGGATCCATTTTATTCAAACAAAAACAAAAACAAAAACAAACAGACGCTCCAAGCAAAGCACATAAGATGTGATTGAATAAAAATATAGTTTCAGGGGAGGAACCTGATAATGTTGTCGATGAAGAAGGGGATGCCTTGGGCATCCCCAAGCTTAGACGCTTGAGTATTCTTAATATATGCAGCGGTGAACCACCGGGGCATCCCCAAGCTTAGAGCTTTCACTCTCCTTGATCATATTGCATCATACTCCTCTCTTGATCCTTGAAAACTTCCTCCACACCAAACTCGAAACAACTCATTAAAGGGTTAGTGCACAATAAAAATTAACATGTTCGGAGGTGACATAATCATTCTTAACACTTCTGGACATTGCATAAAGCTACTGGACATTAATGGATCAAAGAAATTCATCCAACATAGCAAAAGAGGCAATGCGAAATAAAAGGCAGAATCTGTCAAAACAGAACAGTTCGTAAAGACGAATTTTAAAATGGCACCAGACTTGCTCAAATGAAAATTCCCAAATTGAATGAAAGTTGCGTACATATCTGAGGATCACTCACGTAAATTGGCATAATTTTCTGAGTTACCTACAGAGAATTAGGCCCAGATTCGTGACAGCAAAGAAATCTGTAACTGCGCAGTAATTCAAATCTAATATGAACCTTACTATCAAAGACTTTACTTGGCACAACAAAACATAAAACTAAGATAAGGAGAGGTTGCTACAGTAGTAAACAACTTCCAAGACTCAAATATAAAACAAAGTACTGTAGTAAAAACAATGGGTTGTCTCCCATAAGCGCTTTTCTTTAACGCCTTTCAGCTAGGCGCAGAAAGTGTATATCAAGTGTTATCAAGAGATGAAGCACCAACACCATAATTTGCTCTAATAATAGACATAAGGTAACTTCATTCTTTTTCTAGGGAAGTGTTCCATACCTTTCTTGAGAGGTGTTTGATGATATTTTGTCATGGATTTATAAATTAAATGAATTTAAATCACAATTGCAAGTGTATGCAAAATATGAGCAAGATTTCTCATCAAGTAAAAGAAAGAGGATATATGCGTACATGAGAAAGACAAAAATATTTCAGTTCAGATAGAAGCAATAGTGTGGTAAACATTGAGGAGACGCACACACACGTGAGCTACGTTTTGCATGACTTAAAAATATGTAGCAGCTCTCTTAGGGAAATGCTTATGAGTGGGAACCACTATCAAAAGGAGGCAGTATTTTACTGATCGATCAAAGGATGAATCGGTCCATCTACCAGTACGTACATGTACTTGTTCTCTCTAAGCTGCAGGTACATGTCTATAACTTCGCCGGTGGCTTGATTAATTCAAACCTTTGGAGTGTACTGGGTGATTAGATAAGCATCATCGGCAGCCATATGTATTTGGATGAGGGCCTCCACCGAGCTGTGCGGAGAGGTAGTTTCGTGACTGGAAGCGCAACTCTCCCCGCAATACGCAGTCCTAAAGGGCAGGTATAAAAGAGGGATCAGATCCTTTCCGGCCGGACGAGGACGCCATAGCTTCGTTTTTCCACAGAAACCAATCTACATCACTACACTCAACGGAACCACCGATCGACCTAGAAAATCCATCAATCCCACACGCATATGACCAGACCCAAGGTGCATTCTCGCGATGATGGGCGGCGACGTTCTCTTCTCAACCTGCTGCCAATGAAGCGATCCTAATATGTTGAGTGAGGCGGGTAAACAAGATGCAAGATCCCATGGCGTACAGGTTCACGTGTGTCAGATGATATCATCTCTGATTCCGACTCAAGTTTGCGAGCCAACAGGTTATTTGGCGAGCGATCTCAATTTCAGACCATGGCTTCGAGCCAATAGATTATTTGGCAGAGCGATCTCTATCTTAAATTATGGCTTCGAGCCAGCAGGTTATTTGGCGGGAGATCTTCATTTCAGATCACGGCTTCGAGCCAACAGGTTATTTGACGAGCGATCTCAATTTCGGACCATGGCTTCGAGCCAATAGATTATTTGGCAGGCGATCTCTATCTTCAATTATGGCTTCGAGCCAGCAGGTTATTTGGCGGGCGATCTTCATTTCAGATCACGGCTTCGAGCCAACAGGTTATTTGACGAGCGATCTCAATTTCGGACCATGGCTTCGAGCCAATAGATTATTTGGCAGGCGATCTCTATCTTCAATTATGGCTTCGAGCCAGCAGGTTATTTGGCGGGCGATCTTCATTTCAGATCACGGCTTCGAGCCAACAGGTTATTTGACGAGCGATCTCAATTTCGGACCATGGCTTCGAGCCAATAGATTATTTGGCAGGCGATCTCTATCTTCAATTATGACTTTGAGACAGCAGGTTATTTGTCGGGCGATCTTCATTTCGGATCACGGCTTCGAACCAACAGGTTATTTGGCGAGCGATCTCTATCCACAATCATGGCTTCGAGCCAGGTTTTGTGACGGGTTGATCTTCATTCCCGGTCAAGGCTTCGAGTCATACAAGATATGTGATGGGTGTTCATAATCCCGGATCACGGCTTTATGCCCACAGGTTTTATGTGTCGTCCTTGATGGCACACATGGCTTCATGCCATACAGGATATGTGACGGGTAATTATTATTCCCGGTCAAGGCTTTATGCCTACAAGTTGTATGTGTCGTCCGTGATGGCACACGAGGCTTTGAGCTATACATGATATGCGACAGGTGTTCATCGCCCCGATCACGATATTGTGCCTATAGGTTTTATGTGTCACCCTTGATGGCACACAAGGCTTCGAGTGATACGTGGGGTGTTCATGATGGCTAAATTTGAACCATCTTTTATGTAGCCAAGGAAATTTATTCGCACGTCGTGACCCACGAGACGGGATTCGGTTTGTTCGCAACCAACAACACCTACCACTTACTTTGGAGATGTATGAAGATTTTGCAGATGAAACATGACATTGGTAGATTATGATCATAAATGTATGCCCAGCAAGCAGGTGGCACATAGCGGACATGAGCTCATTTTAACATTTGATGTACACAAATATTCTAATAGTGGATTTGGCCTCCGGGCCACCGTGGTTTTTTCCCAATTTGGGTTTTCCACGTTAAACTTTGTGTCAAGTGTGCTCCACCCTCTCTATTTTCCATGTTGAGGATTTAACATGAGATCTGGTAACGATGACCGTATTGATGACATCGTAATCGGAGGTATTTCATAGACCTAAGCCAGTCGATGAATATAATTAACTGGAAAGTCTTTCGAGGCTCCAGGAATCAGGAACTCTGCAATCGTCTTTGTCAGATGTGTATTCAGGCGCAAATATAGAAAATACATCTGAGATGGGAATCTTTAAATTGTCGATAATCGATAAAAATACAAGTTTCCCATTTCTATGTGTTTGCAACCATTTTCTTTGTATACAAATGTATACTGGCACGCCCGCACCTTAAATGCCAATGCAGATGAATTTAAATATTTATCTCGCTAAAACAAATGGCACGCCCGGTGGGACATGATTCTCCTCCCATCTTCGTTGCGCTTCAGTGGTCGTCCATAGCACCTTATATGTTCTCAAGCTACAATTTACATTGGTGATGTGGCCATGTGCTAATGTCCTGGAAACGGTGCTAGAAGGTCTTTGTGGCACGAATTACACCTCAAGAGGCAGTCTGTCTAATGAATGTTTAAAATAACATTGGCCAGATTTACTTGTTATGTCGGGATCAGTGTTTACCTGCATCAGCGAAGAGAAGCTCGACTGAAATGTATAAAATGGAAGAAGAATTATTTAGTCATCTTGTGTCAAACCTTAGCCAGCTAGGATGCTCGCTGCATTCGCAAAGTGAGTGCAATCGGCAATAGTATATGACTGAGTGCTAAGTACTGATGAGGCAGCTGTGAGAAAGCTTGAATTTGTTGTACTCAGGCGTCTGCCAATTTATTCGGTCAACAATGAGCCACTTCATAATCAGTCTCGCCAGCACTAGCAGCTCAAAATTATATTGGAGCGGCCATCAATGTTGCAAAATTTTACTTGCAAATACATGTGGCATTGGTCATGTACTCCAATTGTGAAGCTCATCCACAATCCTGCAGCCAGCCTTTGACATGAACAACAACCCAACTTATTGACAATCCAATGGCATGTGACAAATGTCCATGGTGGTTTGCTCTTATCGGATCATGCTCTGGAATTCAGCTTAAAATTGGTGCCTCTTGGTGAGTTATGACCAGGGGCAGGGCGTAGGAAAGTATCTGGAGTTTTTACGAGAAATCATATAATGAA
Organism: Lolium rigidum; assembly: GCF_022539505.1. Taxonomy (NCBI): domain Eukaryota; kingdom Viridiplantae; phylum Streptophyta; class Magnoliopsida; order Poales; family Poaceae; genus Lolium; species Lolium rigidum. The sequence goes on from NC_061510.1 coordinate 351,184,252, forward strand.
CCAAACGCTACACGGCCAGGGTCAGCTTTTCTCCAGATACACGCATCAGCGCTACAGAGCTGCTCCTTCCATGCAGAATTGCAGACACAATATAGAGCTAGCAGCGTACCAGCTCAGAATTTTGCTCGGGCGAACCACGACATTACTCCAGGTGGTGTAAATTTTCAGTCCATGTGGCATGTGGAAAGTCTCTCAAAAATTTGTAAAACAGCAAAGGCAGGACTACACATGGTGATCCGTGATATAGATGCTAAAAATTTATGAGCCATAGATGGCTCATTCAGGAAGCATCTACAAAATTTTGGGCGCAAATGGGTCAATTTACATGGCTTAGTATTGTCTGGAAGTTACATTCAGCCTATGTTCTTGAATTGCATAAATCTCTCTGTAAAATCCACAGACTCAGAGGTGTTCCTTTTATAGAAGATAATCAAGTTCGTGGAGAAGATCCTCTGATTTATTTAAACTATTGAGGTCAGATAGTGCGTTCAGACAACGCATGTGCAGACCAAAATCCGTTGTCATGCATGGAGAAGCTCATGCTGTTGATAGTAGTGCATGCGGGTGTTATAAGTTACAAGATATTCAGATCCAGGTTCATTTTGGCAGATCTGCTTGTCCATTATACAAGGCACAATGATAAGCTGCAAATATATTATCACTTATGTCACACTTCAGAGAAAATAGTTTTGGTATGGTTGTATGAATAAGGAGGTCTTGGAGGCTCTAGTATTTTTGGCAGTTGTACCGAACAAGCTCACAATAAAAAGATGCAAGCATTCTCTTTTACACCCTGAGGAGATTAATGCAGCAATATTATGATTTCAATAACCTAACAGTGAATGGCAAGGAAGGCTGTAAAAAATTCAGAGCAATATATACATGCGAGCCTTATCCTCCAGGTTCATACCTTGCTCAGGCACAAGCCACATTGAGAGCAGGAGAGCAGCTGCTATCTTCCCTCTATCAGGAGAAACACGTGCAAGAGGTACTATAATTTGGAGGATAATAACAGGCACGAAATTAACTTGGCAATATCGAACAACATTGGTCCACCGAACTTGTGATGCCTTGTCAAGGCACGCCATTTGGTTTTTCCCCAGGTATTTCTGCTTTTGAAAGACCCGCAGGGGGCAGCGACCCGGGACACTAAGCGAGAGTAATGATTTCCTCACCAGGAATATAGATACCATATTATTGTCAGAAGCACAAAACTTATTTTTGAAAGATATCTTCAATGTGAAGCACACACCAAACATGGAGAAGCATTGAAAAATGGCCAGATGTTAGCCGAGTTGTGAAGATGACATTCTTGATTAACAGAAGACCTGCCATTTTTTAGGCCGTATAGAGCTATAGCTAGCGCATATATATGTCTATCCAATATGCCATGTCGTACTCAGAATTTCCAACAATACTCCTCAAGGTTAATGTTGTGCCAAGTAATATTTAAAGAGTCTTACTGGGTGTCAAAAGTGACAATAGCCATGTCACTACACTGAATTTGCAGATTTAGCTGGCATGATTAATCATGATCTGGCACATGTAGCTTCTCAGCATATTACCACCACTTTCTCACGGAGTATGACAGGTATATCTTAAGAATTCGAGCCGATACAAAACTTGCAAAAGGGGCAAAATAGCTTCCAATGTGGTATCTAGTTGAAATGACACATTCAAGTTGAGTTAATATTTCTTCTCCAAAGAGGGAGCAAGTCCTTGAACAAGGGGCAACATGAAAGCCCAATATTAGATGTGTCGGGAGTTCCCCCCACAATAACATAGATAAAGGTTAGCATGCTGAGCATACATTCAAGAATGGGTTATGTATGTCAGAATATTAGATATTCAGCATCAACCGACAATATAGGTACAATATCTCCATGTTTCCACCAACTACTAAATACAAATCGGAATTGGAATCCCGGTGTTTGATTTGCCACTCCATGAAGGAGCAATGAAGCAGGCCTGGGCAGTTCATGTGGAACCGTGAAACCTTTCAACTCCATTAATTGGTGTCATCGCAGCAGCAAGGCGATTGCACTAGAGTCGATAAAATTACTTTGAGGTGAGGCATGATCTTCCGCACACCTCGATAGTAAGCGAATTTCACATATATAGTGCGAGAATCTGGCTGGCACTATCACTAAAAGATGGTCGTAGGATATTTCAGAACAATGGTATGATATTTCACCACAATGCATCGGCATGATATTTTGCTGCACAATGCAGGTGGTATGATATTTCACCACATACAGTGGTATTATATTTCACCACACAATCCAGCGGTATTATTTCGCCGCACAATGCAATGGTATGATATTTCACCATGATATGATATGTTAAGGAGCAGTGAAGCATGCCAACGCGGTTCATGTGGAACTGTGAAACCTTTCAACTCTATTGGTTGGCATCGTAGCAGCAAAGCGATCGCAATAGAGCTGATAAACTACTTTGAGGTGATGCATGATCTTTCGCACACCTCAATAATACGAGAATGGTACATATATAGTATGAGAAACCTGTATGACACCGTCACTAAAAAGCGGTCGCAGGATATTGTTGGATAGTGGCATGATATTTCGCCACACCCTAAAATTGAATACTACTATAGCCATCAAACCCTACCATCCTATTGGCTGGCACCATCATGGTCGCAATGGGATTTTTTATATAAATCAGGCCACGACATGGTTTTTCGTCATGGCTCTACAGGTTTACATATGAGATTTATCCTATTGGTTTGCACCGTTATGGTCGCAACGGGGTTGACTCTACATGACATGGATTTTCGTTGTGGCATTTTCAAAATACAGGTTCATATATGAGATTTATCATCTTATTTGCTGGGACCATCCTGGTCGCAATGGATTTTTCTATATAAATCAGGCCACGGCATGGTTTTTTGTCATGGCTTTGCAGGTTTACATATGGGATTTGTCATCCTATTGGCTGGCACCATTATGGTCGCAACGGGATTGACATGGATTTTCGTTGTGGAGTTCCCAAAATATAGGTTCATATATGAGGTTTATTATCCTATTGGCTGGCACCATTATGGTCGCAACGGGATTGACTCTCCACGACATGGATTTTCGTTGTGGATTTTCCAAAATACAGGTTCATATATGAGGTTTATCATCTTATTGGCCAGGACCATCCTGGTCGCAATGATTTTTTTCTATATCAGACCACGCGACATGGATTTTTGTCATGGCTCTACAGGTTTACATATGAGATTTGTCCTATTGGCTGGCACCATTATGGTCGCAACGGGATTGACTCTACACGACATGGATTTTCGTTGTGGCATTTCCAGAATACAGGTTCATATATGACATTTATCATCCTAATTGGTTGGGACCATCCTGGCCGCAATGGAATTTTTTCTATATCAAACCACAACATGAATTTTCGTCATGGCTCTACAGGTTTACATATGAGATTTGTCCTATTGGCTGGCACCATTATGATCGCAACGGGATTGACTCTACACGACATGGATTTTCATCGTAGCATTTCCAAAATACAGGTTCATATATGACATTTATCATCCTAATTGGTTGGGACCATCCTGGTCGCAATGGATTCTATATCAGACCACGACATGGATTTTCCTCATGGCTCTGCGGGTTTACAGATGAAATTTGTCCTATTGGCTGGCACCATTATAGTCGCAACATGATTGACTCTACAGGACATTGCTTTCGTTGTGACAACGTCAAAGTTCAGGTTGAGATGAACAACAAGGTTAAACGATAAGCTTTATCATGGCATGGATCTTCGCCATGGTTTTGTCAAACATACATGTTGGAAAAATGAAAAATATTCCAGCAAGCTTATAGCATGGACTTAGCGCCGTGGCGCTGTAGCACTTTGTTGTTACAGTTCAGCTAAAAAATTACATGTGCATGCTTTAACGCCGAGTCACGCTGGGAAAATTATATGCGCACATTTTTATGGCTGAGTGAAGCTGTTATATATAACATGTTCAGGTATACATGAGACAATACATGATCAGCTGACAATACAAGTGCCTTGAGCGGGATTTCATTTTCCCACGAAATGAGCTGGCATATAATCGCTTTGAGCAAGATAAAGGTAAAACTTCCAGTACATAATAAGTTATTCGGTCAAGGAATCAATATATATTTATGCATTGATCAGTACTGGATTACTATATGGCATGAAGCCATGAAGACTAAAGAATACATCAGATGCAACATAGATATTTCTGTCTATTATCAATTTACTAACGGAGGGTTACCAGTTTTGCGAGCTCAGTTTCGCTAAGCAGAATCCGAATTGCTATGCATTCACACTCTACTTAGCGAGGGGCATTTGTTTGATGATATTTTGTCATGGATTTATAAATTAAATGAATTTAAATCACAATTGCAAGTGTATGCAAAATATGAGCAAGATTTCTCATCAAGTAAAAGAAAGAGGATATATGCGTACATGAGAAAGACAAAAATATTTCAGTTCAGATAGAAGCAATAGTGTGGTAAACATTGAGGAGACGCACACACACGTGAGCTACGTTTTGCATGACTTAAAAATATGTAGCAGCTCTCTTAAGGGAAATGCTTATGAGTGGGAACCACTATCAAAAGGAGGCAGTATTTTACTGATCGATCAAAGGATGAATCGGTCCATCTACCAGTACGTACATGTACTTGTTCTCTCTAAGCTGCAGGTACATGTCTATAACTTCGCTGGTGGCTTGATTAATTCAAACCTTTGGAGTGTACTGGGTGATTAGATAAGCATCATCGGCAGCCATATGTATTTGGATGAGGGCCTCCACCGAGCTGTGCGGAGAGGTAGTTTCGTGACTGGAAGCGCAACTCTCCCCGCAATACGCAGTCCTAAAGGGCAGGTATAAAAGAGGGATCAGATCCTTTCCGGCCGGACGAGGACGCCATAGCTTCGTTTTTCCACAGAAACCAATCTACATCACTACACTCAACGGAACCACCGATCGACCTAGAAAATCCATCAATCCCACACGCATATGACCAGACCCAAGGTGCATTCTCGCGATGATGGGCGGCGACGTTCTCTTCTCAACCTGCTGCCAATAAGCGATCCTAATATGTTGAGTGAGGCGGGTAAACAAGATGCAAGATCCCATGGCGTACAGGTTCACGTGTGTCAGATGATATCATCTCTGATTCCGACTCAAGTTTGCGAGCCAACAGGTTATTTGGCGAGCGATCTCAATTTCAGACCATGGCTTCGAGCCAATAGATTATTTGGCAGGCGATCTCTATCTTAAATTATGGCTTCGAGCCAGCAGGTTATTTGGCGGGCGATCTTCATTTCAGATCACGGCTTCGAGCCAACAGGTTATTTGACGAGCGATCTCAATTTCGGACCATGGCTTCGAGCCAATAGATTATTTGGCAGGCGATCTCTATCTTCAATTATGACTTTGAGACAGCAGGTTATTTGTCGGGCGATCTTCATTTCGGATCACGGCTTCGAACCAACAGGTTATTTGGCGAGCGATCTCTATCCACAATCATGGCTTCGAGCCAGGTTTTGTGACGGGTTGATCTTCATTCCCGGTCAAGGCTTCGAGTCATACAAGATATGTGATGGGTGTTCATAATCCCGGATCACGGCTTTATGCCCACAGGTTTTATGTGTCGCCCTTGATGGCACACATGGCTTCATGCCATACAGGATATGTGACGGGTAATTATTATTCCCGGTCAAGGCTTTATGCCTACAAGTTGTATGTGTCGTCCGTGATGGCACACGAGGCTTTGAGCTATACATGATATGCGACAGGTGTTCATCGCCCCGATCACGATATTGTGCCTATAGGTTTTATGTGTCACCCTTGATGGCACACAAGGCTTCGAGTGATACGTGGGGTGTTCATGATGGCTAAATTTGAACCATCTTTTATGTAGCCAAGGAAATTTATTCGCACGTCGTGACCCACGAGACGGGATTCGGTTTGTTCGCAACCAACAACACCTACCACTTACTTTGGAGATGTATGAAGATTTTGCAGATGAAACATGACATTGGTAGATTATGATCATAAATGTATGCCCAGCAAGCAGGTGGCACATAGCGGACATGAGCTCATTTTAACATTTGATGTACACAAATATTCTAATAGTGGATTTGGCCTCCGGGCCACCGTGGTTTTTTCCCAATTTGGGTTTTCCACATTAAACTTTGTGTCAAGTGTGCTCCACCCTCTCTATTTTCCATGTTGAGGATTTAACATGAGATCTGGTAACGATGACCGTATTGATGACATCGTAATCGGAGGTATTTCATAGACCTAAGCCAGTCGATGAATATAATTAACTGGAAAGTCTTTCGAGGCTCCAGGAATCAGGAACTCTGCAATCGTCTTTGTCAGATGTGTATTCAGGCGCAAATATAGAAAATACATCTGAGATGGGAATCTTTAAATTGTCGATAATCGATAAAAATACAAGTTTCCCATTTCTATGTGTTTGCAACCATTTTCTTTGTATACAAATGTATACTGGCACGCCCGCACCTTAAATGCCAATGCAGATGAATTTAAATATTTATCTCGCTAAAACAAATGGCACGCCCGGTGGGACTTTTCTTTTCTTTTTCTTTCTTCTTTTTTTTTATTCCCACAATACAAGTGCCTTGAGCGGGATTTCATTTTCCCACGAAATGAGCTGGCATATAATCGCTTTGAGCAAGATAAAGGTAAAACTTCCAGTACATAATAAGTTATTCGGTCAAGGAATCAATATATATTTATGCATTGATCAGTACTGGATTACTATATGGCATGAAGCCATGAAGACTAAAGAATACATCAGATGCAACATAGATATTTCTGTCTATTATCAATTTACTAACGGAGGGTTACCAGTTTTGCGAGCTTAGTTTCGCTAAGCAGAGTCCGAATTGCTATGCATTCGCACTCTACTTAGCGAGGGGCATTTGTTTGATGATATTTTGTCATGGATTTATAAATTAAATGAATTTAAATCACAATTGCAAGTGTATGCAAAATATGAGCAAGATTTCTCATCAAGTAAAAGAAAGAGGATATATGCGTACATGAGAAAGACAAAAATATTTCAGTTCAGATAGAAGCAATAGTGTGGTAAACATTGAGGAGACGCACACACACGTGAGCTACGTTTTGCATGACTTAAAAATATGTAGCAGCTCTCTTAAGGGAAATGCTTATGAGTGGGAACCACTATCAAAAGGAGGCAGTATTTTACTGATCGATCAAAGGATGAATCGGTCCATCTACCAGTACGTACATGTACTTGTTCTCTCTAAGCTGCAGGTACATGTCTATAACTTCGCCGGTGGCTTGATTAATTCAAACCTTTGGAGTGTACTGGGTGATTAGATAAGCATCATCGGCAGCCATATGTATTTGGATGAGGGCCTCCACCGAGATGTGCGGAGAGGTAGTTTCGTGACTGGAAGCGCAACTCTCCCCGCAATACGCAGTCCTAAAGGGCAGGTATAAAAGAGGGATCAGATCCTTTCCGGCCGGACGAGGACGCCATAGCTTCGTTTTTCCATAGAAACCAATCTACATCACTACACTCAACGGAACAACCGATCGACCTAGAAAATCCATCAATCCCACACGCATATGACCAGACCCAAGGTGCATTCTCGCGATGATGGGCGGCGACGTTCTCTTCTCAACGTGCTGCCAATGAAGCGATCCTAATATGTTGAGTGAGGCGGGTAAACAAGATGCAAGATCCCATGGCGTACAGGTTCACGTGTGTCAGATGATATCATCTCTGATTCCGACTCAAGTTTGCGAGCCAACAGGTTATTTGGCGAGCGATCTCAATTTCAGACCATGGCTTCGAGCCAATAGATTATTTGGCAGGCGATCTCTATCTTAAATTATGGCTTCGAGCCAGCAGGTTATTTGGCGGGCGATCTTCATTTCAGATCACGGCTTCGAGCCAACAGGTTATTTGACGAGCGATCTCAATTTCGGACCATGGCTTCGAGCCAATAGATTATTTGGCAGGCGATCTCTATCTTCAATTATGACTTTGAGACAGCAGGTTATTTGTCGGGCGATCTTCATTTCGGATCACGGCTTCGAACCAACAGGTTATTTGGCGAGCAATCTCTATCCACAATCATGGCTTCGAGCCAGGTTTTGTGACGGGTTGATCTTCATTCCCGGTCAAGGCTTCGAGTCATACAAGATATGTGATGGGTGTTCATAATCCCGGATCACGGCTTTATGCCCACAGGTTTTATGTGTCGCCCTTGATGGCACACATGGCTTCATGCCATACAGGATATGTGACGGGTAATTATTATTCCCGGTCAAGACTTTATGCCTACAAGTTGTATGTGTCGTCCGTGATGGCACACGAGGCTTTGAGCTATACATGATATGCGACAGGTGTTCATCGCCCGATCACGATATTGTGCCTATAGGTTTTATGTGTCACCCTTGATGGCACACAAGGCTTCGAGTGATACGTGGGGTGTTCATGATGGCTAAATTTGAACCATCTTTTATGTAGCCAAGGAAATTTATTCGCACGTCGTGACCCACGAGACGGGATTCGGTTTGTTCGCAACCAACAACACCTACCACTTACTTTGGAGATGTATGAAGATTTTGCAGATGAAACATGACATTGGTAGATTATGATCATAAATGTATGCCCAGCAAGCAGGTGGCACATAGCGGACATGAGCTCATTTTAACATTTGATGTACACAAATATTCTAATAGTGGATTTGGCCTCCGCGCCACCGTGGTTTTTTCCCAATTTGGGTTTTCCACATTAAACTTTGTGTCAAGTGTGCTCCACCCTCTCTATTTTCCATGTTGAGGATTTAACATGAGATCTGGTAACGATGACCGTATTGATGACATCGTAATCGGAGGTATTTCATAGACCTAAGCCGGTCGATGAATATAATTAAGCTGGAAAGTCTTTCGAGGCTCCAGGAATCAGGAACTCTGCAATCGTCTTTGTCAGATGTGTATTCAGGCGCAAATATAGAAAATACATCTGAGATGGGAATCTTTAAATTGTCGATAATCGATAAAAATACAAGTTTCCCATTTCTATGTGTTTGCAACCATTTTCTTTGTATACAAATGTATACTGGCACGCCCGCACCTTAAATGCCAATGCAGATGAATTTAAATATTTATCTCGCTAAAACAAATGGCACGCCCGGTGGGACTTTTCTTTTCTTTTTCTTTCTTCTTTTTTTTATTTTATTCCCACAATACAAGTGCCTTGAGCGGGATTTCATTTTCCCACGAAATGAGCTGGCATATAATCGCTTTGAGCAAGATAAAGGTAAAACTTCCAGTACATAATAAGTTATTCGGTCAAGGAATCAATATATATTTATGCATTGATCAGTACTGGATTACTATATGGCATGAAGCCATGAAGACTAAAGAATACATCAGATGCAACATAGATATTTCTGTCTATTATCAATTTACTAACGGAGGGTTACCAGTTTTGCGAGCTCAGTTTCGCTAAGCAGAGTCCGAATTGCTATGCATTCGCACTCTACTTAGCGAGGGGCATTTGTTTGATGATATTTTGTCATGGATTTATAAATTAAATGAATTTAAATCACAATTGCAAGTGTATGCAAAATATGAGCAAGATTTCTCATCAAGTAAAAGAAAGAGGATATATGCATACATGAGAAAGACAAAAATATTTCAGTTCAGATAGAAGCAATAGTGTGGTAAACATTGAGGAGACGCACACACACGTGAGCTACGTTTTGCATGACTTAAAAATATGTAGCAGCTCTCTTAAGGGAAATGCTTATGAGTGGGAACCACTATCAAAAGGAGGCAGTATTTTACTGATCGATCAAAGGATGAATCGGTCCATCTACCAGTACGTACATGTACTTGTTCTCTCTAAGCTGCAGGTACATGTCTATAACTTCGCCGGTGGCTTGATTAATTCAAACCTTTGGAGTGTACTGGGTGATTAGATAAGCATCATCGGCAGCCATATGTATTTGGATGAGAGCCTCCACCGAGCTGTGCGGAGAGGTAGTTTCGTGACTGGAAGCGCAACTCTCCCCGCAATACGCAGTCCTAAAGGGCAGGTATAAAAGAGGATCAGATCCTTTCCGGCCGGACGAGGACGCCATAGCTTCGTTTTTCCACAGAAACCAATCTACATCACTACACTCAACGGAACCACCGATCGACCTAGAAAATCCATCAATCCCACACGCATATGACCAGACCCAAGGTGCATTCTCGCGATGATGGGCGGCGACGTTCTCTTCTCAACCTGCTGCCAATGAAGCGATCCTAATATGTTGAGTGAGGCGGGTAAACAAGATGCAAGATCCCATGGCGTACAGGTTCACGTGTGTTAGATGATATCATCTCTGATTCCGACTCAAGTTTGCGAGCCAACAGGTTATTTGGCGAGCGATCTCAATTTCAGACCATGGCTTCGAGCCAATAGATTATTTGGCAGGCGATCTCTATCTTAAATTATGGCTTCGAGCCAGCAGGTTATTTGGCGGGAGATCTTCATTTCAGATCACGGCTTCGAGCCAACGAGGTTATTTGACGAGCGATCTCAATTTCGGACCATGGCTTCGAGCCAATAGATTATTTGGCAGGCGATCTCTATCTTCAATTATGGCTTCGAGCCAGCAGGTTATTTGGCGGGCGATCTTCATTTCAGATCACGGCTTCGAGCCAACAGGTTATTTGACGAGCGATCTCAATTTCGGACCATGGCTTCGAGCCAATAGATTATTTGGCAGGCGATCTCTATCTTCAATTATGGCTTCGAGCCAGCAGGTTATTTGGCGGGCGATCTTCATTTCAGATCACGGCTTCGAGCCAACAGGTTATTTGACAAGCGATCTCAATTTCGGACCATGGCTTCGAGCCAATAGATTATTTGGCAGGCGATCTCTATCTTCAATTATGACTTTGAGACAGCAGGTTATTTGTCGGGCGATCTTCATTTCGGATCACGGCTTCGAACCAACAGGTTATTTGGCGAGCGATCTCTATCCACAATCATGGCTTCGAGCCAGGTTTTGTGACGGGTTGATCTTCATTCCCGGTCAAGGCTTCGAGTCATACAAGATATGTGATGGGTGTTCATAATCCCGGATCACGGCTTTATGCCCACAGGTTTTATGTGTCGCCCTTGATGGCACACATGGCTTCATGCCATACAGGATATGTGACGGGTAATTATTATTCCCGGTCAAGGCTTTATGCCTACAAGTTGTATGTGTCGTCCGTGATGGCACACGAGGCTTTGAGCTATACATGATATGCGACAGGTGTTCATCGCCCCGATCACGATATTGTGCCTATAGGTTTTATGTGTCACCCTTGATGGCACACAAGGCTTCGAGTGATACGTGGGGTGTTCATGATGGCTAAATTTGAACCATCTTTTATGTAGCCAAGGAAATTTATTCGCACGTCGTGACCCACGAGACGGGATTCGGTTTGTTCGCAACCAACAACACCTACCACTTACTTTGGAGATGTATGAAGATTTTGCAGATGAAACATGACATTGGTAGATTATGATCATAAATGTATGCCCAGCAAGCAGGTGGCACATAGCGGACATGAGCTCATTTTAACATTTGATGTACACAAATATTCTAATAGTGGATTTGGCCTCCGGGCCACCGTGGTTTTTCCCAATTTGGGTTTTCCACGTTAAACTTTGTGTCAAGTGTGCTCCACCCTCTCTATTTTCCATGTTGAGGATTTAACATGAGATCTGGTAACGATGACCGTATTGATGACATCGTAATCGGAGGTATTTCATAGACCTAAGCCAGTCGATGAATATAATTAAGCTGGAAAGTCTTTCGAGGCTCCGGGAATCGGGAACTCTGCAATCGTCTTTGTCGGATGTGTATTCAGGCGCAAATATAGAAAATACATCTGAGATGGGAATCTTTAAATTGTCGATAATCGATAAAAATACAAGTTTCCCATTTCTATGTGTTTGCAACCATTTTCTTTGTATACAAATGTATACTGGCACGCCCGCACCTTAAATGCCAATGCAGATGAATTTAAATATTTATCTCGCTAAAACAAGAGGAAATTGATATTTAATATTACATTCCTTCGTATCAATAGTAGCACCAACGGTTCGAAGAAAAGGTCTTCCCAATATAATGGGGCAAGATGCATTGCATTCAATATCCAAGACAACAAAATCAACGGGGACAAGGTTATTGTTAACCATAATATGAACATTATCAACTCTCCCCAAAGGTTTCTTTTTAGCATTATCAGCGAGATTAACATCCAAATAACAATTTTTCAATGGTGGCAAGTCAAGCATATCATAGACTTTCTTAGGCATAACAGAAATACTTGCACCAAGATCACATAAAGCATTACAATCAAAATCATTGACCCTCATTTTAATGATGGGCTCCCAACCATCTTCTAACTTTCTAGGAATAGAAGCTTCACGTTCTAATTTCTCTTCTCTAGCTTTTATGAGAGCATTTGTAATATGTTTTGTAAAGGCCAAATTTATAGCACTAGCATTAGGACTCTTAGCAAGTTTTTGTAAGAACTTTATAACTTCAGAGATGTGACAATCATCAAAATCTAAATCATTATGAGCTACAGCAATGGGATCATTATCCCCAATGTTGGAAAAAATTTCAGCAGTTTTATCACAAGCAATTTCAGCAGTTTTAGCAGTTTTTTGCAGTTTTGCAGGCTTTGCATTAGGAGTAGAAGCATTGCCAACACCAATTATTTTACCATTGATAGTAGGAGGTGCAGCAACATGTGAGGAATCAACATTACTTGTGGTGGTAATAGTCCAAACTTTAGCTACATTATTCTCTTTAGCTAGTTTTTCATTTTCTTCTCTATCCCACCTAGCACGCAATTCAGCCATTAATCTTATATTCTCATTAATTCTAACTTGGATGGCATTTGCTGTAGTAGTAATCTTATTATCAATATCCTTATTAGGCATAACTTTCAATTTTAAAAGATCAACATCGGAGGCAAGTCTATCAACTCTAGAAGCAAGAATATCAATTTTATCAAGCTTTTCCTCAACAGATTTGTTAAAAGCAGTTTGTGTACTAATAAATTCTTTAAGCATAGCTTCAAGACCAGGGGGTACACTCCTATTATTGTTGTAAGAATTCCCATAAGAATTACCATAACCATTACCATTAGCGAAGGATATGGCCTACGGTTATTACCGGAATTGTTCCTATAAGCATTGTTGTTGAAATTATTGTTTTTAATGAAATTCACATCAACATTTTCTTCTTGAGCAACCAATGAAGCTAAAGGAACATTATTTGGATCAACATTAGATCTACCATTCACAAGCATAGACATAATCACATCAATCTTATCACTCAAGGAGGAGGTTTCTTCAACAGAATTTACCTTCTTACCTTGTGGAGCTCTTTCCGTGTGTCATTCAGAGTAATTTATCATCATATCATCAAGAAGCTTTGTAGCCGCCTCCAAAGTGATGGACATAAAGGTACCTCCAGCAGCTGAATCCAATAGGTTCCGCGAAAAAAAATTCAGTCCTGCATAAAAGGTTTGGATGATCATCCAAGTAGTCAGTCCATGGGTTGGGCAATTTTTAACCAAAGATTTCATTCTTTCCCATGCTTGAGCAACATGTTCATTATCTAATTGCTTGAAATTCATTATGCTACTTCTCAAAGATATAATTTTAGCGGGAGGATAATATCTACCAATAAAAGCATCCTTGCATTTAGTCCATGAATCAATACTATTCTTAGGCAGAGATAGCAACCAATCTTTAGCTCTTCCTCTTAAGGAGAAAGGAAACAATTTTAATTTTATAATATCACCATCTACATCTTTATACTTTTGCATTTCACACAATTCAACAAAATTATTGAGATGGGCAGCAGCATCATCGGAACTAACACCGGAAAATTGCTCTCTCATAACAAGATTCGATAAAGCGAGGTTTAATTTCAAAGAATTCTGCTTGTAGTAGCAGGTGGAGCAATAGGTGTGCATAAGAAATCATTATTATTTGTGGTTGTGAAGTCACACAACTTAGTATTTTCAGGAGTGGCTATTTTAACAGTAGTAAATAAAGCAAACTAGATAAAGTAAATGCAAATAACTAATTTTTTTTGTGTTTTTGATATAGAGAGCAAGACAGTAAATAAAGTAAAGCTAGCAACTAATTTTTTTGTGTTTTGATATAAGTGCAGCAAACAAAGTAGTAAATAAAATAAAGCAAGACAAAAACAAAGTAAAGAGATTGGGAAGTGGAGACTCCCCTTGCAGCGTGTCTTGATCTCCCCGGCAACGGCGCCAGAAAATATGCTGGCGTGTAGTTGACGTGGGAGTCAGAAATCTTTGTGGTGTAGCTTTTCTTCGTTCCCCGGCAACGGCGCCAGAAAATATGCTTGATGGCGTATAACTCACACGTTCGTTGGGAACCCCAAGAGGAAGGTATGATGCGCACAGCAGCAAGTTTTCCCTCAGAAAGAAACCAAGGTTTATCGAACCAGGAGGAGCCAAGAAGCACGTTGAAGGTTGATGGCGGCGGGATGTAGTGCGGCGCAACACCGGAGATTCCGGCGCCAACGTGGAACCTGCACAACACAACCAAAGTACTTTGCCCCAACGAAACAGTGAGGTTGTCAATCTCACCGGCTTGCTGTAATAAAGGATTAACCGTATTGTGTGGAAGATGATTGTTTGCGAAAAACGAGTAAAGAACAATTGCAGTAGATTGTATGCGATGTAAAGAATAGGACCGGGGTCCACAGTTCACTAGAGGTGTCTCTCCCATAAGATAAAAGCATGTTGGGTGAACAAATTACAGTCGGGCAATTGACAAATAGAGAGGGCATAACAATGCACATACATGATATGATAAGTATTGTGAGATTTAATTGGGCATTACGACAAAGTACATAGACCGCTATCCAGCATGCATCTATGCCTAAAAAGTCCACCTTCAGAGTTATCATCCGAACCCCTTCCAGTATTAAGTTGCAAAACAACGAGACAATTGCATTAAGTATGGTGCGTAATGTAATCAATAACTACATCCTCGGACATAGCATCAATGTTTTATCCCTAGTGGCAACAAGCACATCCACAACCTTAGAACTTTACGTCACTTGTCCCGGATTTAATGGAGGCATGAACCCACTATCGAGCATAAATACTCCCTCTTGGAGTTAAGAGCAAAAACTTGGCCAGAGCCTCTACTAATAACGGAGAGCATGCAAGATCATAAACAACACATAGGTAATAGATTGATAATTAACATAACATAGTATTCTCTATCCATCGGATCCCGACAAACACAACATATAGTATTACGGATAGATGATCTTGATCATGTTAGGCAGCTCACAAGATCCGACAATGAAGCACAATGAGGAGAAGACAACCATCTAGCTACTGCTATGGACCCATAGTCCAGAGGTGAACTACTCACTCATCACTCCGGAGGCGACCATGGCGGTGAAGAGTCCTCCGGGAGATGATTCCCCTCTCCGGCAGGGTGCCGGAGGCGATCTCCTGAATCCCCCGAGATGGGATTGGCGGCGGCGGCGCCTCGATAGGTTTTCCGTATCGTGGCTCTCGGTACTGGGGGTTCGTCACGGAGGCTTTAAGTAGGCGGAAGGGCAGGTCAAAGGGCGTCACGAGGGCCCAGACGTCAGGCCGGCGCGGCCAGGGCCTGGGCCGCGCCGCCCTGGTGTCTGGCCACCTCGTGGCCCCACTTCGTCCATCCCTCGGTCTTCTGGAAGCTTCGTGCAAAAATAGGACCCCGGGCGTTGATTTCGTCCAATTCTGAGAATATTTCTTTACTAGGATTTCGAAACCAAAAACAGCGAGAAACGAAGAATCGGCTCTTTGGCATCTTGTTAATAGGTTAGTGCCGGAAAATGCATAAATACGACATATAATGTGTATAAAACATGTAGATATCATCAATAATGTGGCATGGAACATAAGAAATTATCGATACGTCGGAGACGTATCAGCCGCTGCTGCTCCGCCTCCTGCCGCTCCCAGTCCCGCCTGCACCAATCGAGTGCGACGTCCATGGGGAGCGGGTTGTCGGCGGGGACGAGGTCGTTGAGCGACCTAGCTATCGCCTCCGCCACCGCGGCATCCTCGGCACGCTTGGCCTCCTCCTCGGCGAGCTGGGACGCGGCGGCGGCCTCCTTCTTCGAGGTCTTCCTCTTGCGATCGCGCGAGGGAGACGACGGCTGGTCGCGGATGATGAGGCCGCCGCTGCTGCACCCTCTGATCGGCGGTGGAGAGGTCGGCTCCTTCTTGACGACGGCTAGCGTCGAAGGCGGAGGAGCCAATCCGCCGGACCTCAATGCCGACCTCGACCCAGAGGACGAGGAGGACGGTGCCATCCTTCGCGACGTCCAGGAGCTACCGTGCCGGCGCGACACGGTAGGCGCCACCGGCGGCGGCATCCCCAGAATGAGGGAATTTCCACCCACGATGTGCGCAAGCACGTTCTCGAGGGTGCGGCCAGGCGTGCTCCACCAGCGGCGGCGGCCGGCGGCATTGTTACTAGCGGGAGGAGGTGGAGGGCCATCGTACGCGGTGAGTTCTCGCTCGTACCTTCGCCGGAAGAACTCCGTCCATGCCTCGTAGTTGTCAGGGAAGAACCTCTCCTCCGCCTCAAGGGCGGCACGACCGGTCGGCGGCGGTGGGATCAGGATGCTGCCCGTGCTCAGTCGCCAGCCTCCGGGCGCGTGGAAGTCGGGCGACGCGGGGTAGCCTGCCGCGTGCAGGAGCCTCCCCTCCCATTGGTGGAGAGAGCGGTGGCCGAAGCCGTTGTTCTCTGCGCCGTCATTCGCCATTGATCGCTAGCTCTCGCTCGATGAGATTGGGGAAGAGAGGTGAATAGGGAGACGGCGTGGTGAATGCGGCT
Source organism: Lolium rigidum (assembly GCF_022539505.1). Classification (NCBI taxonomy): domain Eukaryota; kingdom Viridiplantae; phylum Streptophyta; class Magnoliopsida; order Poales; family Poaceae; genus Lolium; species Lolium rigidum. Next base: position 351,201,210 of record NC_061510.1, read on the forward strand.
GGACGCGATAGTTCCGCGATAAATAGAGGGCGACGCGCGTGAAACCTAGGCGACGGCATTAACTCGCCGCGTGGAAGCTACGCGTCCGGCGAAGACTCACCGGCGGCAGGCTTTTACAGCGCGCGAAAGACGATGCGATGAGGACGACGATAGGCCTTTCTCGCCGACAAGTCGGAGCCACCAGCCGCTCGGGAAATTTTCTCGGTGTTTCCCGTGCTTTAGTTTCGTCCGGACTCCTCGAGCGCTCCCCGGGGCCGAGGATGACCTGGGCTCCCCGGATGAATGAAAGCCCAAATCCGGACGAAAACGACGATCTGGAAGCGCAACTCGGCCGTTTTTGTCCATCCGGGATAAAAAAAAAAAGATGTCATGTAGGCCTTCCCGGGGAGACGGCTGGAGATGCTCTTAGTTTACGCTGCGGAGTAGCTCTTTGTTTGCACCATTATTTTTCTTGGAAGAACTATCTGAACCGTCATCAATCTTGGAAAAAACTATCTACAAACTACTCTTCCGATTCATATTACTTGTCTAATATAGATGTATAGATGTATGTAAAACTAAATACGTCTAGATACATCTATATTAATAGATACATATATATTAGCACAGCTTCTATGTATTGTTCACAGATCATGCATCTCCTAGTGAAAAGGTTTAAGCCATAGGCTTATTATATTCAGTTATCTCAACCTTCACGATGGATATAACACATCAACAAATAATTTCACGGAGAAACCAAACTCGGATAGATGAATGGATGGGCAAAGATTTGCATGAGTCGATCAACATTCCTTTAAGCATTAACAGGTGTAACAGCATCCTCTAGGCAAACAAAAAAGGGGGATATGGAGAGAGAGATAAAAGACAAGAAAACTCAACAAAAGCATGTATAATACTTATTCCTTACAATCAGTAAACCTCCTGGTAATATATAAGACAGAACTTTACGAGACTAGGAAGAATATAGGGGAGCTCTAACTAGTTCCGTTTCATCTCTGCTGTGTAGGGGAGCACAGGAGGCCTGAGGCGTCGGCGCCGACCACGGCCAGCTCGCATATGGTACAAAGCTGCCCTTCAACTGAAGGAACAAACCGGGATGCACAGTATGGGCAGGAAATATCCTTCTGGCCACGGTAGATGGGGACGTATGTAGAACCGCATACCACGAATGGATTTCTGTAGTCGTAGTTCAGCTCAGCGCTGTCTCGTTTGCCGCTGCACTGCTGCTGGACCTGCCTAGCCTTCTTTGCTTGGACCTCGTTCGGGCTGTTCTCAAGAAGCAGCCTCGCGAAATGCTCTGCGGTCGCTAAGTTCTTCTGCTTGTAGCACAGAGCCATGGCATTTGAGAGCACAAGTCTCATGTGAACCCTCTGAAGCTTGCAGTTAGTGAAGTAGGCCGCCAATTCCTGTTGCCGGTTGACATTGTCTTTCAGTTCCTTTCTCTTGAGTTCCATTCTTAGACCAAGAACATACTCCCTCACTATCTCGATCAGCTCCTTCACTTCATCGACTTCTCTTCGTGAGTCCACCACAATAAGAGGGATGGTATGCAAGATGCTGAGGAATTGCCTCAGCGCTTCTGGGAACTTTCCCTCAGTTGTGGCTTTGTAGGCTGCCTTGAGTCTGTCTTCCATTTGTGAGAAGGAGAAAACTAGGGCAGGAGGGCCCCTCACATTAGGACTTGAAGACTCGCTCCAACCTTTCTCAACAGCAATTGATACAACAGGGGCAGTTGCAAGTGCACGAAGATATGAATGACTGCCCATATGGAGATCGAGAAACAAGGACTTCAGGGGAGCAAAGTTCTTGATACCCAACTGGCGGCTAAGCAACCTCATGGCAGTGTCAAAGTTTCCTGCTGCTGCATGCTCGCCAGCAAGAGAAGATTTCTGAGTCCAAATTTGGCTGACAGGCATGCCTGGTGTAGGAGCAACAAACACGGTGGAGCGAGTATTTCCTGCAGCTTTGGGTGTATCTGCTTCAGGTGGTAATTCCAGATCTTCAAGATCCCAGCCACCATCCTCGCCATCCTCCTCATTTGCTTCGCCCTCCTCAGCATTAAAACCATCATCATTTGCCACTGCATCACTTGCATCCACAATATTCAAGTCCTCATCATCCCAGTCAGCAATAACAGCATCATCATCTTCCTCAACTTCTGCTCTCCCAGTAGCATCCAATCCAACCTCAAAAGTACCACGCATCACACGGAGCAATGGCCAATCAACACTGGATATGAGAGGTGCAGGGGGGATCAAAAGTGAGCGAGATTTTCCTGCGGGTAGAGAAGGAACATTCTCACCCAATTCAGCAGCAAGCCTATCAGCAATTTCAGTGAGCCCATGAGTGGCAGCAGTAGCATAGGCAAGAGGTAGCTGCCCAGCGTTCTCCAGGATCTCAGCTCGCTTCCTAGCATCTCCGAGATACAATGCATTGTGGAACTGACCCATCAGATTGTTATTCTGTCCAGCAATTTTGCACATGAAGCCAACCTTGTCCATGAAACCAGTAATGAGATACAGAAAAGCAAGCCTCTCAAAATTCTTTGTCCGCTGGTATGCATATTCCACAATACCAACATTCCCCTGCCTCAGGGCCTCAATTCCCAGCCTGTACCAATGATCTTTGTCATCAATCTCTTTTGCAGAAGCAACTGCAATTTGGATGTTACCACTCTCAAGAGCTAGATTAAATCTTGTCTTCTCATCTTTCACAAAGTGGAGAGCAACTTCTGGAAACCCTTTCTGTTGTAAATATGAAATTACTGCCTGTCCACACAGCTGTGAGCTCTTAATCATACTCATAACATGATCATAACGTTTCCGGAGAAGGGCGAGCTTGAAAATGTATTCTGAAGCATCGACTGTTATCAGTTTGTTCTTTCCATCACGATCCAGACAGAAAATGTTGTTCCCAATAACCCTTGTTATGTAAATAGGAACATCAAGGGTTTTTATGATCCCGCTGTCTCCATTGGGAAGACAGTATTTGATATGGTTCAGTGTAGAGTAAACAAACACACCATTCTCATCCCATGCACCACTTTTCACACGAATGGTTTCATGCAGTGTGGAACGATGGACAAGCTTCTTGCTAGCTATAACTACTGCATGCTTGCTCAGCAATGCAACAGACTCCATGTCAGTGGACCAAACAACATACTTGACACCAGCTGCCTGGAGTTCACCAAGAACTAGCCTTTGCTGTAGATCAAAGATGGTCACACGGTCTTCAGCTTTGCACAACAAATTACCAGTCCCGGCATAATAAATTGCATCAGTCGCTATAGGAAGAGGACTTTTCTTCACAATTTCATTCTTAAGATTCTTCACCAAAACTTGATTGCTACTCTTCTCAAGGACAGCAAACCTATTCCGTGCCACAAAAACAGCTGAACCACCAGCTCCCTTCTTTGCATCTTGCAAACTGCCAGTAGAATCCTTAGGAACGATGTAGAGATCGTATGATCCCCCATCCACATCTGAGCATATCAACACAGCATTTTCTGTTGGACTGTAAGATAGTGTCCTGGGTGACTGGTTCAAGCTGACTGAGCCTGGTCTTCTTATTGGAGCCACCTGAACTTCCTTCTGGGTGGAATACTCAAAGAACCGGAGGAATCTGTCCTTCACATAGAATACAGTATCAGCACTGACGCTGAAAGCTGGACGCTCCCTCTCTAATTTGAACACAATCATGCCACTGTCATGCCCAGCAGCAAGAAGATTCATTTCAGGGTGAGCAGCAAGAATCCAGAAACGGTCATGTTCCCGCCTAAATGTCTGAATACCAGTGCGCTTTGTGGCATCCCAGATGCGGATGCTTTTGTCTTCTGAGTTAGACACAATGATGTCTTGCTTCGCATGGAACATCACACAGGACACATTATTCATGTGCCCCCTCAGAGTATCGACTTCCCAAGCCTTGGTATCTGCCGATGAACATCACAGATTATTTATTGTTTGTAGAATTCTACTAATAGGTAGCAAAAATTATTTCTATGCTGGACCTTCAGTGGATATTTCCATGCAGCTATTAACAGTTCAACAAAGAGAGGCCAATTTCATGATCTTTTTATTACTATTTGTTCAGTTCTACCAAAATGAAGAGTGCTATACTGGACCTTTCAATTGTTATACTCATGTATCCCTTAAGCATTCAACAAATTGTAATTTGATAATTGTGAAACATGTTTTATTGCATTCAGCTAATTTTGATGACAACTGACAAATTACTTCAGATTACCTTACATAGACTGAGGAGTTACTGTTAAAAGCTAGTCTGTAAAGTATTGTTTTAAACGTTGATACATGAAAGAATATAAAAATATGTACACAGAAGTATGCACATATATCACTTAGATACAGAAAACATAACAAAGGTATAAAACAAACATGAAAAGGTTGGAGAAGTGATTGAATTGTTACCATTCATTCTCCACAGCTTCACTTGCCGGTCATCTGCCCCAGAAACAATGAGCGGCAGAGAAGGATGAAATGAGGCCCAGTTGACACCACGGTCATGGCCTTCCAAGACATACTTGACAACCGCATCGACACCCCCAAACAGATCAGTGTTCATCTGAGTGAGACGCATGATGTCATCAGCAGGTGACACCGTCTTCTTCCTCAGAGCGCCAATATCCCAGACACGAACAGTCTGATCTAGCGACGCGGACACGACCAGGTCCTCCTTGGGGTGGAAAGACGCGCACATGACATAGTGGTTATGCCCGGTCAGCACAGCCACGCAGGTGCGCGATTGCCAGTTCCAGATCCGGATTGTCTGGTCATCGCTGGCACTCACGATCCACGGGTACTCGTGGTGGAATTGCACGGTACGGATGTAGTCGAGGTGGCCAGTAAGCGTGAACAAGCAGCGGTGCGTCTTGTAATTCCACACCTTGATCTTGTAATCGTCACCTGCATTGCATCACGGAAACAATGATCTTATTAGAAATCACAAGAAGTTCCAACTATGGCTCACTGAGGGTCTGTTTGGATTGTAGCCTAACACTGCCCAGCCAATTTTTTGGAGTTGACCGCGGGTTTGGGCGTCCGTTTGGATTGATGCCAAGTTTTCAGATCCATACCAATTTTTTGGTCATCACGTTCATTTCTACAGCCAACTCTGGGGCAAACTGGCGGCGGCAGAAACCTGCGCCAAATATTTGGCACGCCCCAGTTTGGTAGGGCTCGCGTGGGCGTCATCCAAACACGCCCTGAGTCACTGCTAAGCCAGTAGTCAGACTATAAGATGCACCATAGTGCACATCAGTGTCATCAGTCACACAATCCCATCATGGTTATTTTCATGCTAATAAGCATGCATTGGCTCATTTCACTACATCCAATTTCAAACTAGCTGCAAAACCTTGGGGATAGCAGTCACAAATACTATCAACCAAATGGCACCTGGAGGATCTAACTAAACAATTCACAGAAACAGTTGTTTATAAGCATATTGTATATATATCATAAAGCAAGCACCAGATCCGACCAACCCATCCTACCAACTACGATTCTTCACCGACCACTACACATCAAGCGCGATCTAACAGCGTCGACGGATCACACCGAGACCTAACAGCCTCGAAACTCGCGCGCACGGTCTCCAATCCAGGGAAGGATCGGGGCCGAGGCGCGCAGCATCATACACGCAAACGGTAAGGTAAAGCACGCAGGAAAGTGATCGAGGCCGAGCGGGATCTAGCAGCAGGCAGGCAGTACCTCCGGAGACGAAGAGCGGCTGGGTGGCGTGGAAGTGGACGCCGCGGACGGGCCCGTCGTGCTCGTCGAAGCGGTCGAGGAGGGTGCCCATGCGGTAGTCCCACATCTGGATGACCCCGCTGTGTAGGCTGGCGAGGATCCATGGCCGCCGCGGGTGGAAGCTGAGGCCCTTGACCCGGTTGCTCTTGGTCTCGAACTTGGTCAGCATCGCCCCGCCGGCTCGTCGTCTCGTCGTCCCCGGCGACGGCGGCGGAGAGGGGCGGAGCGGGGGAGAGGCGTCGGTGGATCTGGGAGGAGCGGGCGGAGGGGGAGAATGGCGATGGGTGGGGAGGAGGAAGGTGCTTTAGATCTCGGGAACGGGGAGATCTGGGTTTCGGACGCGGCGGTGGCTGCTGAGGTGGTGCGGGGAGTGGCGGCCGTTGGATTGTAGGGGGGAGGCAATCTGGGCCGTTGGAGTTGTGCGCCCAGCTTGTCAGGCAGGCTTTCGCTTGCCGCAATGCTAAGATAGCCAGTTTGGTTACGAGCAAATTGTATTTTGCGCCCTGCTTAACATAAAATTTGCATTTATAAGTCAACAATGTACTAGTAGTAGCAGTAGTTACTAATTCTATAAACAAAATTATTGGCAGAAATGTGCAAGTGACCTATTGCACGCTTCTACGTCTAAAGTTGCACCTTTTTCTGACATATTTATCCTTATTTTTAGAAAACCTGGCACAAGTGCTTTATTTTCATTAAGAAAGGTAGAGACTATGTACACGTATAATCTTTTGAAGAGGAAATTATCAAAAAACCCTTTACTTCGAGGTCCTCAAAGGGTTATGTGTGAGGCGAGTCCCTAAGAACAATGTTGGAGCTAGGGTTAGGAGTTGGTGATGTCAAATGCCCAAGGCAAGTGATAGATGATCCTACACTCCTAGTGAGGTCAATACCTAATACTTTTAGGGTGAAAACCAATGTATTCATAGCTACAATCATGGTGTTCAACAATTTTGTTGATGTAAATTGGCATCACATACACCATCCTACTCCGCCATTGCCTCAAAAGATGCCTCTATGTACCCTTGGTAACTTAACACGGACGATTTAAAGATGATAATTTACGAAACAACCGAGGAATACCAAATCCAACTTACACAAAGTCAACCAAAGACTAGAGTCAACAGAGATCTAAGGTCAAGACAAATGTCTCGTCACGGACAATGTGTGTCCCCCTTTCGAAGAACAATCCACCTTAGTAATATACACAACCTAAAACTTGAGGCTTGATTTCCGATATGCTAAAGGTACATGACAACTAAACCACCAAACATATAGATAGTTGGTGTTCGACGCCATATTTGTGACCTTGAAGCCTACGAGGCCAAGCAAAGAAGGCGAAGACGAGAGATTACCTCGACGGTGGCTAGTAGTGGTGTAGATTGACCTACATCATAGAAGGGGTAAAAAAATGAGGAAATTGTCAAGAATACCACTACCAAAAATGAGTAGTGGTGTAGCTTGACCTAGAGCATTTTGTCAATTGTGTGGTAGAAAGGTGTTAAATACATACTAGTAGTGTGAAGAAAATCTTTTAGCTAGGTTGATATCCACCCCTTGCCATGTATTTATTCTAGTGATGTATTCCCACTATTAGTTTTTATTTACATGTCATTTTTGTGAAATTTCCCTTAATCATTAGTAATCGTCAACATGGTACAAGCACTTCCAAAACTAATAAAACATACAAATAGATCTTTGAATCATCTAGCGGCGACTACAAACAATAGCACGAGCGAAAGACACACCGCCGTCATCGCCCTTCCATCACCGAAGCCGGTCAAATCTTATCGTAGTAGAGTTTGTTATAGTAGATAGACAAAAATTCGTCGTACTAAGGCAACGAAGAACCAACGCACCAAAGCAGAAACCATTGAATGATGATGACCATATCCTAGGAGATTCTCCATGCACACGATTCCACGTGCCCTTCGCCGACGCTAGATGCACCACCGTATTGAGGATAGGGCGAGGAAGACCTTTGTCTGATCCCAAGATGTAGTCGCGGCCTCATCATCTTGAAAAGAACAACCCCTAAGGCCATTGGAAGCGGAACGGGCCGTCAGCCTCTAGGAGGGGGAAGGAAAACCTAGATGGGTTCAGTTTGGCAGCCTCCCGATCGCCTCTTATCTACATGGCATTGATTGCACAATGTATTTGAGTTGGAGTTTTGCTTGCGGGGATTCTAGTCTGGGTATCTTTGGTAGTTTTTTCGATAAAGGGAATATATTAATATCAAAAAATACCAATTATACCCAACCTCTACAACAACGCACCGCCCTAATGGCAGTACGGATGCACACAGCCAAAAAAGAGAAAAGAAAACTAAGAAATAAAAGTTCCGCCACAGTATCCCAGGCCTAGAAACAACAGTACATCCACCACCAAGACAACACCTGAAATACAGACTCTCCAAAAGCGATGCCTCCAAGAAGGAAACAGTGCATCAACGTCGTCGTCGCCCGATCAAAGATCTTAGATTTTCACCCTGAAGATAGTCCCGCTCTGTCAACACCCGGATTTTTAAGTCCAGATGCCTATTATGCCATTCCTCGCAATCCCAGGAATATTGTTTTTGCGAGACATAATAGATTGATATCACAACACATCATTCATTACATACCATAATTGTCTTACAAATAAAGGATCACATGACCCAGTCTCATAACAATAATAGATGATCTATTGATCAATTACAAAACACATACCATAATTGTCTTACAAATAAAGGATCACATGACCCAGTCTCATTACAATAGTAGTAGTCCATTTATTCCACAGGCAACTGTTGACGTCAGGAGTGATCCTAGTTGTCGTAGACGTCCTGCTGTCCTTCTTCCGGGTTCTGATACTCTGCTTCATAGTCTGGCCATTTGAATAGCCAGGGACACATCCATGAGTACTTTAAAGTACTCGCAACTAATACTAAGGTAAAAACTATCAATTATAGTAAAGGGGTTCTAAGCTCTAAGTTTATTTGCATAAAGCCAGTTTTATTTCATAAACACTTTAATAATCAAAGCCTCTTCATTTGCTTAACTCAAGTGGGAACATTAATGTCATTCCCACAACTCAGTTGTGATTCAAGGTCAAAATCACCTTTCAATTCAATTCACAAGTCACCATTCATATTTTTAGAAAAGTTCTGATGACGGAACAGTATGGCCTTTCCAACTGTCCATGACTGCGGACGCGGCTATTCGAATAGGTTAAACTCGCGAGAGGGTGTACACTTGTGCCACAATAATTGCAATAATTCGTCGGGGGTAATCGGCCCTCGATTTATCGTACGCAATGACGCGAACTACCAATCCTAACCTTTCATTTACATACCCTAGTATAGGCACCTCTCCCCATGAGCTTGGCCTCCCGGTGAAAACAAACGGTCAACCCGCAGGGCTTGGGTAGGACATTCACCTTATTTCACGTCATTTCACTTTCGAGGGAGGCAGCCTCAGCATAACCCCTATGACGCTTGTTCAGAGGGAACCCATACTAAAATACATAAGTTTCCAGTTAAGCCTTACCCAGATTCAGGTGTTGTGGGGATACTTAAGAATTGGAATGGTATGGCATCCGAACCCAACCATCAGTTTTTGGTAAATTTCACCAAGTCATTCACAAGTCACATTCACCTTCAAAATCTTTCAATAGAATGACTCATCATTCCAAGGTTTTCAAAGTCATTGGTTTTCACAAGTTCACATCTATAGTAGTAAATTTTAGTTTAGCACTAGCAACTAGTCCTGAGGGGTGCTAATCAACTTGTATTGCTCTAGGCTAAGTTTGATGCTCTTGTATTACTCCATAGTCAATACTAAGTGAATCATGAATCAAAAGTACTTTGATAAACAAAATTTAGTAAAGCTTGTAAAGTAAAAAAACTTGGGATAGAAGCATTAAGCATAAAGTAAAAAAGTAATGGGGCCTTGCTCTTGTAGAGCTTTGCATTAGTCTAGTTGCATTGGTAATATCTTGCCTTGGTTGGGGTAGTGCTCAAAGTTCTCTTCTCCTTCCTCTTGGTAGAATACCTCCTCCTCTTGATAGTCTCCGGTACTAGCGTCTCAAAATGAATACGAGGACACAATCACCAAACAACACTTAAGTAGACTTAATTAGCCTTAATGGCTCACACAAATGATCTAGCATCACTACTTAATATTTATCCAAAAATTAGGCTAGGGTTTCCTTATTTAGTATTAGGAAAATAATTTCCTCTCATTGGAAAGTTGATTAGGGTTTCTCTTTGGTTTGGGAGAAATAATTTCCTCTCATTGAATCTTGTTTAAGATTTAATCTCCCCAAATAACCATGTATGATCACATGTTGACCAAGGTCAACACTTCACACTTATCATTTGAGAAAAAGGATTTAAATGAGATTCATCATCTCATGCAATTTAAATAACTATGTGATTTAAGATCCTCAAGTGAGCAATTATGAGACCATGCAATAGAGATCATCACATTACTTCATAACACTTGGTAATGTGATTTAAATGAGGTGATACACCTCATAGATTTAAATTGCTAAAATTTGAAATGGTTTAAATGGGCTAGTTATTGACTACATAGCCAATATTTTGCTTCTAGCCCATGATCATACACAGTACCCATATCATATTTTTACATAAACAATTAGAGTTTGTGAAATGTGAATTATGAGAGGTGGAATCACCTCAAAATTCAAAAGGGTTGATTTTTAATATTTATTTGAAAACTGAAAAGTATCTGACTTGTTATTTTTGCTATTCAAATTATACACAAGATACGAGGTTGAAACCAGTGGGGTTAGTTAGACAATTTCATAAGCTTTCCAGAAAATTTCGAATCACTCAATTTGGGTTTGTAGATTTGAAACTATTCAATTTATAGCAAAGCATCAGTATTGAAATTCCCTGAAACAATTTATTTTGAAATTGCTAAATGGGCTAGGCGGGAAGTAGATGGGCCGAAAGATTTAAAACGCAGAGGGGCCAGCCCAACTAACGCTGCGGGCCAGCTGACAATGGGTCCCAGTGGTCATCGACTGTTAAATGCCGAAGCGGTATCTTCTAACCTGGGTCGTGCGATTAGATGAAGATTGGACGGCTGACCGTCGTCGTCGTCGGGGAGAAGGGTGTGCTGCCGCGGCGGAGGTAGGGGGTCGGCGGCGAGCTGGGACTCCGGCGAGGGTCGGTGATGCTGCTGGACGGCGTTGTCGATGATGGGGAGTCGACTGGTACCAGTGGCAACTCCGATGGTGGCCGAATTCGACGGGTTGATCTGCGGCGGACTTCGGCGATCGACGGAGCAATTGGAGTGATCTAGCGCGTAATCCAGGTGGAGAAGGGGTCGAGGAGCTCGAGGAGAAGGAGGGGAGCAGAAATGGTGTGGACGAGGAAGTGCGGGAGGGGCGCTATTTATAGTGGCGCTCGGGTGTTGTGGGTGCCGTAGGGGGTCATCAACGGCAATGGCGCTCCAGGGCGCGAAGGGGCAAGATAGGGGGCGCAGGAGGTAGGCGACGTCTAGGCGCTTCTCAACGCGTAGCTGGCGCAGAGAAAGGAGGAAGGGACGGCTCACAAACACGGCGCGACAGGTACAGTACTGGCGGCAATGGCGTTGATCATGGCGACGGCGACGGTTCCTCCGCGAGCTAGCGAGCGTGTCTACGGGGTAGAGGAGGTGGTGGCAAGGCTCGATGCAGAGATAGGGCTGCAGGGGTGGACTGAGGCGACGGCACACGCGCGTGCTCTGGCGCGTCCAGGACGGTGTCCGTGCGCGCTCACCGCGTGACTTGCATTGTTCTGGGCGTGTCTGGGCGTGCGTCGTGTGGCCAATGTCGTGCGAGCTTCGAGCTAGGAAGGGTACTGGCGTGCTTAGGAGAGTGCAGGCGTGCTTGCTGACATGGTGTTGCTGACCAGAGAGGAAAGGAAACCATGAGTGGCATGAGGGTGTCCTTGGGCTCGGCATGGTGAAGATTGTGATCATGCAACCACTTTAAGCAGTGCAAAAAGGTAGGGCTTGATGCAGAGGAGGTACAGGAGCAACATCATCACAAGGTTAAAGTGGTTTAGCCCAAAAACCAGTGGGTAATGAGGTGTACCACAATTCTGGAATGTTGCCTGCCAAGTGTTTGTGATAATGGCCGCAAGAACATTTTTGCCAAATTTTGGAAATCATTTTGGTGGATCTCATTCATATATTCAGAGAGGTAGAATGGTGGTGGTGGTGGTCAATTTGGTGATGGTTTGCAAGTTTTCAAAATGGGGGTTGATCTTCTCTTTGTTTCAATGTCTCATCTTGTCAACTCATTTCTGGTCAACCTGGTCATAGTCAACACTGGTGGTCAACAGCAAAGTTGTTCATATTGACATGGTCTTGGATGAGGTGGCAAGTGTTGACCAATGTTGGTTTAAGAGAAGTCAAAACCAGGGGTGCAAAGTGGTGAAGATGTTATACAATGGCCAAATGACCATTATCATATGTAGATGGGATTTGCATTTTTCTTTGATTTGATTCTGGTTTCTTTGATGCATTTGAGTTTGTTATTGATATCAAAGTGTTTTACAAACAATGGCACAAGCCATGGTGGCCTTGGTTGAAGATTTGCAAAATTGGCTAAGTGTATGTGAGTAAAAAATGGAATTTTCTCACTATTTGATTTCTCTCTGTTTGATTTGATTTTTCTTGACTCCAAAGTGATTCTTATTAGTTTAGGAACATTTCAAAACCATTGAAACCATTCCAAAAGGTCTGGCTCAAAGATTGGCAAAAAATGGCCATAAACCCATAAGAGGTGAAATGTCAATTTTTCTTAATCTTGTAATTTGTTCCCCTTGCTTTACTTGGGCATGGTTGAGGGTCCAATTAGTGTGAGATTAGGTTTAGAGATGGTTTCACACCATTTGGGTAAGGTATAATGGCATAGGTCAAGGTTTGGGTAAAATGGCTATGTGCCACATATTGCCTCTATGCATATGTTGCATTTGATTTTTAATTTGACTTGGTTTGACCCAATTGAGGTTGTTGAGTGTTGAAATGGTATAGAGGAGTGATCCAACCATTCACAACAAGTCTTAGGGTCAAGATCCTCAAATTCACAAAGTTGCTATTTACTCTCATATGCCTCTATGGCATTTTTATTTTCTTTTTTAAAATCTTTTGTTTCACCTTGGATTTGGTTTGATAAGTACTAGGTAAGGTTTATGAAGGTTTTCCAAACCTCTAAACAAAGTAGCAAGGCCTAGGGTAAAGTTTTACAAAAATAGCCATAGACACATAGGCACCTTTCTTATTTAATTTCTTTTTAGTTTGTTTTAACTTGGATGGTAAAAAGGGGTGTGATTTAGGGGTTAAGATCATTTCAAAAATACTTCAACAAGCAATCAAGGCAATAAAACAAGAATTAAGCAAGACCACTATGTATCAAACTTAATTTCATAAAAGTTTTTGTTGGTTCCAAAATTTGGAAATAGGGAAATTTGTTTTCTTTCTTTTGAAATTTTTGGGATGTTACACGCTCTCAAAACAATGCCTCCAAGAAGGTCATTGCCAGGCCCAGGCACAACCAGTTAAGGACAGACCTTGGGTTTTCACCCTGAAAGGTAGGACTTTGAACTTCACCTGTGATGTCGCCCCCACTTTCATACCACTACTGCGAATCCCGGAACACCAAGCAAGCTCCTCAACATCGCGAAGACTTGAACCTTCTTTAGCTAATCCCCCGATCCCGCCTTCATGATATTCTCTGCTTCTGACTTCACCATGGACCAAAGTCTCTTGATGTCAACACAGAACAGAGCTTCACGCCGCTCCCTCCGGAACCAAATGGTCGAAATAAAAGCATGGGTGTGTGCGACCGAATACCACCCGATCCTGTGAACTCCAGGCAAAAGATGCACTGTTACATTCGCTATCGGAGCCTTCCGGAACTCATCACTCCGGCTAGATGAAGAAAGATCGGCATCCGGAACGTCTTCATCTTCGCGAAAGAAGAACCCTAGGACCACCACCATGAAAACCGGAACGGCCGACCCCCACGCCGTCGTGATGATCCACAAGTATAGAGGATCAGAACAGTCTTCGAGGGTTTATTGATTCGACACAAGGGGAGCCAAAGAATATTTATAAGCTTTAACAGATTAGTTGTTAATTCATAGACTTGCTCGCAACAGTTTATCAGTAGTAACACTTTTATAGCAGTGGTAGTAGTAAAGTAACAGCAGTAGCGAAATGAAAATAGCAGTCGCGATGATTGCAGTAAACAACATGATTAAAATACTATAGGCACATGAATGGATGAACGGGCGTTGCATGAATGAGAGAGTCCATATAATAGCAAGATATAGGCATTGCAAGTCATAATGATATAAGCATCCTAGCATAATATAACCATAGGCGTGTGTTCCTATTTAGTCGTGCGTGCTCGCAATGAGAAATTTGCGCAACATCTTTTGTCCTACCACCCCGTTGCAGCAGGGCCTCTAGGGAAACTACTGGTAATTAAGGTACTCCTTTTAATAGTGTACTGGAGCAAAGCATTAACACTCCGTGAACACACGTGACCCTCACATCATAGCCATCCCCTCCGCTTACACTTTGGGGCCTCGGGTTCCGGACAACAATATGTGTATACAACTTGCATATATGATCAAAAACAATAATTATCCTCATGAATCAATAACATGTTCAGATATGAGAACATGGCACTCGGTCCCAAAGTGACAAGCATTAAGCACAATAAGTTGCAACAATGTCAAAAATACTAACAACGGATAGTAGGCACTATGCCCATAACAATATTATAGCTATTACATGACCAATCTCATTCAATCCCTACCATATGACATAGGCATCCTTAATGGGCCTGCCGAATAAGGTACCTGAGGATATTTGGAGGCCTACGACCCGAAGTTTTCAAGGCCCGAATGCCCAATAACTGTTGATATGGAAGATAGAGCTAGATTAGGAATAAAGAGTCATGTTATTATACGGGAAGGACTTCGATTGTCTCCCGGAGTTTGTAACTTGTATGAAACGGAAAGCCTCGGCTCCACCTCCTATATAAAGGGGAGCCGAGGGTGAAAGAAAGGATCGAATCCATTGCCAACATAACCCTAATTTTTCATAGTTGAGCACCTTTTTCGGTTGAACCTTCGAGATCTACTTGCCCTCTACTTTCTACGAAAACCCAAGTCTACAGTCTGTAGGCATTGACAAGTTGATCCCTTGTCAATTGGCGCCGTATGTGGGAATTAGAGGCGACAAGGAGGTGATCTTGATGGCATCATCAACATCGTGGACAGTAAATAATGTGATGGATGATACGTCTCAAACGTATCTATAATTTCTTATGTTCCATGCTAGTTTTATGACAATACTCGCATGTTTTATATACACTTTATATCATTTTTATGCATTTTCCGATACTAACCTATTAACAAGATGCCGAAGCGCCAGTTCCTGTTTTCTGTTGTTTTTGGTTTCAGAAATCTTACACTGGAAATATTCTCGGAATTGGACGAAACAAAAGCCCACGGCCCTATTTTCCACGGAGGATTCCAGAACACCGAAGAAGAGTCGGAGGCGGCCAGCAGGGGGCCCACCCCACGGGGCGGCGCGGCCGAGCCCCCGAGCGCGCCGGCCTATGGGGAGGCCACCCCCTGGCTCCCCCGACGCTGCCTCTTCGCCTATATATTCCTTCGTCTCGGAAAACCCTAGGACCAAGAGCCACGATACGAGAAAAGTTACTGAGACGCCGTCGCCGTCAACCCCATCTCGGGGTTCGAAGATCACCTCCGGCACCTCGCCGGGAGAGGGGAATCATCACCGGAGGGCTCTACATCACCATGCCCGCCTCCGGACCGATGCGTGAGTAGTTCATCCTTGGACTATGGGTCCATATCGTAGCTAGATGGTTGTCTTCTCCTATTGTGCCATCATGTTTAGATCTTTGTGAGCTGCCTATCATGATCAAGATCATCTTATTGTAATGCTACATGTTGTGTTTGTTGGGATCCGATGAATATGGAATACTATGTCAAGTTGATTATCGATCTATCATATATGTGTTGTTTATGATCTTGCATGCTCTCCGTTGCTAGTAGAGGCTCGGCCAAGTTGATACTTGTAACTCCAAGAGGGGGTATTTATGCTCGATAGTGGGTTCATGCCTCCATTGAATGCGGGACAGGTGACGAGAAAGTTCTAAGGTTATGGATGTCGTTGTTGCCACTAGGGATAAAACATCAATGCTTTGTCTAAGGATATTTGTATTGTTTACATTACGCACGGTACTTAATGCAATTGTCTGTTGTTTGCAACTTAATAATGGAAGGGGTGCGGATGCTAACCCGAAGGTGGACTTTTAGGCATAGATGGATGTCGGATAGCGGTCTATGTTCTTTGTCGTAATGCCCTAAGTAAATCTCATATTAGTCATCATGATATGTATGTGCATTGTTATGCCCTCTCTATTTGTCAATTGCCCAACTGTAATTTGTTCACTGATGACGCGTGAAGGACACGTCCGTTGGGAACCCCAAGAGGAAGGTGTGATGCGTACATCAGCAAGTTTCCCTCAGTAAGAAACCAAGGTTTATCGAACCAGTAGGAGATGAAGGCCACGTGAAGGTTGTTGGTGAAGGAGTGTAGTGCGGCGCAACACCAGGGATTCCGGCGCCAACGTGGAACCTGCACAACACAATCAAAATACTTTGCCCCAACTTAACGAGTGAGGTTGTCAATCTCACCTGGCATTGCTCGTAAACAAAGGATTAAACGTATGGTGTGGAGAATGATGTTTGTTTGCAAAGAACAGCAGAGAACAATGATTGCAGTAGGTTGTATTTTAGATGTAAAAGAATGGACCGGGGTCCACAGTTCACTAGTGGTGTCTCTCCAATAAGATAAATAGCATGTTGGGTGAACAAATTACAGTTGGGCAATTGACAAATAGAGAAGGCATAGCAATGCACATACATATCATGATGACTACTGATGACGCGTAAAGCACACGCCCGTTGGGAACCCCAAGTGGAAGGTGTGATGCGTACAGCTGCAAGTTTCCCTCAGTAAGAAACTGATATGTCTCCGACGTATCGATAATTTCTTATGTTCTATGCCATATTATTGATGATACCTACATGTTTTATGCACACTTTATGTCATATTCGTGCATTTTCTGGAACTAACCTATTAACAAGATGCCGAAGTGCCGATTGCTTGTTTTCTGCTGTTTTTGGTTTCGAAATCCTAGTAAAGAAATATTTTCGAATCGGACGAAATCAAGACCGAGGGCCTTATAATTCCCGGAAGCTTCCGGAGCACCGGAGAAGAGTCGGAGGGGTGCCGGGGGGCCCACACCACCGGCCGCGCGGCCCAAGGGGGCGCGCCCCCTATGGTGGCACCACCCCGTGGCCCCTCCGACTCCGATTCTTCGCCTATTTAAGCCGTCGTGACCTAAAACTTCGATAACTTTTGACGGAACTCCGAGAAAGACTCCGTGGGCGCCGCCACATCGCGAAACTCCAATTCGGGGGACAGAACTCTGCTGCTCCGGCACCTCGCCGGGACGGGGAATTGCCCCCGGAGCCATCTCCACCGCCGTCTTCACCGCCATCTTCACCGCCATCACTGCCTCCATGATGAGGGGGGAGTAATCCACCCCCGGGGCTGAGGGCTCCGTTGTAGCTATGTGGTTCATCTCTCTCTCTATGTGATCTAGTTGAATGTCATCTATGTGCTACTCTAGTGATGTTATTAAAGTAGTTTTATTCCTCCTGCACGTGTGCAAAGATGACAGTGTGTGCACCGTGTTAGTACTTGGTTTATGCTATGATCATGATCTCTTGTAGATTGCGAAGTTAACTATTGCTATGATAATATTGATGTGATCTATTCCTCCTACATATGCATGAAGGTGACAATGTGCATGCTATGCTAGTACTTGGTTTAGTCTTTTGATCTATCTTACACTAAAGGTTACTAAAATATGAGCATTATTGTGGAGCTTGTTAACTCCGGCATTGAGGGTTCGTGTAATCCTACGCAATGTGTTCATCATCCAACAAAAGTGTAGAGTATGCATTTATCTATTCTGTTATGTGATCAATGTTGAGAGTGTCCACTAGTGAAAGTGTAATCCCTAGGCCTTGTTCCTAAATATCTGCTATCGTCTGCTTGTTTCTTGTTTTACTTGCGTTACTACTGCTGCGTTACTACTTGCTTGTTTACTCGTCTCGGGCAAAGCACTTTTCTGGTGCCGTTGCTACTACTTATTCATACCACCTGTATTTCACTATCTCTTCGCCGAACTAGTGCACCTATTAGGTGTGTTGGGGACACAAGAGACTTCTTGCTTTGTGGTTGCGGGGTTGCATGAGAGGGATATCTTTGACCTCTTCCTCCCCGAGATCGATAAACCTTGGGTGATCCACTTAAGGGAAACTTGCTGCTGTTCTACAAACCTCTCGCTCTTGGAGGCCCAACACTGTCTACAAGAATAGAAGCTCCCGTAGACATCAAGCACTTTTCCGGCGCCGTTGCCGGGAGGAAAGGTAAAAAGGCACTCATACTCCGGTCTCAGGTAAAGTATTTTTCTGGCGCCGTTGTGTGTGTGCTCGAAGCTATTTCCTTTAGATCCTGCAATTGCATCTTTTTGTTTCTTGTTTACACTAGTTAGGCATAATGGAAAACAACAAAAAATTTAGTGAGCTTTTTAATCTTTTTCCTGATTTATAATTGTTTGGTGCAAACATTAAAAAACCAATGGAACCTCATTTGCATGCTAGTAGCGATGTTATTAGTATGAATGCAATTACTGCTAATGCTATGGAGAAGTCTAAGCTTGGGGAAGCTAGTTTTTGTGATCTTTTTAGCTTCCCATCTTCGAGTGAGAAAATTTGCTCCGATAATACTTTATCTCCCATATGCGATAACTCTAATGATGCTTGTGATATTTTAAATGCACCTACTGAAAGTACTCCATATAAAATACCTATGAAAATTATTGAACGTGTTATGGATAACCGCTATGAAGGGGATGGAAGCTGTGCATCCTGGAGATCATTTACTCGTTTTTGCATGAATTATGCGGGTTATTCAAGTGTGCGGGTATCTCTATGGATGAAGTGAAGAAGAAATTATTCTCTATGTCGTTGTCCGGTAAAGCGGCGCATTGGCATAAACTGCCGAAGGATGAGCATTCTCTTGATTGGAAGGATATTGTGCATCTATTTTATTCTAAATTCTATCCTCCAAGTGAAATTCACAAAGACCGAAACCGAATATATAATTTCTGGCCTCATGATGGAGAGAGTATTGCCCAAGCATGGGAGAGATTGAAGTCTTTAATGCTTAAATGCCCCAATCATGAGCTTCCAGGTAATATCATTATTGATAATTTCTATGCGAGACTTTCTCTTCAAGATAAGACTTTGCTCGGATGCTACTTGTTCCGGATCATTCACGCGCAACAAAGAAGAGTTTAAAAGGGACCTTCTTGATCGGATTAAGGAGAACGCGCGAAGATTGGGAGAACGACAAAGGTAAAGAGTCAGGTATAAATTATGATTGTGAATGCATTGAAACTTTTATGGATACCGATAAATTTCGAAATATGAGTGCTACTTATGGTCTTGACTCTCAAGTTGCTGCAAATCTTTATAAAGCCTTTGCTTCTCATTTTGAATTGCCTAAAAAGAATTTTGATAAGTATCATGAACCTTTTAAAGAGGCTTGCATGAAGAATGAAATTGTTGTTAATTATTGTAATGAGCATGCTCAAACTCCTAAGAATGTTATTTCCTATAAGCATGTTAATTTTTGTGGAATAAATAGACCTTGTGGAATTAATCAAATCAAAGATGAATATTGTATCCATCATGCTAATGAAAAAACTAGAAAGTGGTTTAGGGCTCTAGATGATCTTGGTAAAAAGTTTGTGCCCTCTATCCTTTTATTTGTGAAGTTTGCCATGAAGTGGGTCATTTTAATTTTCAATGCTCCTCCAATGATAATTTGAACCCAATGAGTGCTGCAAATTTGTATTGTGATGATGAAATTACTCCTAATCAGCATGATGAACTTACTTTATTTTTGGGGTGTGAAGAACTGTCGAGAAAAATCTCTTTGTTACATATGAGTGATCTTGATGTTGATGATGTCCTGCATGGGTGTTTTTCTTATTGCATTGATAATAGCCATACAAATACTTACATACAAAATATTTTAGAAGATGACACCTTGCCAAAATATGATAGGACCGTTGTGTGTTTTCAACTAATTAATGAAAAGGAGGGATCCTCCCAAGTTTCTTCTATTGTTTCTGAAAGTAAATCAGGTTATGCGGACAAGCCACCCTTCAAACCTCTTCCTCCTAAAGAAGGGAACGAGGAGAAGGAAGAGAAGAAGAAGAAGGGAACGAAGACGAAGAAGAAGAAGAAGAAGGAGAATAAAAAGAAAGAGGTAACGGCGTATCCCCGCGTGAATGAGATAACGCTAGGTAACCGTAAGTATGTTGCTCCTGATGATTATTGTGACAATGAATCTGAATACGATGATCTTCCTATGCCCTTTACATACATTAGCGATCATGATTTGAATGAGCACACTACTTTTGATATTACAAATCTCTGGGAAACTAATTCTGAAAATGATGATAATAATTGCCATAGTGTCCAGTACTATCCATGCTTCCTCCCATAATGATATAGAAAGCTCTAAGCTTGGGGAAGAGGTGTTTGAAAATCCTTTAGCTACTGGTCATTATGTTCTTGATACATCTCCTTCTAATAACAATGATGGTGTGGACACAGATAAATCGACTGTGAAAGATAACTATTCTATTTCCTATGATGACACCGTGCCCCGATCTCTCGATGATTATTATAAAGAATGCTATGATATAGGTTCTAACTATCCTTATGAAACTTGTCATAGTCATGATTGGATTACTAAAAACAATTCCCTTAATATGCAATTTGTTTACCATGTTCAAATTCTTGATAATAATCTTACTCCAATTACTATTAATGAGAACAACTCTTCTTATGCCAAATTTAATGATACTTCTATGCATATGAACCATGATAAGAATGTTTTAAGTGATGGGTATATTGTGGATTTCATCAATAATTCTACTGAAAGTTATTATGAGAGAGGGAAATATGGTTATATGCATTTCAATAATATTAAGTTTCCCCTCTTTATGTTGAGAATCTTGAAGCTACTTTTGTTCTATCCTCTTATGATTGTCACTTTGTTCTTCATGAATTCATTTGTGTACAAGATGCCTCTGCATAGGAAGCATGTTAGACTTAAATGTGTTTTGAATTTGCCTCTTGATGCTCTCTTTTGCTTCAAATACTATTTCTTGCAAGTGCATCATTAAAGCTGCTTGAGCCCATCTTAAAGGCTATAAAGAAAGAACTTCTTGGGAGATAACCCATGTGTTTATTTTGCTACAGTACTTTGTTTTATATTTGTGTCTTGGAAGTTGTTTACTACTGTAGCAACCTCTCCTTATCTTAGTTTTATGTTTTGTTGTGCCAAGTAAAGTCTTTGATAGTAAAGTAAATACTAGATTTGGATTCTTACGCAGTTCAGATTTCTTTGCTTGTCACGAATCTGGGTCTAATTCTCTGTAGGTAACTCAAAAAATTATGCCAATTTACTTGAGTGATCCTCAGATATGTACGCAACTTTCATTCAATTTGGGCATTTTCATTTGAGCAAGTCCGGTGCCCTTTTAAAATTCGTCTTTACTGGATCGTTCTGTTTTGACAGATTCTGCCTTTTATTTCACATTGCTTCTTTCGCTATGTTGGGTGGATTTCTTTGTTCCATTACCTTCCAGTAGCTTTGAGCAATGTCCAGAAGTGTTAAGAATGATTGTGTCACCTCTGAACATGTGAGTTTTTGATTATGCACTAACCCTCTAATGAGTTTGTTTCGAGTTTGGTGTGGAGGAAGTTTTCAAGGGTCAAGAGAGGAGGATGATATACTATGATCAAGGAGAGTGAAAGCTCTAAGCTTGGGGATGCCCGGTGGTTCACCCCTGCATATTCTAAGAAGACTCAAGCGTCTAAGCTTGGGGATGCCCAAGGCATCCCCTTCTTCATCGACAAATTATCAGGTTCCTTCTCTTGAAACTATATTTTTATTCGGCCACATCTTATGTACTTTACTTGGAGCGTCTGTGTGATTTTGTTTTTGTTTTTGTTTGAATAAAATGGATCCTAGCATTCACTTTGTGGGAGAGAGACACGCTCCGCTGTAGCATATGGACAAATATGTCCTTAGGCTCTACTCATAGTATTCATGGCGAAGTTTCTTCTTCGTTAATTTGTTATATGGTTGGAATTGGAAAATGCTACATGTAGTAACTCTAAAATGTCTTGGATAATTTGATACTTGGCAATTGTTGTGCTCATGTTTAAGCTCTTGCATCATATACTTTGCACCCATTAATGAAGAAATACTTAGAGCTTGCTAATTTGGTTTGCATATTTGGTTTCTCTAGAGTCTAGATAACATCTAGTATTGAGTTTTGAACAACAAGGAAGACGGTATGGAGTCTTATAATGTTTACAATATGTCTTTTATGTGAGTTTTGCTGTACCGTTCATCCTTGTGTTTGTTTCAAATAACCTTGCTAGCCTAAACCTTGTATCGAGAGGGAATACTTCTCATGCATCCAAAATACTTGAGCCAACCACTATGCCATTTGTGTCCACCATACCTACCTACTACATGGTATTTCTCCGCCATTCCAAAGTAAATTGCTTGAGTGCTACCTTTAAAATTCCATCATTCACCTTTGCAATATATAGCTCATGGGACAAATAGCTTAAAAACTATTGTGGTATTGAATATGTACTTATGCACTTTATCTCTTATTAAGTTGCTTGTTGTGCGATAACCATGTTTTCAGGGACGCCATCAACTATTCTTTGTTGAATATCATGTGAGTTGCTATGCATGTCAGTCTTGTCTGAAGTAAGAGAGATCTACCACCTTTATGGTTGGAGCATGCATATTGTTAGAGAAGAACTTTGGGCCGCTAACTAAAGCCATGATTCATGGTGGAAGTTTCGAGTTTTGGACATATATCCTCAATCTCATATGAGAATAATAATTGTTGCCACATGCTTATGCATTAAAGAGGAGTCCATTATCTGTTGTCCATGTTGTCCGGTATGGATGTCTAAGTTGAGAATAATCAAAAGCGAGAAATCCAAAATGCGAGCTTTCTCCTTAGACCTTTGTACAGGCGGCATGGAGGTACCCCATTGTGACACTTGGTTAAAACATGTGCATCGCAAAGATCCGGTAGTCCAAGCTAATTAGGACAAGGTGCGGGCACTATTAGTATACTATGCATGAGACTTGCAACTTGTAAGATATAATTTTCATAACTCATATGCTTTATTACTACAGTTGACAAAATTGTTTCATGATTTCAAAATAAAAGCTCTAGCACAAATATAGCAATCGATGCTTTCCTCTTTGAAGGACCATTCTCTTTACTTTTATGTTGAGTCGGTTCACCTATCTCTTTCCACCTCAAGAAGCAAACACTTGTGTGAACTGTGCATTGATTCCTACATACTTGCATATTGTACTTGTTATATTACTCTATGTTGACAATTATCCATGAGATATACATGTTACAAGTTGAAAGCAACCGCTGAAACTTAATCTTCCTTTGTGTTGCTTCAATGCCTTTACTTTGATTTATTACTTTATGAGTTAACTCTTATGCAAGACTTATTAATTTGTTCACTGATGACGCGTGAAGGACACGTCCGTTGGGAACCCCAAGAGGAAGGTGTGATGCGTACATCAGCAAGTTTCCCTCAGTAAGAAACCAAGGTTTATCGAACCAGTAGGAGATGAAGGCCACGTGAAGGTTGTTGGTGAAGGAGTGTAGTGCGGCGCAACACCGGGGATTCGGCGCCAACGTGGAACACGCACAACACAATCAAAATACTTTGCCCCAACTTAACGAGTGAGGTTGTCAATCTCACCGGCTTGCTGTAAACAAAGGATTAAACGTATGGTGTGGAGAATGATGTTTGTTTGCAAAGAACAGCAGAGAACAATGATTGCGATGGGTTGTATTTTAGATGTAAAAGAATGGACCGGGGTCCACAGTTCACTAGTGGTGTCTCTCCAATAAGATAAATAGCATGTTGGGTGAACAAATTACGAGTTGGGCAATTGACAAATAGAGAAGGCATAGCAATGCACATACATATCATGATGACTACCGATGACGCGTAAAGCACACGCCCGTTGGGAACCCCAAGTGGAAGGTGTGATGCGTACAACATGCAAGTTTCCCTCGATAAGAAATTGATACGTCTCCGACGTATCGATAATTTCTTATGTTCTATGCCATATTATTGATGATACCTACATGTTTTATGCACACTTTATGTCATATTCGTGCATTTTACGGAACTAACCTATTAACAAGATGCCGAAGTGCCGATTCTTGTTTTGCTGCTGTTTTTGGTTTCGAAATCCTAGTAAAGAAATATTTTCGAATCGGACGAAATCAAGACCGAGGGCCTTATAATTCCCGGAAGCTTCCGGAGCACCGAGAGAAGAGTCGGAGGGGTGCCGGGGGGCCCACACCACCGGCCGCGCGGCCCAAGGGGGCGCGCCCCCTATGGTGGCACCACCCCGTGGCCCCTCCGACTCCGATTCTTCGCCTATTTAAGCCGTCGTGACCTAAAACTTCGATAACTTTTGACGGAACTCCAGAAAGACTCCAGGGGCGCCGCCACATCGCGAAACTCCAATTCGGGGGACAGAACTCTCTGCTCCGGCACCTGCCACGGGGCGGGGAATTGCCCCGGATGACATGCGGGTCCCATGAGCCGGCGGGTTCCTCAACGTTTCAAACGTGGCATGAGATCGAAAGAAAAAGGCAAGTGACCAAATATGAGGAGCCAAAAATAATTCAAGAAAAGAAAGTTTTATAGTACATAGAGGATGACATGCGGGTCCCATTTAGCGACGAGCGGTATCACCGTTTGAGAGGCGGCGGGGATCGAAAGAAAAAGGTAAGTGACCAAATATGAGGTGCCAAAAATAATTCAAGAAAAGAAAGTTTTATAGTGCATAGAGGATGACATGCGGGTCCCGATTAGCGGCAGCGGTATCACCGTTTGAGAGGCGGCGGGGATCGAAAGAAAAAGGCAAGTGACCAAATTTGAGGTGCCAAAAAAACTCCAAGAAAAGAAAGTTTTATAGTACATAGAGGATGACATGCGGGTCCCATTTAGCAGCAGCGGTATCACCGTTTGAGAGGCGGCGGGGGATCGAAAGAAAAAGGCAAGTGACCAAATATGAGGTGCCAAAAATAATTCAAGAAAAGAAAGTTTTATAGTGCATAGAGGATGACATGCGGGTCCCGGTTAGCGGCAGCGGTATCACCGTTTGAGAGGCGGCAGGGGATCGAAAGAAAAAGGCAAGTGACCAAATTTGAGGTGCCAAAAAAAACTCCAAGAAAAGAAAGTTGATTGCACATAGAGGATGACATGCGGGTCCCATTTAGCAGCAGCGGTCTCAACGTTTCCAAGGCGGCAAGGGATCAAAAGAAAAAGGAAGTAGCCAGAAATCGGGGGTCAAAAAAAATCCAAGAATAGAAAGAATTTTGGTTCATAGAGGATGACATGCGGGACCCATGATCCCGCATCGTAAACGGCTCGATCGGAGAACGTTGAACGAGATGGCGCGATCGAGAAAAAAAACAATGCCGGAGAGGCTGCCATCCGGGCCCTACATCCCTCGGCGGTGCGGATTTGCGTTGACTCGGCCGGCGAACCCGAGAATTCGCGATGCACCACGTCCCGGGCCACCATACGCGACGTTTTGGCCGCTTTCGTCGGGCTAGGTGGCCTCAAAAACGAGAAAAAAAAGTTTTGACATGCACCACGGAGGGACCAAAATCGTCGGCCATGGTACACCAGCAACCACGGCGCGACTTCAACTTCGTCGGCCATGGCAACTTTTCTTGTAGTGGCAATTGACAAATAAAGAAGGCATAACAATGCACATACATATATCATGATGAGTACTATGAGATTTAATCAGGGCATTACGACAAAGTACATAGACCGCTATCCAGCATGCATCTATGCCTAAAAAGTCCACCTTCGAGGTTATCATCCGAACCCCCTCCGGTATTAAGTTGTAAACAACGGACAATTGCATTAAGTATGGTGCGTAATGTAATCAACACAAATATCCTTAGACAAAGCATCGATGTTTTATCCCTAGTGGCAACAAGCACATCCACAACCTTAGAACTTTACGTCACTTGTCCCGCATTTAATGGAGGCATGAACCCACTATCGAGCATAAATACTCCCTCTTGGAGTCACAAGTATCAACTTGGCCGGAGCCTCTACTAGCAACGGAGAGCATGCAAGAACATAAATAACATATATGATAGATTGATAATCAACTTGACATAGTATTCAATATTCATCGGATCCCAACAAACACAACATGTAGGATTACAAATAGATGATCTTGATCATCATAGGCAGCTCACAAGATCTAACATGATAGCACAACGAGGAGAAGACAACCATCTAGCTACTGCTATGGACCCATAGTCCAGGGGTGAACTACTCACACATATATCGATCCGGAGGCGATCATGGCGATGAAGAACCTCCGGGAGATGATTCCCCTCTCCGGCAGGGTGCCGGAGGCGATCCTCCGAATCCCCGAGATGGGATTGGCGGCGGCGTCTCCGGAAGGTTTTCCGTATCGTGGCTCTCGCATGGGGGGTTTCGCGACGGAGGCTTTAAGTAGGCGGAAGGGCGGAGTCGGGAGAGTCACGGGGGCCCCACACGCTAGGGCCGCGCGGGGCCCCTCTA
Source organism: Lolium rigidum (assembly GCF_022539505.1). NCBI lineage: Eukaryota > Viridiplantae > Streptophyta > Magnoliopsida > Poales > Poaceae > Lolium > Lolium rigidum. The sequence continues at coordinate 351,227,859 of NC_061510.1, forward strand.
GGCCGCGCCGCCCTAGTGTGGCGGCGCCCCGTGGCCCCACTTCGTCTCCCCTCCGGTCTTCGGAAGCTTCGTGTAAAAATAGGCCCCCGGGCGTTGATTTCGTCCAATTCCGAGAATATTTCCTTACTAGGATTTCCGAAACCAAAAACAGCGAGAAAACGACAATCGGCTCTTCGGCATCTCGTCAATAGGTTAGTGCCGGAAAATGCATAAATATGACATATAATGTGTATAAAACATGTGAGTATCATCATAAAAGTAGCATGGAGCATAATAAATTATAGATACGTTTGAGACGTATCAAATCCCCCGGACCCCTGGAGGTCCGTATATCGTTTTCTCGACGTGTTTTGTTTTGAGCTGTTTCTGCCAGGATCCGTCTTTGATCTAGAAGCACCATGGCCTCCAACAACAAGGACAAGGAGCCTTTGGAGGAAGTGAAGGGGGTGTCTTCAACAAAAAGGAAGCGGGAAACTGCGGGGAGTGAGCCAATCTTGGTGGGATCGGTTAACACTGGACGTTCTTTTTCTCATAACCTGCAGGGACCTCTACCGCCTGCCCTTAACCTCGGCTCTTTCCTCGCTGTGGAGGAAGCACCTGCGGGTTACTCGATGAGTTTTGTGATCAATACCGTGCTCCGAGAAGAGAGGTGGAGATACTTCAGGAGGAGAACCGCCGATCGCGCGGAATGATGGAGTATCACTCAATTTCCATCACAAGGCCACCACCGACATCTGTGGACAACAATGAATCTCTTCGAGTCTTAGTGCAGAATTGCCAAACTGAGAAGATGAAGTTGAAGGAGATCTTTAAGAATTGCGGGAAGAATTCATCACCACCGCCGGAGGAGTAATTCATCATCGGTATTGGCATCCCCTTGGTTTGTTCCAAGCTTGGGGGAGTGCCGCGGTATCACATCATCACTACCTTTTACCTTTTTACTTTTAAGTAGTGTCATATCATGAGTAGGGAAGTTATCATATAAGATGTGTTGCGGTATGGAAGTATCTCTTTTTAGTTGGTTATCTATGTATCCCTTGGTGTGAGTTATCGTTATGGAATATTAATGAGAAGTCTTATCATTTACATATTGCACATCTTATTTTAGTTTGCATTGGTCAATAGCAACAACACTTTGAGTTTTAAGTAGAAAAGAGGAAACACGTGTAGATATGTTATTATATTTCTTGTTAGTTCCTAGCTTAGTATTCTGAAGTTAAAATTGTTTGTGCTTACAAGTAAGATGCATGATTGTTTCTATCACATGTATATTTGTTTGTTTCCCTCAACTCTTATGCTTGCTAATTAACCTTGCTAGCCAAAGACCTGTACTGAGAGGGAATACTTCTCGTGCATCCAAAACCCTTAAACCAAACCTATGCCATCAGTGTCCACCATAACTACCTACTATGTGGTATTTCCCTGCCATTCCAAGTAAATACTTCATGTGCTACCTTTAAACAATTCAAAAACTATTACCTCTTATTTGTGTCAATGTTTTATAGCTCATGAGGAAGTATGTGGTGTTTTATCTTTCGGTCTTGTTAGGCGGCTTCCACTAATGGACTAGTGGCTTCATCCACTTATCCTTTAATTTTGCAAAAAGAGCCGGCAACGGGGTTCCCGACCCCAATTAATCAACTCTCATTAATAATTCTCTTCACATGTTTTGCCTCGATTCATCAGTAAGCAACTTAATTTTGCAATAGACACTCCTCCATGGTATGAGATTGTTGGAAGACACCCGAGGATTCGGTTAGCCATGGCTTGTGTAAGCAAAGGTTGGGAGGAGTGTCATCCTTAAATAAACTAAAGTACATGTGTAAACAAAAGAGAAGAGGGATGATCTACCTTGCTGGTAGAGATAACGTCCTTCATGGGAGCCGCTCTTTGGAGGTCTGTTTGGCAAGGGGGTTAGAGTACCCGCTACCATTCGTTGACAACAACAAACACCTCTCAAAACTTTACTTTATGCTCTTTATATGATTTCAAAACTTAAAAAGCTCTAGCACATGATTTAATCCCTGCTTCCCTCCGCGAAGGGCCTGTCTTTTACTTTATGTTGAGTCAGTAAACCTATTTCCCTCCATCTCAAGCAAGCATTTGAGTTGTTGTGATCAAACCATTTATATTGTGATCTATTTCATCATGCCTTTTACTCTTTCTTGTTTAGTACAAGTTTTATCTGAATGAATATAGCTTTGAAAGTTATCAATGATTATGAGGAGATTACTATGATTGAGTATGCAAGTTTATCATAAGCTTTAATATGAGAGCGCTGCTCAATAGATGAGTATAATCACGTTAAGCTGTTCTCCGACCAAGAACAAAGTTTGCCATCACCAATTATGATTCCTTATGCACCTTTATTTGTGATTACCTTCTACTTGTTTCAAGTTGAATTATATGAGAAAGTTGTCTACTAGAATACCTTGTGTGAGTGAATATGATGCTTCTTGTCCGTATTTTATTTATCGACTCTTCACTCCATAAACATGTGGTCTTGTTTACCGAGTTCAGTTTCGCTTGGGGACAAGCGAAGTCTAAGCTTGGGGGGAGTTGATACGTCCATTTTGCATCACTATTTTATATCATAATTTGCTGTTATTCATTGATATATTTCATATTTGGAGATGATACTTATGTAATTTCATCTATTTTGCATGTTTCATGATTATTTGAGGATCGCGCACCGGAGCCAGGATTCTGCTGGAAAAAGCACCGTCAGAATGCAATATTTCGGAAGATCAACAGTTGACGGAAATTATATGAAAAATCCTATTTTTCCAGATGACGAAGGGAGCCGAAAGGGGAGCCGAGGGGACCCGAGGTGGGCCCACCTCATAGGCCGGCGCGGCCCAAGGCCCGGCCGCGCCGCCCTGTGAGGAGGGGGCCCACAGCCCCTCTCGCCTCCTTTTCTTCGCGTACGTCTTCGTCCCGAAAACCTAAGCCCCAGAGGATAGTCGCGAAGAGTCACAGCCGCCTCTGCGGGGCGGAGAACACCAGAGAGAAAAGAGCTCTCCGGCAGGCTAAAATCTGCCGGGGAAATTCCCTCCCGGAGGGGGAAATCGACGCCATCGTCACCGTCATCGAGCTGGACATCATCTCCATCATCATCATCATCATCATCACCGCCATCTCCACCGCTGCACCTCGTCACCGCTGTAACAATTAGGGTTTGATCTTGTTTGTTTGATAGGGGAAACTCTCCCGGTGTTGATTTCTACTCGTTATTGATGCTACTGAGTGAAACTATTGAACCAAGGTTTATGTTCAGATTGTTATTCATCATCATATCACCTCTGATCATGTTCCATATGATGTCTCGTGAGTAGTTCGTTTAGTTCTTGAGGACATGGGTGAAGTCTAAATGTTAGTAGTGAATTATGTTGGTTAGTATTCAATGTTGTGATATTTAAGTTGTGGTGTTATTCTTCTAGTGGTGTCATGTGAACGTCGACTACATGATACTTCACCATTTATGGGCCTAGGGGAATGCATCTTGTATTCGTTTGCCAATTGCGAAGTTGCCGGAGTGACAGAAACCTAAACCCCCGTTGGTATATCGGTGCAGGAGGGATAGCGGGATCTCGCAGTTTAAGGTCTGTGGTTAGATTTATCTTAATTACTTTCTTGTAGTTGCGGATGCTTGCAAGGGGTATAATCACAAGTATGTATTAGTCCTAGGAAGGGCGGTACATTAGCATAGGTTCACCCACACAACACTTATCAAAACAATGAAGATTAATCAGCTATATGAAGCGAAAGCACTAGACTAAATTCCCGTGTGTCCTCAAGAACGTTTGGTCATTATAAGTAAACAAACCGGCTTGTCCTTTGTGCTAAAAAGGATTAGGCCACTCGCTGCAATTATTTCTCTCGCACTTTACTTACTTGTACTTTATTCATCTGCTATATCAAAAACCCCTGAATACTTGTCTGTGAGCATTTACAGTGAATCCTTCATCGAAACTGCTTGTCAACACCTTCTGCTCCTCGTTGGGTTCGACACTCTTATTTATCGAAGATACTACGATACACCCCCTATACTTGTGGATCATCATTACCGGCATCTCTTTTTTTTACTTTACCTCATTTAGTTTGTATATTTTTGCTCCCAAGGAAAGTTCAAATTAACACATTTTCAATTGTTTGAAGATGTAAGTTTTTATAAGAACATCTTTAGGAAATCGAACTCTTAAAAAAATGAACCGGTTGTTTTCAGTTAACATGTCAGGGCTTTGAAGTTGAAAGAGGATTCATATTGGCCAGCTCTGAAAATCTTTTGCTTTCATCATTGTGAACTCAGTCCAATCAATGGTGAACTTACAAATACAGGCCGAGCATGTGGACAGAGCTTCAGTTCACGGTGAAGCCTTTTGGGATATATATTTGGCCCGACTGAAGGATCCCAGCCCGATTTACTCAAGAACTTGGACGTGTACATTTGGTTGCAAGGCTGAAAACGCCGTCATCTTTCCTTTTGTAGTGTACGCTTCTATGTTATGATGTAAGAAGAACATACAAAATGAGTACAAAGCATTGCCATCATCCTTGATCCGCTATGCAAAGGGTGTATGGTCATCATCTGCATTTTGTAAATCATTTGGCTAGAGCGGAATAGGCAAGTCAAGAACAAGTCCCTCTCAACCTAGGCAATTGTTGTGTTGATTCGAGAACATTGCTGATAGTGGAAGCATGTTAAAAATGGTAGTATGGCAATTTAAATTTATTTATTACTTAGCATTCTGAGCATACTCTATATCCTTCGTATATTCAATACATGCAGTGTCCAATCCATGCCATGAATGAACCAATTACAAACCTGACAAACAAAAGATTTAAGCCCATATATTTAAAACAAGTACACACAAATACCTAGTTGACTCTTTTCCTTCACATCAAACTCCATATATTCCGTTCCATGTTGACAAACTAATAAACATGTTTTATTGAAGTAATCAATTTACCTTGGAATTCCATAACATCCTTTGCTCTTTTTTACCATATTGTTATGTATCCATATTCTTAGATATGTGTGGGGCCATATGCTACGGAATTTCTTTCAAAATACCAAAGATATGATAATACTTCCATGATACAAGTAAGATATTACTAAGTTAAGATACCATTATAGTATGTATCGATTGGCAACAATAGATTCATAAACTCGTAAGATACTACGACACATGGACGACCTTGGTAGAATGACAACACAAGTAATTGTTGGTGGCTCTTAAAATAGCAATAAGGTACGAGGATATACAACTCATATGATGCCAGGAAGACATGTCTAACTTCATTGTGTTGTCACATGCTTTTAAACAAAACCTTGTTTAAGTTTACAACCAAATAATTGGGTAAGTGAACACATCGACGCATAAAAATCCTAATCACAAATGTATGCAATCATGATCATAAGCCTCAAAATTCCTTCCAAAGTTTTGGCCAAATTTGTCATGGTTGCATCACCATATTTTTGAATCGTCGTACTAGTACCCTTGTGTACACCCAAGATTAGCAGCCGCACTAACATCGACATCGACATCGACAAACTAGACCGACCATCTTGCTCTCGCATAGGCTCAAAAGAAGAGAAATACTGGAGAGAACGTTGTGTTTGCCTCACGTTGATCCTTTTGGGATGCATGGGGAGTTGCCACAGTATTTTAAGTTGTTTTGACATCATAAATTTATCATGTTTTGCAAGTATATTCTTGAATTGAATTTCAGCGATGCAACAACTAGAAGGAAGAATAAACCTTTAAAAAACAAGAAAATCTTTTGCGCTACTAGTATCTCACCTTTTGCAAAGGAGATTAAATTTTGTTTACCTACCATACACCAGTTACTATACTACCCCTCTCTGCAGAGTAAGCCTTGTAATTTATTCCTGGGTAGGTGGAACTGTGCCACTGTGGAAGAGAGAGGGCGGTGAAGTGGGGATAGCAGAGGAGACGGCGCAACGAATCCGGCGCCGGAGCCTAGAGATGAAGCGGCGGGCCACCATGGACTCCAACCAGGATCAGCCGGCGTCGAGCTACAAGGTTTGCGCTCATTATACGCCCACCTCTATCTTCGGATATAGTACGCCCTAGGTTCATCCGCTCGTGACTGCGAGTGGTTCATGGCGGAATGCGAATCGCAGAATGCCGATTCCCTTTTGGGACGGAGGGGTACGCGGGCGGAATCACTGATCCCGCTCACGGGTTATCATTTTCCGATCCGATCGGCTCCAAGAGAATAGGGTTTTCTGTTCGTAACCCTAGCACTGTAGCCCATGAAATGAATGCTATTTGAGAAGTAGTTCGTCGCCTTGAGAAGCACATCTCGCGAGAAAAGATTTGTGCTGGAGTCGATCTGGATGAGGGCGAGTGTGGTGTGTCTTTTACTTTCTTGTGAAGTGTTGAGGGTTTATACGTTTTTATTGGCAAAAATGGGGATTCTTTTTCCTGGAAGGAACCAAGTGTACTAAGATATCTGGAACACAAGGGAAGAAGAAAAACAAGTGGGAAGAAAAGAGGAAGTATAGCATATGAATGGGACGTAGGCTGTATGTGTATTTTTCATGTGAAGTGTTTCTGGAATTCAGCGGTTCATCTTGTGATGCTGTAAATGTCTTCTGTAGCAGTGTTAGCTAGTGAGTAGTGACATATATGTTATCATAATATTTTATCAATACCTAATGTTGGGTTCCTTCGGTACTCTAGTTAACTAAATTAATACTTCAGAGTGCGCTGCTTCCATGGGCACTTGTCGTGGAACTCCTTTGGTGTCATCATCGCTCATCGACTATCAGCATGTGCGATTTTGCAGCAACTTGCCTTAGGCATCTTAGATCATAAGTTGCTTAAACAATGCTGTTATGATGAGGAATGTAGCAAACAAAATTCAAATGTCCAGTGCTTGAAAACCAGACGTACAGTGTCGATTGTGGTTTGCGTATGATGTTAATTGCCTGTATGTTTCTATTCTTCTCGATGCAATGGTTGAACTGCTGCTGGTGATGTTCCTTTTGATTGCAAACTGATGCATTTCTAACAAGGTCATTATGTTTTAAGCTTTTTTAACAGCCTGGTGAGTGTACTTAGTATCTTCATTGTCTTATGCCAGATCTATGTGAAGATGCTGAAGACAGTTGCTCTCGATGTGAACTGCACTGATACGGTTGATCAGATCAAGTCTAAGTTCAGTGCCATGGAGGGGATTGACAAAAGTGCCCAAGAGCTATTCTTTGCTGGGATTCACTTGAAGAATGCTGACAAGCTTGCTGATTACAATATAACTACAAACTCTTCTGTTGACCTTCATGTAACTGATGGGATGCAAATATCTGTCAAGATTCCCTTGGTTGGAAAGACCATCAAGCTCAATGTCAAGAAATCTAACAGGGTAGCTGATCTCAAGGCGGAGATCGAACAGAATGAGGGAATTCTTAGGGACAACCAAATCCTGATGTACGCAGGTCGGCAGCTTGAGGACAATCAGACATTAAGTCAGTGCGACTTGAGGAATGACCAGCCACTTCATGTTTTGGTTAGCCCCACTGACAAGCTGCGTGTTTTTGTCAATGTTAGAGGTGAAAGAGCTGTAAGTCTTGACGTCAAGTCCTGGTACACTGTTGCTGACATCAAGTTGATGGTTGAGACAAAGGAGGGTTTACCTGCATGCACACACATACTCACGCGAACTCAATCTGGTTTTGATGTGGTACTTGCTGACAGCCAGACTCTCCAGGATCAGAGTGTCAAAAACAATGACATCCTCATGTTGAAGCAGAATGACAGGGTTGTGTTGCAGCAGAATGACAGTGTCCAGGTCTTCTTCAGGACTTGGGAAGGGAAGACCTTAACAATGTCTCTGAAAATGTCCAACACGACAGAGGAAGTCATGGAGAAAATTGGGGAGAGGCTGCCGGTAAGGGAAGATATGTACTATCTCTGCTACAAGGGTCATGTTCTGTCATCTGGGGATACTCTTGAGAAGCATCAAGTCGAGAGCAACTCCACGATTAATATCCGCCTTCGGACCTCAGCACCTATGGCACCGAAGCCAAAGCAGGGCAAGGGTGCTTCTGCTCGCACCTTCCTTTCTGTCAATAGGCAGAAGTAGGTTGTGTTGTCTGCCAAGGCAATATTATACCAGTATTATGATACTATTACTTATCTAGCAGTAAACTAGAGGTTTCTGAATATCCAGTGACTTGTGCTACCGACCTACCGTAATGCTTTTGTAGCCGAGCGGCATGTTTAGCAGCGATGTTTAGATCCCACAGGAGTAGAAGAGGCAAGACTATGCTGCTTGGTTTCCTGTAGAAACCGCAGCTTTCATGCTGTGCTCCTCTCTTCGCCGCAATTTGTCTGCTTTAGTAATGGTTAGTGGAGTAGAAGGTTCTGAACTTCTGAACTGATTTATTGGGAATGTATATAGTAGTGAACTACTAGCAGTTAAATCGAAGCTCTTGAGCTTTTGCCTGGATCATGAGTCATTGCTATCATTGCTTTTCATGTACTGTACTATCTTTACCACTACTAGGTGGTGTGGGCAGTGTGCTATTTCTTCTATGGCACTGGAAAACAGTGGATCCGTGGAAGCATATTCCAATTTCGCCCCACTTTTTTCGTGGTTTGAAAATGGTGAAATTGAGTTGCTAAAATGGAGAGGAACCAGCCCGTACTTTGTTCCCTGCTCAGCGCATTGCTCTCCTACAGGATTTCAGCTAGCATTCGATAGGGTATTTTTATTTTGTAGGCACCGTATATGTATCAAACTGCAATTGCCTGGGCGTGGTAGAAGAAGTGCACCGCGCGACGCGCGTCGTGAAATCTGGTCAAAAGTCGCAACCTGATCTCGCGTGTTTACTCTGAGCACAACCATCGTGCAAAAGTTAGTTCCGTTTAAACAAAGGCTTTCGCCGTGGCCGCTTCGCGAGGTAGATAGATGACGAGGAAACCAGGACCGGTCAAGCCGTCACAGCAACGGAAATGGGATTAGGCACACATGCTCTTTTGGACTTAGGAGCTCCGTGCTGTATATTTGCGATGCACGCCCTCTGCATTATAGTTTTTTTCCTCCTCCACCCTAGAACAAATCAATAGAGTTTTGATTGGAATCCTGATAATAATCTCGGCAAAAGAAGAATAATGCAACCAGTGGCAAGTTACTACTTCATCCGTATGAAATGTTGTTACAACCAATTTTTTTTTTTTGCGGGTTATACAACCAATATATATCTTCAATAATTAGAAGAAGAAATGTCAATGTATTTCGTCGTGTTGGAGAAAAATGTGGACCAATTCAATGTGAGAGAGGGAGGGCTTGTGCGCAAAGATGACACAACGATATTTACAAGTCTAATTACAATGTGGGCTTAATGATATATTCAGGACAACGGTGTGTTTATGCCTTCTACTATCTTAGAAATACAGACTGAATTTGGAATAAATTGTGTGATGATTTCATCTCCAAAATTATGTGCTTCATAGATCAGATATTCATGACATAGCACCAAACTAAGGTTGCCTAGTACATACCTTAGTTCGGGCTTGCTACCTAAGAGAAACTCTTTAAAACAAAACCATGGACACATGTGGAACAGCTTAGAAAGAGAAACCTCAACAAATGGTTGTGTCTAGGTCGTCCATCTTTTTCCATGACATTCGTACTTCTACTCCGGTGCTCCCCCCTTGGAAAATGTCAGGCTACGAAAAAAACAATAATTATTGAAATCTTTCAATACCCCTTCGTAAGCGGGTTATGATCGTAAAATTTAAAAATCTGATATGTACGTACGACACTCTAGAGGCCGTATGGCCCGTGTTATCTTGTACGATTATTTTCTATAAGTATAGTGTACTACTACGATGACGTGCGTGTACCGAATAGGCAGGACATATAAAAAGGTCGTAGACATCTCCGCGTACGTCGCCCCACCAATTTCCCCACAAAATCAGAAACAGAAATACCGTATGTATACATACGGGTATACATGGGCTGGATATGGGTCAGCGGGTCTAAGGTTGGAAAACAAACAAAAAATGAATATAACCTCTCAACTTGTGTTAGGGGGGAGCACCGGAGTAGGACTCCAACATTAGCTTAGAAACTAATAAACTTGAAAAGTCTACTTCACTGTCGGCATGTGGGCAAGGAGTAAGGGGGCACACATGTGCATCAAGTAGTCTTAAGCATCGACTCCTCGAGAAGGGCACCTACGCACCCCTAGTCCAATCAATTTGACTGTGGAGGATACAAATATGGACCGAATACATGGTAAATATGATTCGGTTGACGATAAACACTTTTTAAGATTTCTCGTTGAAAATAGAAGCACATAATATGGACTAATTTACTCAAAACTAACTTTGTTTATCGAGATATCTAAGATACAATTTTTTTAATAACTCATACCGATAACCATTGTGGATGCTTAATTTTGCCCTCGAACGCCATGAGGGTGCCTTACACGAATGTGATTAAGTGGCAGTGCCTTGATAAGTTTTGAGATATTAGTTGTTAGATATTTTCCTAAATTAATTAGTTGGATAGAACCTTCAAATAAGGTATATCTTTGAATACAAACATATATTAGTAAAACCATATCCTTTTCGTATCCATCAATCCGTGACCATATCCGAGAACTATCCAACCAGATCTATTGCCTTCGGTAAGCTTTTGATCGGTCAGTTGGTCGGAAATAATCCATACCATTTCACCCCTTCCTTCTACTCAAGCATATGTGACAGATCAGCAAAACTAGGAGTTTTTTTTTTTGACACTGTCAGCAAAACTAGGAGTTGTGCGGTGTAGGGTGGAAGGTGTAGGCATGCGCCTCTTGAGAAATCTGGAGTCCTTCGTTGATCCTGCCATAATCAACCTCTTCTCTTCCTCCATGGCATATCATTGTTGTCCATATCTTCTCCTACTGTAGCTACCATCCCTCCAAACCTTTGAGGGTACAATGTATCTCCGAACTTTTTGACTAGGTCTCTGTATCCATGCTCCTCATCCATCACTTAAATTTCATAAGAGCATGTTCACGGGAGCATCCCATAGCGACCCCAATAGCGATTTCGGGGTCTCGCGCTTTTGTTGGGCCACACTGACGCAACCTAAAAGTAGTCGTCCAGTTTTGGAGCCTAATAGAATCACCGGCAACCCCGTGCCAGTCCCTTCCCACGGAGTGCCGAACGGGCGCGGCGGCACAAAATGCCACACCAAGGGCGGGACCAGCATGTCAGCGACTCTACGGTTAGCTCCATCCTTAAATGTAACGCCTCGTATGCTCTGCGACGGGTTGCCGTTAATGAAGCCACCAGTTCTCCACGCACAAACATCGCCATAAATGTGACACTTCGGATGCTCTGCAGGGAGTCGCCACCGCCTATTTAGTGCGCCCTCTCCGCTCACCTCCGCCACAATAGCCTCTCCACCACTGCCATTCTCCTATGCTCTGCTGACCTGGCCTCTCCACAACAATGACGCGCCGGCTGGCGACCAGGTAACCGATGCTAGGACGAAACGGATGCACGCCGCCAGCGGCGCCGCAACCACCACTACAGCCAGAGCCAGTGGCCTCGCCGCAGCTCGACGCCGAGTTGGAGCTGCCGGACTTCAACTTCGACGACTCTGAGTTCGATGAGTGGAACAAGGCGTTCATAGCAGACGCATGAGCCGAGGCGGCGGAGGAGGTGGCGTAGTGGGGCAAGGAGGAGCAGTTCCGCGGCGACCAGGAGCAGGCGACGATCTTGGCCTCCTTCAACGCGTAGCGCTTCCGAAGGCTCCATGATGAAGAGATGGAGGAGATCAATGATGCTAACTTCGAGCACGTCGTCAAGATCTCGCGCCGGGGGCGCCGGAGCAGGCGGATCATCTCCGCATGGCGGTCAAGCGGCAGAGGTTGCTTGAGCTCAATGCTCGGCGTCAGGCCGATGCTGCCGCCTGCGAGAAAGCGAGGCTCACCTAAAACGAGGAGTCTCGCCAGTGGCCGACAAGCAGTGCTGAGGGGGCAGCGCTGCCGGCAAGCTCCGTCGTCGCCAGCGGCCATGTTGCACCGCCAGATGTGCTAAGCAAGGGCAGAAAGATGGGTGCGGACGCATGCGGCAACAATAGGGAAGAACGCCCGTCGCGTGCCCCAACCGACGGCCAATAAATTAGGGTTTATTTTAGTCCGGTTTAAAGTTTAAGTTTCATTTAATTTTATGTAATAATCCTAAATCTGAATGAAATCCGCAGTTTATTTATGTTTGCTTCTTCAAAATTCTTTTGGGGATTCTTATGGGGATCGGCCGGTGTGTGCAACCTCTACCTAAATTAAATTAGGGAGCAGGTGCCAACATCCCCCATAATGTGCTGCCGGCCCCTATTTAGGAAGCATAGATGGAGATGCTCTAACAATGTGAGGAAGAAAGATCAAATCCTGAAGAAATAGCCGCACATCAAACTATGTAGAAATATCAACTCGCCGAGGTTGATACAAAATCTATTCCCCACAACGCTCTTCATTGAATCATATATCCTTTATTAATCTAGTTTTTTCAAGAGTATACTGTAAAGAAAGTCTGCCCACAATAGTGAAATTTTCTAGGGGAAATACATATTGGCTCTCGGGTGCTACACACCCCTATATTTGGAAAAATAAAAAAAATCAATTTTTTTTGGGAATCAAAGATGATCAGGTATTGTACTTGAAACAAAATATTTCCCTAGGAAATTACTTTTATTGTATCCTAACTCGAAATGCCACATGACCAAGTACTATTCACTTTATATTCGTCATATTTTGTCTTTTTTGCCCTGGAGACCATGAGAATTATTTCGTTTCCAAACATTTTTTTTACGAGTACAAACTTAATCATCCTTGGTTTCTAGGAAGATACAAAAAAAATTATTACTATAATTTTTTTGGTCTATGGGGGTACGTTGCACCCGAGAGCCAAAAGTCCGCTTCCAATTTCCTAGTACATATATATCCAGTAAGTTGTTTTTGACTCCCGGGTTCCAATGTTCTCGTCATCTTAAAAAGAAAGTCTCTTTTATAAGTTATCAAAAGAATTTAAAATAATTCTGAAGACCACCACTGATACATCTCACAATCATGTAAAATCTCAACCTGATATTCTTTTTTATTTTATGCTAAAAATGACAAAACCCGATATATTTTGGAGATTTGAAAGTGAACTACTCAGATATAAATTTCTGTTATTTTGTGTAGCTCATACTATAAATAGTATTTGCAATTTATATTTTGCACATTTGTGGGATACATCATTAACTAATAACTATATATGGATTTTTTTTCAGAATATTTTGAGACTCAAAAATAATATTTTTTTCTTTTTGTTTAAAAAACGAGATCACTGGTGCCCATATGCACCAAATCTCTGTCATATATATCCTTCTTAATCTAGTCCCTCAAGAGTAGGGTTGTAAACATATAGGATAATTTCTGCACAGCTGGCACCGAATCCGTTTTAAGGTATGTATATCCGATTTTAAAGAATCTGAAAGGTAATGATATCCGATTCTGAAGAGCTCCTCCAGATACGGTATATGATATGGCATAGAAAATAGCATAGGGATATGGATTATGAGATTATCCAAAATTTAATTATGATAATCCGAAACTTTTAAACTAGATAATCTGATTTTAGGCAAAAAAAAAAGCAAGGTTAGTAGTGATTTAGTAACCAAATTCATTTGGCGAACATGTTTAGCTCTAATTTGCTATCAATGCTCGAGTTTTAGCGCATTGTGTCTCTTTTTTTCTTAGCTACATAAGATCGAAAGTTTAAATCTCTCTCAAGATTTGCAAGAACCATAACTATCTACCGATGAGAGCATATATCTGACTATTTTTGTTTTCGGTCCAAGTCCGCACCATTTCCGATTCAAATCTGTAGTCCGTTATATCGGCATTTGAATCCGAAACCGATCAATATCCGCTGCGATTTGAATGCGGGAAAAATATATGGTAAATGATATGATATGAGCAAAAACCCAATCCGATCCGATCCGTTTACACCCCTACTCAAGAGTACACCGGAAAGAAGAGTCTCACCACAGCGGTGTGATGTACAATGTACGTCCCACCTTTTTAGTGATGTCTTCGTACCATACTCCTCGTCCATCACTTCGATTTGATAAAAAAAAGAGGAAGAAATATCAAATCCCAAGAAAATAGCACATCAAACATGTGGTGACCCGGCATACCACTGCATTGTGTAGTATGCAAGTCTGATATAACACCAATGAAACACAGTTCCACTAGTATTATATCGCTCAGAGTGGTACAACAGAAACATATGCGGGTCCAAGGTATGTCTATAGAATTAGAACATTGACTCTGTTACATCAGATCATCACAGCCTCCTACTTTACAATGAGGTAAAGTTGCAAATAAACTCCATAAGAACGACTCGTAGTCTAGCCTTATCACGAACTCTATTTGTAGAGTATTTAACTAGCTATAGAGGCTAAGAATAGATTCTAGCTAAATAGGAGCTCGGTTTAGGAAACAAGTTCCTTTCTATTGCTAAGCTAGGTTTATCCTTGTTGGATGTGGTGTTTGTCTCTTCTGACAGGTTCCTGATCCTTGAAGTAGTTGTTGACTCCTCGATCTTCGAGTTGAACTGTAGATCCTCCTTCGTGGCCTCCATATCTAAGTAGGGTATTTAAGAGTGGTATGAGTACGAGCGTACTCAACAAGTTCATTATAGGAAAGAGGTGTTTCATGCACTAGCTACAGCATTAGACCAGAAAGTCTAATACCCATGCAGGTTTTCATAACCATTTCTTCAAAAGGTTGCTTTTATTCAGAAGAACTATGTCCGTCAGCCTTCACCGGTTTACTAGAACTTCATGGAGCTCCTTTCCGGCAGCGTTCACAGTTCCATATCCCGGAACAGGGAGTGACAGGTCACGATTCATTACACTCTGCAGAGGTGTGTTGCTTTACCCATAAGAGATCTTAACCTTGGTGCCAACCGGGCGTACTACCCGTCCACACTTCCTTTGGTGTGAGGCCCGGTATAAGGTCTAGCCAATCATATTCCTCCGCTACCTCGAACACCCACCCTTTTTTGCATGCCCCGACCCTGGGTCCTCGCCGGTCCTCTTACACCAATTAAGGATGGACCCCGACCACGACGACAGTCTGGGATCGAACCAAACTCCTTCGCCGGTAGCTGCAACCCATCCTAGACCGCAATACCGTGGGGACTTAGGACTCCCCGACCTCACCAGCTTGCTCCTTCGGGCGACAAGTGTACTACGGACAATGCCGTGGGGACTTAGGACTCCCCAGCCTCACCAGCTTGCCCCTTGGATTACAAGTGTACTACGGTAAAGCGCATCCGTTGATGAACGAGAGGCGGAAACACTTTTGACTACTCCGTCCCACTCCGGATCTTATGGTTAACACGGGTATTACGGCACAAGAATCACTGGACGATATTTGTTGTTTAATCCTAGATGGATATTGTCGTTGCCTAATCGACGGTACCTCGGAGGAGGGATCCTCACGAGGGGGAGAAGAAGTAGGGGCCATAGGGCGGAGTGCACACGGGACGGTGGTACGCGAGTTACCCAGCTTCGGAACACCTGCACGATGACAGGGCCTACTGCCGCTTGTCCGGAATTATCCGGGCGCTTTCGCGTTGTTACAATGAGTTGTGGTTGTGCCTCTAGGGCTCCCGGGATCCGGCTTATAAAGGCGCACGGATCTAGGGTTTACATGGAGAGTCCTAGCCGGATTACAGATAGCCTAACTACGGTACAATATCTTGCCGTGCACGTCACGGATCCGCCTTCCATACACGTCGTCCTGGATCCGGGTTCCTCATGGGCCTCCATGGATCCGGGTCACTCCTATGTCGGTGCGGATCCGGCCTGCTAATCTCGGGCTGGACTTCTTCCTTCATGATCAACGACAATCGGGCCGCCCGATGGGCCAAATGCCTCATCACCGTCTATGGGCCACCCGGGCTTGCCGGATCTAGGCACTGTCGATGGTACACCTATGAAGTATACCCACAACAGATATAAACCCTTGCAATGGAACCTCCACCATATCAACACAATCCATGGTTCCATTGCCCACCACATAGTCATATTCATAATTATGAAAATAGTGGTTTTGCTTTTTATGCAATAGTGATAAACATAGTACTTTGCAAGTAATTTGGTAAAAATACTCAAATGACATGATGATACGTCTCCGACGTATCGATAATTTCTTATGTTCTATGCCATATTATTGATGATACCTACATGTTTTATGCACACTTTATGTCATATTCGTGCATTTTCTGGAACTAACCTATTAACAAGATGCCGAAGTGCCAGTTCTGTTTTCTGCTGTTTTTGGTTTCAGAAATCCTAGTAACGAAATATTCTCGGAATTGGACGAAACGAAGACCCAGGTGCCTATTTTTCCACGGAGCTTCCAGAAGACCGGAGAACACACGAAGTGGGGCCACGAGGTGGCGACACCATAGGCCGGCGCGGCCCAGGGGGGCTCGCGCCGCCCTATGGTGTGGCCCCTCGTCCGGCCCCCGACTCGCCCTTCCGCCTACTTAAAGCCTCCGTCGCGAAACCCACGATGCGAAAAACCACGATACGGAAAACCTTGCTGAGACGCCGCCGCCGCCGATCCCATCTCGGGGGATTCTGGAGATCTCCTCCGGCACCCTGCCGGAGAAGGGATTCATCTCCCGGAGGACTCTACACCGCCATGGTCGCCTCCGGAGTGATGAGTGAGTAGTTCACCCCTGGACTATGGGTCCATAGCAGTAGCTAGATGGTTGTCTTCTCCTCATTGTGCTTCATTGTTGGATCTTGTGAGCTGCCTAACATGATCAAGATCATCTATCCGTAATTCTATATGTTGTGTTTGTCGGGATCCGATGGATAGAGAATACCATGTCATGTTAATTATCAAGTTATTACACATGTGTTGTTTATGATCTTGCATGCTCTCCGTTTCTAGTAGAGGCTCGGCCAAGTTTTTACTTTTAACTCCAAGAGGGAGTACTTATGCTCGATAGTGGGTTCATGCCCGCATTGACACACGGGACAGATGATGAGAAAGTTCTAAGGTTGTGTTGTGCTTGTTGCCACTAGGGATAAAACATTGGCGCTATGTCCGAGGATGTAGTTGTTGATTACATTACGCACCATACTTAATGCAATTGTCTCGTTGCTTTGCAACTTAATACCGGAGGGGTTCGGATGATAACTTCGAAGGTGGACTTTTTAGGCATAGATGCGGTTGGATGGCGGTCTATGTACTTTGTCGTAATGCCCAATTAAATCTCACTATACTTATCATGTCATGTATGTGCATTGTTATGCCCTCTCTATTTGTCAATTGCCCGACTGTAATTTGTTCACCCAACATGCTTTTATCTTATGGGAGAGACACCTCTAGTGAACTGTGGACCCCGGTCCATTCTTTAATACTGAAATACAAATCTGCTGCAATACTTGTTTTACTCGTTTTCTCTCGCAAACAATCATCTTCCACACAATACGGTTAACCCTTTGTTACAGCAAGCCGGTGAGATTGACAACCTCACTGTTTCGTTGGGGCAAAGTACTTTGGTTGTGTTGTGCAGGTTCCACGTTGGCGCCGGAATCTCCGGTGTTGCGCCGCACTACATCCCGCCGCCATCAACCTTCAACGTGCTTCTTGACTCCTACTGGTTCGATTAAACCTTGGTTTCTTACTGAGGGAAACTTGCCGCTGTGCGCATCACACCTTCCTCTTGGGGTTCCCAACGGACGTGTCAACTACACGCATCAAGCAAATTTATGGCGCCGTTGCCGGGGAGATCAAGACACGCTGCAAGGGGAGTCTCCACTTCTCAATCTCTTTACTTTGTTTTTGTCTTGCTTTATTTTATTTACTACTTTGTTTGCTGCATTATATCAAAACACAAAAAAAATTAGTTGCTAGCTTTACTTTATTTACTGTCTTGTTCTCTATATCAAAAACACAAAAAAAAATTAGTTACTTGCATTTACTTTACTTGATTCATTATGTTTCCTTTTAATTTTACCACAAAAAACATACCGGTAGGACAAGGGTCTATAATTGGGAGGAACAATATAGAAGAATTTTTCACCCATGTTAGTACCGTTGAAGATTTTGAAGATAGACACTTGGTAGAACTTGCTCCTACTTATGAAATTGCTGCTGCTGCTTTAGTTCGCTTGTTGGAAACTAAATTTGTTAATCTCAATCCTATAATCCAACACATGTTTCTTACACTTGGTGATTTGGAAGAGGGGGAAAATAAAGATTTTGTTTTAGAAACCCTTCTTAGAGAATTTGGTGGTCTAGCAAGAGAGGCTAGAAAGGTCTTCGCTAAATTTAATATGCTTGGTTCTCATACTAATTTTGTTGGTCTCCTTGAAAAAATGGATATGGATAGGATAAGGTACACTAATAATTCTAATGATGGTGGGGAGATCAAAGCACCAATACCATGTAAACTCCTAGCTATGAATGATGCACTAGAACATAACTATGCTTGGCTTGTTCCTGAAAATTTGTTTGATGAGAGTAGCAAGCCCAAGACTAATGAAAAGGGAGACGCTGAAACTTATGTATCCAATATACTATGCATGGTTGAGAAAACTCCAAACCCCGCTGTAGGTGCACCACCTTTCGATGTTACTTGAGATACACTTTCTGCGCCTAGCTGAAAGGCGTTAAAGAAAAGCGCTTATGGGAGACAACCCATGTTTTTACTACAGTATTTTTGTTTTATATTTGTGTCTTGGAAGTTGTTTACTACTGTAGCAACCTCTCCTTATCTTAGTTTTATGTTTTGTTGTGCCAAGTAAAGTCTTTGATAGAAAAGTAAGTACTAGATTTGGATTACTGCGCAGTTTCAGAATTCTTTGCTGTCACGAATCTGGGTCTATCTCCCTGTAGGTAGCTCAGAAAATTACGCCAATTTACGAGCATGATCCTCGGATATGTACGCAACTTTCATTCAATTTGAGCATTTTCGTTTGAGCAAGTCTGGTGGCCTAATAAAATCCATCTTTACGGACTGTTCTGTTTTGACAGATTCTGTCTTTTATTTCGCATTGCCTCTTTTGCTATGTTGGATGAATTTCTTTGATCCACTAATATCCAGTAGCTTTATGCAATGTCCAGAAGTGTTAAGAATGATTGTGTCACCTCTGAACATGTGAATTTTTATTATGCACTAACCCTCTAATGAGTTGTTTCGAGTTTGGTGTGGAGGAAGTTTTCAAGGATCAAGAGAGGAGTATGATGCAATATGATCAAGGAGAGTGAAAGCTCTAAGCTTGGGGATGCCCCGGTGGTTCACCCCTGCATATTCTAAGAAGACTCAAGCGTCTAAGCTTGGGGATGCCCAAGGCATCACCTTCTTCATCGACAACATTATCAGGTTCCTCCCCTGAAACTATATTTTTATTCCGTCACATCTTATGCACTTTGCTTGGAGCGTCGGTTTGTTTTTGTTTTTGTTTTGTTTGAATAAAATGGATCCTAGCATTCACTTTATGGGAGAGAGACACGCTCCGCTGTTGCATATGGACAAATATGTCCTTAGGCTTTACTCATAGTATTCATGGCGAAGTTTCATCTTCGTTAAATTGTTATATGGTTGGAATTGGAAAATGATACATGTAGTAAATTGCTATAATGTCTTGGATAATTTGATACTTGGCAATTGTTGTGCTCATGTTTAAGCTCTTGCATCATATACTTTGCACCCATTAATGAAGAAAGACTTAGAGCTTGCTAATTTGGTTTGCATATTTGGTTTCTCTAGAGTCTAGATAACATCTAGTATTGAGTTTTGAACAACAAGGAAGACGGTATGGAGTCTTATAATGTTTACCATATGTCTTTTATGTGAGTTTTGCTGTACCGTTCATCCTTGTGTTTGTTTCAAATAACCTTGCTAGCCTAAACCTTGTATCGAGAGGGAATACTTCTCATGCATCCAAAATCCTTGAGCCAACCACTATGCCATTTGTGTCCACCATACCTACCTACTACATGGTATTTATCCGCCATTCCAAAGTAAATTGCTTGAGTGCTACCTTTAAAATTCCATCATTCACCTTTGCAATATATAGCTCATGGGACAAATAGCTTAAAAACTATTGTAGTATTGAATATGTACTTATGCACTTTATCTCTTATTAAGTTGCTTGTTGAGCGATGACCATGTTTCTGGGGACGCCATCAACTATTCTTTGTTGGATATCATGTGAGTTGCTATGCATGTCCGTCTTGTCTGAAGCAAGAGAGATCTACCACCTTCATGGTTGGAGCATGCATATTGTTAGAGAAGAACTTTGGGCCGCTAACTAAAGCCATGATTCATGGTGGAAGTTTCAGTTTGGACATATATCCTCAATCTCATATGAGAATAATAATTGTTGCCACATGCTTATGCATTAAAGAGGAGTCCATTATCCGTTGTCCATGTTGTCCCGGTATGGATGTCTAAGTTGAGAATAATCAAAAGCGAGAAATCCAAAATGCGAGCTTTCTCCTTAGACCTTTGTACAGGCGGCATGGAGGTACCCCATTGTGACACTTGGTCAAAACATGTGCATTGCAAAGATCCGGTAGTCCAAGTTAATTAGGACAAGGTGCGGGCACTATTAGTATACTATGCATGAGACTTGCAACTTGTAAGATATAATGTACATAACTCATATGCTTTATTACTACCGTTGACAAAATTGTTTCATGTTTTCAAAATAAAAGCTCTAGCACAAATATAGCAATCGATGCTTTCCTCTTTGAAGGACCATTCTCTTTTACTTTTATGTTGAGTCGGTTCACCTATCTCTCTCCACCTCAAGAAGCAAACACTTGTGTGAACTGTGCATTGATTCCTACATACTTGCATATTGTACTTGTTATATTACTCTATGTTGACAATTATCCATGAGATATACATGTTACAAGTTGAAAGCAACCGCTGAAACTTAATCTTCCTTTGTGTTGCTTCAATACCTTTACTTTGATTTATTGCTTTATGAGTTAACTCTTATGCAAGACTTATTAATACTTGTCTTGAAGTACTATTCATGAAAAGTCTTTGCTTTATGATTCACTTGTTTACTCATGTCATTACCATTGTTTTGATCGCTGCATCCACTACATATGTTTACAAATAGTATGATCAAGGTTATGATGGCATATCACTTCAGAAATTATCTTTGTTATCGTTTTACTCGCTCGGGACGAGCGAGAACTAAGCTTGGGGATGCTTGATACGTCTCCGACGTATCGATAATTTCTTATGTTCTATGCCATATTATTGATGATACCTACATGTTTTATGCACACTTTATGTCATATTCGTGCATTTTTTGGAACTAACCTATTAACAAGATGCCGAAGTGCCGGTTCCTGTTTTCGCTGTTTTTGGTTTAGAAATCCTAGTAACGAAATATTCTCGGAATTGGACGAAACGAAGACCCAGGTGCCTATTTTTCCACGGAGCTTCCAGAAGACCGGAGAACACACGAAGTGGGGCCACGAGGTGGCGACACCATAGGCCGGCGCGGCCCAGGGGGGCCCGCGCCGCCCTATGGTGTGGCCCCCTCGTCTGGCCCCCGACTCTGCCCTTCCGCCTACTTAAAGCCTCCGTCGCGAAACCCCCGATGCGAAAAACCACGATACGGAAAACCTTGCCGAGACGCCGCCGCCGCCGATCCCATCTCGGGGATTCGGAGATCTCCTCCGGCACCCTGCCGGAGAGGGGATTCATCTCCCGGAGGACTCTACACCGCCATGGTCGCCTCCGGAGTGATGAGTGAGTAGTTCACCCCTGGACTATGGGTCCATAGCGGTAGCTAGATGGTTGTCTTCTCCTCATTGTGCTTCATTGTTGGATCTTGTGAGCTGCCTAACATGATCAAGATCATCTATCTGTAATTCTATATGTTGTGTTTGTCGGGATCCGATGGATAGAGAATACCATGTCATGTTAATTATCAAGTTATTACACATGTGTTGTTTATGATCTTGCATGCTCTCCGTTTCTAGTAGAGGCTCTGGCCAAGTTTTTACTTTTAACTCCAAGAGGGAGTACTTATGCTCGATAGTGGGTTCATGCCCGCATTGACACTGGGACGATGACGAAAGTTCTAAGGTTGTGTTGTCGTTGTTGCCACTAGGGATAAAACATTGGCGCTATGTCCGAGGATGTAGTTGTTGATTACATTACGCACCATACTTAATGCAATTGTCTGTTGCTTTGCAACTTAATACTTGGAGGGGTTCGGATGATAACTCTGAAGGTGGACTTTTTAGGCATAGATGCGGTTGGATGGCGGTCTATGTACTTTGTCGTAATGCCCAATTAAATCTCACTATACTTATCATGTCATGTATGTGCATTGTTATGCCCTCTCTATTTGTCAATTGCCCGATCGTAATTTGTTCACCCAACATGCTTTTATCTTATGGGAGAGACACCTCTAGTGAGCTGTGGACCCCGGTCCATTCTTTAATACTTGAAATACAAATCTCGTTGCAATACTTGTTTTACTTGTTTTCTCTGCAAACAATCATCTTCCACACAATACGGTTAACCCTTTGTTACGAGCAAGCCGGTGAGATTGACAACCTCACTTGTTTCGTTGGGGCAAAGTACTTTGGTTGTGTTGTGCGGGTTCCACGTTGGCGCCGGAATCTCTGGTGTTGCGCCGCACTACATCCCGCCGCCATCAACCTTCAACGTGCTTCTTGACTCCTACTGGTTCGATTAAACCTTGGTTTCTTACTGAGGGAAACTTGCCGCTGTGCGCATCACACCTTCTCTTGGGGTTCCCAACGGACGTGTCAACTACACACATCACATGAGCAAGTGATGAACTTGCCTTTCTTGACTGCAAGATTATGCAGACAAGGTCTTCGATACGCAATAACTCCAAATTCTGAAATAGCATCATCGTCCGGTAAGGATGATGTTTAAAAGATTGGCAAGGATGCAATAATGCATAAGTATGAGATGCAATCGCTCTAAGCGTGACCTAACCCCGATGATTTAGGATCAGTGAGTTGTAATGATTGGTTTAGGGTGTGTTGCACTTTTAGAGTGATTCACAAACATGGTTCTTATTAAGGATTGGTTGCTTGGTATCATAAACGAAGTCTTGTAATATATCATAATAATAACACTAATAGCACACAACAATAACATTTGGTATAATCCTAACATGTAATGAATAGTGGTTGGTTTAAGCACTATATGGCATGGTTAATGATTAATTATCATATACTTCAAAAGAATAACTTTTGAAGAACATGTTCTTTAATAAAGAACAAGTATGATAATTAGGTTGGTGGGGTTCTATGGTTGACTATGGTTTCATCTAGTTTACGGAGTAAGTATTAGATGGATCACAACATAGTTGGATTCATCAGCAACTAGGCTTGAATGATTTTACTTAAGCATGAGCAACTTAAGCAATTGGTTATACATGGTTGTTATCATGGTGGCTTCATCTTGCTGGTGATAGCTAGCTATGGTTTATATGTCCTATAAGGCAGGGTTGATGGTTACTTCTTATTTACTTCAAAAGAATAACTTTTGAAGAACATACTTCTCAGGTAATAAGAAGTATATCAATTAGGGTTGAGGTGATCTAGGTTTTACTATTGGATCCACTAAAAAGGGGCATAGTTGGCTCTTGGATATTATGGTTCATAAGTATCTAATACTTAGTAGGGTTTAGTGGAGTATGGTATGTAAGATAAAACATTGGGCATAGTTGCTATGAGGATTCATCACCAAGGTGTGATGCTTAATATGGTTAATTAAGGTTTATATCTCTAAGGATAGGAACTAGGGTTGGTTTTATTTGATCCTCTAGGTTTGATTAAGATGAACACATGGGATGCTAATTTAGTAATGATAGTTTACTATATTTTATGTAGTCATGGTAAACATTTAATTGCTACTATGGTTCTATGATTACTATTGAAGTAACATAATCACATGTTAATTTGGGTGTGGTTTTGGAAACCATTTAGGGTTCATATGAAGTAATGGACCTAGGGTTTCTAAATGAATTAGGGTGTGATGGTTCCACATAAAATTATGAGGTTATAATTTTATTCAATATGGAACTAGGTTTCCTAATCTACCATAAAGTTCTTAAGATAATAACTTAATTATAAAGTTGGAGTTATGAATAACTTTGAAATAAAAATAATATTGAATTTGGCATTTTATTATTCTTAAACAATTAATAATTAGGGTAATTATTAATCAGGGTTTAAACCTCTCTAATAATGATTTAATAAAATAACAAATAACGAAAATTAGTTTTAAGGTTTTCTTTATTTATTTACTGGTTTCTATTTAATTTGGAAAGTTTTCCTAATTATTGAATTTTAATTGAATTTAGGATAATTGAAAAGGCTTATTTAATGAGTTTAAAATAATTAAATTTTTATAAAAAAATAAAAATTCCATATTATATTTTTATTGGATAGATTTTATTTATAGGAACATTTTGATATCTCATTTGTAATTTTCTGAGTTAAAATGAATTTTCTAAGAATTTGTAAAGCTTAAATTATTTTCTGGATTTTCAATTAAATGGAAAAGGCTAATTATACCGGTTCAAATCTATCTACAGGGGCTGACCGGTGGGGTCTTTGACCAGGTCAGTTGCCACGCAGGCAACGACCGGTCAAAGAACACGAAATGGCCCCACGGCCACGTCGGCCTCGCCGGCGGCCAGTCGGAGGCGGCACCACCGTTTTAAGGGCTCCCGGGATGCGAGTCTAGGCGTTTCGGAGCCTCCTCTACACGCTGAGGCTAACGGTGGTGACGGCTTTTCGAATGGATCACCGGAGCTAGCTCCGGCGAGTACTACCACGGCGGTGAACTCCGGCCGAATTGCTATATGTATCTACAGACATCGGAATGACGCAATTAAGGTGTCAATAGAAGCGCAAGCTCACCCAGAATATGATGGACTGCTTGTTGAGGTTTATGGTGGACGGTGGCGGGCTCAATTTGGCTCCTTCTGCGAGACACCGGTGAAAGGGAATGGCGATTTTTCAGAGACTGAGGCTTCCCCTTCTCGATTCCGTCTCCCCCTAGGTTCTACCCATCTCGGCGCATCTCCTAGACCACACCACGGACTGCGGGGTGGCCTCTATCGACGGTGGCATCATGGACTCCGGCGAGGTGCTGCAGATGATTGTGGGCGAATGAGAGGGAACGAGAGATCCAGAAGGGTCGGAGGTGGTCTAGGGTTTCCTGGAAGTGCTCCTTGTGCTTTTATAGCTCGAGAGGTGGTCAGCAACATCGACACGACGACGGTGACTGGCCGGGATGCACGACGATGTCGGTGCTGCTTCTGGGCACGAATCTTGGCGAGTTCGGATAGGCACAGACGTGAGAGGGTTAGAACGAGGCTCTGGGATGATTGGCGATGTCCGGCCATCCTTATCGTCGGCGTGGCTGGCGCCGACTGGCATCGCCGTGGTGTCGAGCAGATGGAGGTGGAAGAAGAAGCTTTTCTTCTTCGTCTATTTTTACGAAGGGTTACGGTGGGCTGGACTTGGGTTGACGTTGGGCTCGTGTTGGGCTGCACTTGGTGGGCTGCACGACCAGGTAGTCTGGTAAGTCCCTTTCCTTTTTCTTTATTTCTATTTTCTTTTTCTGTTTTGTATTTCTATTTTTGAATTCTATTTATAATTCAAATTTGATTCCTTTTATTTTGCAGGTGTTTGACAATTGGAATTTACTGAGGACTAATAAGAAGATCATTTTAATACTGAATTGTTTTTGAATGATCATTTAATCTTTATGTATGAACTTTCTATTGCAATTTTAATTAATCATGATTTTGTGCTCTCATTATAATTTCCATTTTCTTGTGAATCAAATTATTTGGATTATTATAGTTGATACTTTCAACTCAAAGTATTTTAAAGGTTGTATTAAGACTTGGTTTCAATTTAGGGAATTGGTCACTTGTACCTGATTTTATGTGAGCACCAATGTATTAGAGTTTTATAGTATCTATGATAAACCCCTTGTTAAGGTTAATACTTATCACTACATTTGAAAGTATCTCAGTAGTTTTTGTTTCCATCATGGTTTATCTTGGTTACAAAGATAAATGGTTGATCACTACACATAGGGTTTAATTATAGGACTTAGCATTAGGTGGCTCTTATGTTTTATAAATGAATCATTGGATTTAATTAATGAACCATTAGGGTTCTAATGATATTTACCTAATGGCAATTGGTTTGAATCTCAATTATGGCCTGGGTTTATATTATGATCACCATAGTGATGCATAAACTAGGGTTGAGATATAATTCTAGTTTATAGAGTTGAGATGACACCATATTGCATTTGCTAGGTTTTAATCTCCCCTAACCAAGGTAATATGGTTAGTTGCTTAATTGTTTCTGTTCTACTTTAATTACTAAGGACTTGAGAATTGGTTTTATCTCATACCAATAGATTTCTATTATATCCTTAATCTATTGTTCAAGTAACTAAAGTAGCTATATTTCTTTTTATAGTTAACTTTGGTTATAATGATGAATGGTTTATCACCATATATATTATAGGCTTTAACTCTAAGCTTTTCTTATGTGCTTATATCCTTTACTTCAAGTTCTTAGGGTTTATGATCACTACACAATATATATAATGATCAAGGTTTGGCTTCCTAAGGTATCTTTTCTGAGTTAAGTTTCTCACTTCTAGGATCAAGTATTGTCTTGATCAACTAGGGTATAACACTTCTATTTTACTTTCTTGGTTGGGACTACTATGGTTGTCTCACTAATTTATATCCCAGGAGAATGCCTGAGATATTACTTAGGGTTCTTTCCAGGGAATGATGATATAATTTTCTGTGTATATGGATAGTTCTTTCCCTCAAATCCAAGTGTTGCCTCACTAACTTGAATGTAACACCATAACTTGAGCTCCCTCTTAAATGAATAGTTATTCTAGGGTTTAGGGTGTACTATTAATATCTTCTTAGGTATCTAGGCTAAGATTCCACTTGGCTATCTTGGTAGGATTAGTCTCATTCTTACTTTATCAATTCATGGATATAATATTGTTTCACTTGATATTAGGTTCTCTCACCACTCCAAGAGGAAATGGTTTGCAACCTAATACTTTAGCTCAAGGTTGTTTTTGATTCCTAAATATGTAAAGATAAAAATTGGTATCTATGGTTTCTCTCATTTGGAAGGACTTCAATACTAACCTAAGTTTAGGCTCCATAGAGAATGATGTGATCATCAATATCTATGTTTCACATAATTGGGTTCTCTCTCTAGGGATGGGCTTGAATAATATCCCAGGGTTTCTCTTAAAGATGATTATTTGAATATATGGATGCATATCCAAGATTTAGTTCAAGGTTTATCATTGATCCTCTAATAAGTAATATAGAACTCTCACTTCTCTAGGTTTGATGTATAATAATTTGGAATGTAGAAGAATATATACTTCTTGAGTTGATCTCCTTGTCTTGTTTCCAAGAATGAAGTATAATGAATACCATGAGGTTCATGGTAGGATCAAGATTTAGTTTAATACATGGAGAAGATAAGTCAAGAATGGTTTCTCCATTTTATTGTTACTTGATTTGCAATTGAATTGGTGTTCATATGTTATGACAAGGTTTACCATAATATAATGTTTTATAAGATCAAGCAATTGATACTCGAGTGAAATGTTGTTGTGTTGATTATTAGATCCATTTGATCTAACCCCTTAGATCCAATCATCTCTTCCCAAAACAAGGTTTTAACAAAGTCACTTTGAGGTTTATAGCGCTTGACTTGATGAGCTACTTCAATTCCACCAAGATCAAGTGAAACTTCGATTCATCGTGGATCTGTTTTACTTTAAAGCGCGAAAATTCCCCAGATTTTCTATGCATGAATGCAATGCACACATCTGTTTCCTCTATTTTTGTAACCCCAATACCTGGGATATTACAAAACAAAACCGAAGTATTC
>NC_061510.1:351255988-351292650 GCF_022539505.1 Lolium rigidum
AAGGTAGAGACATAATCTTAAGGTCCTTTGGGCAAATAGCACAAGTTTCATAATTCTCAACCAGCGATCATCTCGGAGGCTGATTATTGCCCCAACGTATCGATACTTGTGTTCCATGCCACATTATTGATGTTATCTACATGTCAGGTAATAATACGGCAGATGAAACAATAAATGAGCGCAGCACGCTGGTAGTCAAACCAGCGAATGGAGTTTGTGCTAACCCAGCGCGGCCCCCGGTCAGCGCTGGCCTGGTGTGGGCTCGTCAGCCCTCCGACTCGCCCTTCCGCCTACTTATAGCCTCCGTCGCGAAACCCCCGATGCGAAAAACCACGATACGGAAAACCTCACCGAGACGCCGCCGCCGCCAATCCCATCTCGGGGATTCTCGGAGATCTCCTCCGGCACCCTGCCGGAGAGGGGATTCATCTCCCGGAGGACTCTTCACCGCCATGGTCGCCTCCGGAGTGATGAGTGAGTAGTTCACCCCTGGACTATGGGTCCATAGCAGTAGCTAGATGGTTGTATTCTCCTCATTGTGCTTCATTGTTGGATCTTGTGAGCTGCCTAACATGATCAAGATCATCTATCTGTAATGCTATATGTTGTGTTTGTCGGGATCCGATGGATAGAGACTGCCATGTTATGTTAATTATCAAGTTATTACCTATGTGTTGTTTATGATCTTGCATGCTCTCCGTTATTAGTAGAGGCTCTGGCCAAGTTGATGCTAGTAACTCCAAGAGGGAGTATTTATGCTCGATAGTGGGTTCATGTCTCCGTGAATCTGGGGGAGTGACGAAACCCCTAAGGTTATGGATGTGCTCGTTGCCACTAGGGATAAAACATTAATGCTATGTCCGAGGATGTAGTTATTGATTACATTACGCGCAATACTTAATGCAATTGTCTCGTTGTTAGCAACTTAATACCGGAGGGGTTCGGATGATAACCTGAAGGTGGACTTTTTAGGCATAGATGCGGTTGGATGGCGGTCTATGTACTTTGTCGTAATGCCCAATTAAATCTCACTCGTACTTATCATGACATGTATGTGCATTGTTATGCTCTCTCTATTTGTCAATTGCCCGACTGTAATTTGTTCACCCAACATGCTTTTATCTTATGGGAGAGACACCTCTAGTGAACTCGTGGACCCCGGTCCATTCTTTTATACTGAAATACAAATCTGCCGCAATACTTGTTCTTTACTCGTTTTCTCTGCAAACAATCATCTTCCACACAATACGGTTAATCCTTTGTTACAGCAAGCCGGTGAGATTGACAACCTCACCGTTTCGTTGGGGAAAAGTACTTTGGTTGTGTTGTGCAGGTTCCACGTTGGCGCCGGAATCTCTCGGTGTTGCGCCGCACTACATCCCGCCGCCATCAACCTTCAACGTGCTTCTTGGCTCCTCCTGGTTCGATAAACCTTGGTTTCTTTCTCGAGGGAAAACTTGCTGCTGTGCGCATCATACCTTCCTCTTGGGGTTCCCAACGAACGTGTGAATTACACGCCATCAAGCATATTTTCCGGCGCCGTTGTCGGGGAGATCAAGACACGCCGCAAGGGGAGTCTCCACTTCTCAATCTCTTTACTTTGTTTTTGTCTTGCTTTATTTTATTTACTACTTTGTTTGCTGCATTATATCAAAACACAAAAAAATTAGTTGCTAGTTTTACTTTATTTACTATCTTGTTTGCTATATCAAAAACACAAAAAAATTAGTTACTTGCATTTACTTTATCTAGTTTGCTTTATTTACTACTGCTAAAATGGCTACCCCTGAAAATACTAAGTTGTGTGACTTCACAACCACAAATAATAATGATTTCCTATGCACACCTATTGCTCCACCCGCTACTACAGACAGAATTCTTTGAAATTAAACCCGCTTTATCGAATCTTGTTATGCGAGAGCAATTTTCTCGGTGTTAGTTCCGATGATGTCTGCTGCCCATCTCAATAATTTTGTTGAACTATGTGAAATGCAAAAGTATAAGGATGTAGATGGTGACATTATAAAATTGAAATTGTTTCCTTTCTCATTAAGAGGAAGAGCTAAAGATTGGTTGCTATCTCTTCCTAAGAATAGTATTGATTCCTGGACTAAATGCAAGGATGCTTTTATTGGTAGATATTATCCCCCGCTAAAATTATATCTTTGAGGAGTAGCATAATGAATTTTAAA
This sequence comes from Lolium rigidum, assembly GCF_022539505.1. Classification (NCBI taxonomy): domain Eukaryota; kingdom Viridiplantae; phylum Streptophyta; class Magnoliopsida; order Poales; family Poaceae; genus Lolium; species Lolium rigidum. Next base: position 351,258,181 of record NC_061510.1, read on the forward strand.
CAATTGGATAATGAACATGTTGCTCAATCTTGGGAAAGAATGAAATCTCTGGTTACAAATTGCCCAACCCATGGACTGACTACTTGGATGATCATCCAAACCTTCTATGCAGGACTAAATTTTTCTTCGCGGAATTTATTGGATTCAGCTGCTGGAGGTACCTTTATGTCCATCACTCTTGGTGAAGCAACAAAGCTTCTTGATAATATGATGATTAATTACTCTGAATGGCACACGGAAAGAGCTCCACAAGGTAAGAAGGTAAATTCTGTTGAAGAAACCTCTTCCTTGAATGATAAGATTGATGCTAATATGTCTATGCTTGTGAATGATAGGACTAATATTGATCCTAATAATGTTCCGTTAGCTTCATTGGTTGCCCAAGAAGAACATGTTGATGTAAACTTCATTAAAAATAGTAATTTCAACAACAATGCTTATCGGAACAATTCTAGTGATAACTATAGGCCATATCCTTATAATAATGGTAACGGTTATGCTAATTCTTATGGGAATTCTTACAACAATAATAGGAATACACCCCCTGGACTTGAAGCTATGCTTAAAGAATTTATTAGTACACAAACCGCCTTTAACAAATCTGTTGAGGAAAAGCTCAATAAAATTGATATTCTCGCTTCTAGAGTTGATAGTCTTGCCTCTGATGTTGATCTTTTGAAATCGAAAGTTATGCCTAATAGGGATATTTAAAATAAAATTGTTACTACAGCAAATGCCATCCAAGTTAGAATTAATGAGAATATAAGATTAATGGCTGAACTGCGTGCTAGGTGGGATAGAGAAGAAAATGAAAAACTAGCTAAAAAGAGTAATGTAGCTAAAGTTTGGACTATTACCACCACTAGCAATGCTAATGATTCACATGTTGCTGCACCTTCTACTATTAATGATAAAATAATTGGTGTTGGCAATGTTTCTACTCCTAGTGCAAAGCGCGCAAAATTACCTGAAACCGCTAAAACCGCTCGAAACCGCTCGTGATAAACCGCTGAAATTTTTTCCAACCTTGGGGATGATAATCCCATTGCTTTAGATTGTAATGAATTAGATTTTGATGATTGCCACATCTCTGAAGTTATAAAGTTCTTACAAAAACTTGCTAAGAGTCCTAATGCTAGCGTCGTAAACTTGGCTTTCACAAAACATATTACAAATGCTCTCATAAAAGCTAGAGAAGAGAAACTAAAACTTGAAACTTCTATTCCTAGAAAGCTAGAGGATGGTTGGGAGCCCATCATTAAAATGAGGGTCAAAGATTTTGATTGTAATGCTTTATGTGATCTTGGTGCAAGTATTTCGTTATGCCTAAGAAAGTCTATGATATGCTTGACTTGCCACCAATGAAAAACTGTTATCTGGATGTTAATCTCGCTGATAATGCTAAAAAGAAACCTCTGGGGAGAGTTGATAATGTTCATATTATGGTTAACAATAACCTTGTCCCCGTTGATTTTGTTGTCTTGGATATTGAATGCAATGCATCTTGCCCCATTATATTGGGAAGACCTTTTCTTCGAACCGTTGGTGCTACTATTGATATGAAGGAAGGTAATATTAAATATCAATTTCCTCTCAAGAAAGGTATGGAACACTTCCCTAGAAAGAGAATGAAGTTACCTTATGATTCTATTATTAGAACAAATTATGATGTTGATGCTTCATTTCTTGATGTTACTTGATATACACTTTCTGCGCCTAGCCGAAAGGCGTTAAAGAAAAGCGCTTATGGGAGACAACCCATGTTTTTACTACAGTATTTTTATTTTGAATTTGAGTCTTGGAAGTTGTTTACTACTGTAGCAACCTCTCCTTATCTTAGTTTAATGTTTTGTTGTGCCAAGTAAAGTCTTTGATAGTAAAGTAAATACTAGATTTGGATTATCGCGCAGAAACAGCATTTCTTTGCTGTCACGAATCTGGGTCTAATTCTCTGTAGGTAACTCAGAAAATTAAGCCAATTTACGTGAGTGATCCTCAGATATGTACGCAACTTTCATTCAATTTGGGAATTTTCATTTGAGCAAGTCTGGTGCCCTAATAAAATCCATCTTTACGGACTGTTCTGTTTTGACAGATTCTGCCTTTTATTTCGCATTGCCTCTTTTGCTATGTTGGATGAATTTCTTTGATCCATTAATGTCCAGTACCTTTATGCAATGTCCAGAAGTGTTAAGAATGATTATGTCACCTCTGAACATGTTAATTTTTATGGTGCACTAACCCTCTAATGAGTTGTTTTGAGTTTGGTGTGGAGGAAGTTTTCAAGGATCAAGAGAGGAGTATGATATAATATGATCAAGGAGAGTGAAAGCTCTAAGCTTGGGGATGCCCCGGTGGTTCACCCCTGCATATTCTAAGAAGACTCAAGCGTCTAAGCTTGGGGATGCCCAAGGCATCCCCTTCTTCATCGACAACATTATCAAGTTCCTCCCCTGAAACTATATTTTTATTCGGCCACATCTTATGCACTTTGCTTGGAGCGTCGGTTTGTTTTTGTTTTTGTTTTGTTTGAATAAAATGGATCCTAGCATTCACTTTGTGGGAGAGAGACACGCTCCGCTGTAGCATATGGACAAGTATGTCCTTAGGCTCTACTCATAGTATTCATGGCGAAGTTTCTTCTTCGTTAAATTGTTATATGGTTGGAATTGGAAAATACTACATGTAGTAACTCTAAAAAGTCTTGAATAATTTGATACTTGGCAATTGTTGTGCTCATGTTTAAGCTCTTGCATCATATACTTTGCACCCATTAATGAAGAAACACTTAGAGCTTGCTAATTTGGTTTGCATATTTGGTTTCTCTAAAGTCTAGATAATATCTAGTATTGAGTTTTGAACAACAAGGAAGACGGTGTAGAGTCTTATAATGTTTACAATATGTCTTTTATGTGAGTTTTGCTGCACCGTTCATCCTTGTGTTTGTTTCAAATAACCTTGCTAGCCTAAACCTTGTATCGAGAGGGAATACTTCTCATGCATCCAAAATCCTTGAGCCAACCACTATGCCATTTGTGTCCACCATACCTACCTACTACATGGTATTTATCCGCCATTCCAAAGTAAATTGCTTGAGTGCTACCTTTAAATTCCATCATTCACCTTTGCAATATATAGCTCATGGGACAAATAGCTTAAAAACTATTGTGATATTGAATATGTACTTATGCACTTTATCTCTTATTAAGTTGCTTGTTGTGCAATAACCATGCTTCTGGGGACGCCATCAACTATTCTTTGTTGAATATCATGTGAGTTGCTATGCATGTCCGTCTTGTCCGAAGTAAGAGAGATCTACCACCTTAATGGTTGGAGCATGCATATTGTTAGAGAAGAACATTGGGCCGCTAACTAAAGCCATGATTCATGGTGGAAGTTTCAGTTTTGGACATATATCCTCAATCTCATATGAGAATAATAATTGTTGTCACATGCTTATGCATTAAAGAGGAGTCCATTATCCGTTGTCCATGTTGTCCCGGTATGGATGTCTAAGTTGAGAATAATCAAAAGCGAGAAATCCAAAATGCGAGCTTTCTCCTTAGACCTTTGTACATGCGGCATGGAGGTACCCCATTGTGACACTTGGTTAAAACATGTGTATTGCGATGATCCGGTAGTCCAAGCTAATTAGGACAAGGTGCGGGCACTATTAGTATACTATGCATGAGGCTTGCAACTTGTAAGATATAATTTTCATAACTCATATGCTTTATTACTACCGTTGACAAAATTGTTTCATGTTTTCAAAATAAAAGCTCTAGCACAAATATAGCAATCGATGCTTTCCTCTTTGAAGGACCATTCTTTTTACTTTTATGTTGAGTCGGTTCACCTATCTCTCTCCACCTCAAGAAGCAAACACTTGTGTGAACTGTGCATTGATTCCTACATACTTGCATATTGCACTTGTTATATTACTCTATGTTGACAATTATCTATGAGATATACATGTTACAAGTTGAAAGCAACCGCTGAAATTTAATCTTCCTTTGTGTTGCTTCAATACCTTTACTTTGATTTATTGCTTTATGAGTTAACTCTTATGCAAGACTTATTGATGCTTGTCTTTAAGTACTATTCATGAAAAGTCTTTGCTTTATGATTCACTTGTTTACTCATGTCATTACCATTGTTTTGATCGCTGCATTCATTACATATGTTTACAAATAGTATGATCAAGGTTATGATGGCATGTCACTTCGTAAATTATCTTTGTTATCGTTTTACTCGCTCGGGACGAGCGTAACTAAGCTTGGGGATGCTGATACGTCTCCGACGTATCGATAATTTCTTATGTTCCATGCCATATTATTGATGATACCTACATGTTTTATGCACACTTTATGTCATATTCGTGCATTTTCTCGGAACTAACCTATTAACAAGATGCCGAAGAGCCGATTCTGTCGTTTTCCGCTGTTTTTGGTTTCAGAAATCCTAGTAACGAAATATTCTCGGAATTGGACGAAATCAACGCCCGGGGTCCTATTTTTCCACGAAGCTTCCGGAAGACCGAAAGGGATACGAAGTGGGGCGACGAGGCGCCGCCACCATAGGGCCGCGCGGCCGGAGGGGGCCCGCGCCGCCCTATGGTGTGGGCCCCTCGTCAGCCCTCCGACTCGCCCTTCCGCCTACTTATAGCCTCCGTCGCGAAACCCCCGATGCGAAAAACCACGATACGGAAAACCTTACTGAGACGCCGCCGCCGCCAATCCCATCTCGGGGATTCTGGAGATCTCCTCCGGCACCCTGCCGGAGAGGGGATTCATCTCCCGGAGGACTCTTCACCGCCATGGTCGCCTCCGGAGTGATGAGTGAGTAGTTCACCCCTGGACTATGGGTCCATAGCAGTAGCTAGATGGTTGTCTTCTCCTCATTGTGCTTCATTGTTGGATCTTGTGAGCTGCCTAACATGATCAAGATCATCTATCCGTAATGCTATATGTTGTGTTTGTCGGGATCCGATGGATAGAGAATGCCATGTTATGTTAATTATCAAGTTATTACCTATGTGTTGTTTATGATCTTGCATGCTCTCCGTTATTAGTAGAGGCTCGGCCAAGTTGATGCTAGTAACTCCAAGAGGGAGTATTTATGCTCGATAGTGGGTTCATGTCTCCGTGAATCCGGGGAGTGACGTAAACCCCTAAGGTTATGGATGTGCTCGTTGCCACTAGGGATAAAACATTGATGCTATGTCCGAGGATGTAGTTATTGATTACATTACGCGCAATACTTAATGCAATTGTCTCGTTGTTAGCAACTTAATACCGGAGGGGGTTCGGATGATAACCTCGAAGGTGGACTTTTTAGGCATAGATGCGCTTGGATGGCGGTCTATGTACTTTGTCGTAATGCCCAATTAAATCTCACCGTACTTATCATGACATGTATGTGCATTGTTATGCTCTCTCTATTTGTCAATTGCCCGACCGTAATTTGTTCACCCAACATGCTTTTATCTTATGGGAGAGACACCTCTAGTGAACTCGTGGACCCCGGTCCATTCTTTTATACCGAAATACAAATCTGCTCGCAATACTTGTTCTTTACTCGTTTTCTCTCGCAAACAATCATCTTCCACACAATACGGTTAATCCTTTGTTACAGCAAGCCGGTGAGATTGACAACCTCACTGTTTCGTTGGGGCAAAGTACTTTGGTTGTGTTGTGCAGGTTCCACGTTGGCGCCGGAATCTCCGGTGTTGCGCCGCACTACATCCCGCCGCCATCAACCTTCAACGTGCTTCTTGGCTCCTCCTGGTTCGATAAACCTTGGTTTCTTTCTGAGGGAAAACTTGCTGCTGTGCGCATCATACCTTCCTCTTGGGGTTCCCAACGAACGTGTGAATTACACGCCATCATTGATCAAGATTATGTTGGTAGCATGTCACTTAAGAAATTATCATTGTTATCGTTTACCTACTCGAGGGCGAGTAGGAACTAAGCTTGGGGATGCTTGATACGTCTCAAACGTATCTATAATTTCTTATGTTCCATGCTTGTTTTATGACAATACCTACATGTTTTGTACACACTTTATGTCATATTTATGCATTTTCCGGAACTAACCTATTGACGAGATGCCGAAGTGCCAGTTCCTGTTTTCTGCTGTTTTTGGTTTCGAAATCCTAGTAAGGAAATATTCTCGGAATCGGACGAAATCAATGCCCGAGCATCCTATTTTTCCACGAAGCTTCCGGAACACCCGAGAGCCGCCAGAGGGGAGCCCTGGGGGGGCCACACGCCAGGCCGGCGCGGCCCAGGCCCTGGCCGCGCCGCCCTACTGTGTGGTGGCCCCGTCAGCCTTTCGACTCCGCCTCTTCGCCTATTTAAAGCTCCCTGACCTAAATCTTCGAGACGAAAAAGCCACGGTACGAGAAACCTTCCAGAGCCGCCGCCATCGCGAAGCCAAGATCTGGGGGACAGGAGTCTCTGTTCCGGCACGCCGCCGGGACGGGGAAGTGCCCCGGAAGGCTTCTCCATCGACACCACCGCCATCTTCATCAACGCTGCTGTCTCCCATGAGGAGGGAGTAGTTCTCCATCGAGGCTAAGGGCTGTACCGGTAGCTATGTGGTTAATCTCTCTTTCGTACCCCAATACAATGATCTCATGAATTGCTTTGCATGATTGAGATCCATATGATGAGCTTTGTATCACTATTAGTCTATGTGCTACTCTTGTGATGTTATTAAAGTAGTCTATTCCTCCTTCACGGTGTAATGGTGACAAGTGTGTGCATCGTGTAGTACTTGGCGTAGGTTATGATCATAATCTCTTGTAGGTTATGGAGTTAATTATTACTATGATAGTATTGATGTGATTTATTCCCCCTTCATAGTGTAAAGGTGACGAGTGTGTATGCTATGTTAATACTCGGTTTAAATTGCAAAGATCTATTATGCTCTAAAGGTTACTTAAATATGAATGCCGAATGTTGTGGAGCTTGTTAACTCCGGCATTGAGGTGCTCTTGTAGCCCTACACAATGAATGGTGTTCATTATCAAACAAGAGTATATGTAGCACAAAGGAAGAGAACTTATTTATTATGTGATCAATGTTGAGAGTGTCCACTAGTGAAAGTATGATCCCTAGGCCTTGTTTCCAATACTGCAAACACCGCTTGTTTACTGTTCTATTGCATGTTTACTTCCTGCAATATTACTACCATCAACCGCACGCCAGCAAGCACTTTTCCGGCGCCGTTACTACTGCTCATATTCATTCATACCACTTGTATTTCACTATCTCTTCGCCGAACTAGTGCACCTATACATCTGACAAGTGTATTAGGTGTGTTGAGGACACAAGAGACTTCTTGTATCGTGATTGCAGGGTTGCTTGAGAGGAATATCTTTGACCTCTTCCTCCCTGAGTTCGATAAACCTTGGGTGATCCACTTAAGGGAAACTTGTTGCTGTTCTACAAACCTCTGCTCTTGGAGGCCCAACACTGCCTACAAGAATAGAAGCACCCGTAGACATCATTATGCAATGATAATCCATGTTAATCCAAGCTAATTAGGACAAGGTGCGAGCACTATTGGTATTCTATGCATGAGGCTTGCAACTTATAGGATGTCTTATACATAACACATATGAATTATTACTACTGTTGACAAAATTGTTTCTATGTTTTCAAAATGAAAAGCTCTAGCACAAAAATAGTAATCCATGCTTCCCTCTACGAAGGGCCATTCTTTTACTTTATGTTGAGTCAGTTTACCTACTTCCTTCTATCTTAGAAGCAAACACTTGTGTCAACTGTGTGCATTGGTTCTTACATGTTTACCTATTGCACTTGTTATATTGCTTTATGTTGACAATTATCCATGAGATATACATGTTGAAGTTGAAAGCAACCGCTGAAACTTATATCTTCCTTTGTGTTGCTTCAAAGCTTTCTATTAAGAATTTATTGCTTTATGAGTTAACTCTTATGCAAGTCTTATTGATGCTTGTCTTGAAAGTACTATTCATGAAAAGTCTTTGCTATATGATTCAGTTGTTTAATCATTGTCTTTACCATTGCTTCGAATCGCTGCGTTCATCTCATATGCTTTACAATAGTATTGATCAAGATTATGATAGCATGTCACTTCAGAAATTATCCTTGTTATCTTTTACCTACTCGAGGGCGAGTAGGAACTAAGCTTGGGGATGCTTGATACGTCTCAAACGTATCTATAATTTCTTATGTTCCATGCTACTTTTATGATGATACTCACATGTTTTATACACACTTTATGTCATTATTATGCATTTTCCGTCACTAACCTATTGACGAGATGCCGAAGAGCCAGTTGTTGTTTTCTGCTGTTTTTGGTTTCAGAAATCCTACAAAGGAAATATTCTCGGAATTGGACGAAATCAACGCCCAGGGTCTTATTTTTCCACGAACCTTCCAGAAGACAGGAGAGGATACGAAGTGGGGCCACGAGGGCCCGTACCCATAGGGCGGCGCGGCCTAGGAGGGGCCCGCGCCGGCCTATGGTGTGGGGCCCCCGCGCCGCCTCCAACCCTACCCTTCCGCCTACTTATAGCCTTCGTCGCGAAAATCCCTGTACCGAGAGCCACGATACGGAAATACTTCCAGAGACGCCGCCGCCGCCAATCCCATCTCGGGGGATTCAGGAGATCGCCTCCGGCACCCCGCCGAGAGGGGAATCATCTCCCGGAGGACTCTTCATCACCATGATCGCCTCCGGATTGATGTGTGAGTAGTTCACCCCTGGACTATGGGTCCATAGCAGTAGCTAGATGGTTGTCTTCTCCTCATTGTGCTATCATGTTAGATCTTGTGAGCTGCCTATCATAATCAAGATCATCTATTTGTAATGCTACATGTTGTGTTTGTTGGGATCCGATGAATATGGAATACTATGTCAAGTTGATTATCAATCTATCATATATGTTGTTTATGTTCTTGCATTCTCTCCGTTGCTAGTAGAGGCTCTGGCCAAGTTGATACTTGTAACTCCAAGAGGGAGTGTTTATGCTCGATAGTGGGTTCATGCCTTCATTGAATGCTGGGACAGGTGACGAAAGTTCTAAGGTTGTGGATGTGCTTGTTGCCACTAGGGATAAAACATCAATGCTTTGTCTAAGGATATTTGTGTTGATTACATTACGCACCATACTTAATGCAATTGTCTGTTGTTTGCAACTTAATATTGGAAGGGGTGCGGATGCTAACCTGAAGGTGGACTTTTTAGGCATAGATGCATGCTGGATAGCGGTCTATGTACTTTGTCGTAATGCCCTGATTAAATCTCATAGTAGTCATCGTGATATGTATGTGCATTGTTATGCCCTCTCTATTTGTCAATTGCCCAACTCGTAATTTGTTCACCCAACATGATATTTATCTTATGGGAGAGACACCACTAGTGAACTGTGGACCCCGGTCCATTCTTTTACATCTGAAATACAATCTACCGCAAACTCGTTCTTTACTCGTTCTTCGCAAACAAACATCATTTTCCGCACCATACGTTTAATCCTTTGTTTACAGCAAGCCGGTGAGATTGACAACCTCACTGTTACGTTGGGGCAAAGTACTTTGATTGTGTTGTGCAGGTTCCACGTTGGCGCCGGAATCCCTGGTGTTGCGTCGCACTACACTCCGTCACCAACAACCTTCACGTGTTCCTTGACTCCTACTGGTTCGATAACCTTGGTTTCACATTGAGGGAAAACTCACTGATGTACGCATCACACCTTCCTCTTGGGGTTCCCAACGGACGTGTGTCAACTGCACGCATCACACCCTGTCGGAGAGGGAGATCATCACTGAAGGCCTCTACATCGCCATGCCCACCTCCGAAGTGATGCATGAGTAGTTCATATCTGGACTACGGGTCCATAGGAGTAGCTAGATGGTTGTCTTCTCCAATTTATACTTCATGTTTAGATCTCGTGAGCTGCCTCTCATGATTAAGATCATCTTTATGTAATGCTACATGTTGTGTTTGCTGGGATCCGATGAATATTGAATACTATGTTGAGATCGATTATATACTTAGCATATGTTATTTTTGATCTTGCATGCTCTCCGGTTCTAGTAGATGCTTTCGCCAAGTAAATACTTGTAACTTCAAGAGGGAGTATTTATGCTCGATAGTGGGTTCATGCCTCTAGTAATCTGAAAGAGTGACAATAACTTCTAAGATTGTAGATGTGATGTTGCTACTAGGGAGAAAACAACAATGCTTTGTCTAAGGATAATTCTATTGTTTACTTTACACATATTGCTTAATGCGATAATCTGTTGCTTGCAACTTAATACTGGAAGAGGTCCGGATGATAACCGGAAGGTGAATTGTTAGTCATAGACGCAGATAGATTATGGTCTATGTATTATGTTGTAATTCCTAAATGAATCTCATAGTAATCATTTTGTCATGTATGGTCTTTATTCTGTTAATTGCCCAGCTGTAATTTATTCACCCAGCATGTTATTTATCTTTATGGAGAGACACCTCTAGTGAACTGTGGACCCCGGTCCTTTTTTTACACTGATAAAATCATCATATTCTGTTTACTTACTGCAAACACTGTTCTCTTTTAATTCCGCTGCAAACAAATATCTCTTTTCACACTATATGGTTAATCTTTTATTTTCAGCAAAACCGGTGAGATTGACAACCTCACTGTAAGTTGAGGCAAACTATTTTGGTTGTGTTGTGTGCATGTTCCACGTTGTTGCTGATGTCGGTAGTGCACCCTGCCACAAGTCAGCTAGCAACATCTTCAGAAGTCACTCTTTTCTCCTACTGATCGATTAAACCTTGATTTCTTACTGAGGAAAAATTTGGTACTATGCTCATCATACCTTCCTCTTGGGGTTCCCAACAGTGTGCATCTGCACTCATCCCCCTCCAACCTCTTGCAAGAATCATTTGTCTTTCAGGTGATGGTGTCAATCAATCTTTGGAACAATAAAATAAGGTAGGGTTGAATTGTGTTTGTTTTTCATATTATATGATGGAGTCAAACAAACTTTGCCGCATATGAAATCGTGTAGGATTGAATTGGGCATGAGACGTGTAATGCAGCATTTTTTTCATGTTACGCCATTTTCAGAAGTCAAGAGAGGGGTATTTTATTAAAGTTCGAGATTGAATAGATCGAGCTCAACAAGTTCTTAATTCGCCAATGAGAGTTCACACAAAAGGGATGTAAATCAAAGAGGCCCTTAACATGGATAGATTCTTGTTCCAAATAATCTCATTTCTTTTTGGGCTCCATTCTCTTGATCCTTTGTTGGTCTGAGCAACAAGTTAAGGTAGAGCCTATATTATTGATAGCCTTGGATATTGTCTTCTATTAGTAATATATGAGCTATTAGTATGGTCTAACCAGTATGCCTAATCAAGAAGCTTCTAGCCCTTCCTTACAAACATTCAACCCCAGAATCTCTTGAGCAATCTAGGATTGGAAACTGAAATGGACAGTTCAAACCCAAACCCAGTGGCAGATTTAGGAGATCTCCACTGTATTAGCATCATCATGCTAGAATCGCCTCTCCTTTTTAGAATTAGAAATTCCATATAATCGTACAGTACAAGAGACGGTGAGAGCGTCCACCACCCACCAAGGCTAAAAGAGCTACGAGGAAAATAATAAATCAATGACATCAATAAACAGCTTGTCAAGAGAGCCGGAATTATGATCCTCAGTTGAGTTTCACCAATCTAGGACAATGTTCCTAGAGAGGAAAAGGGTATCGATGTACTCTATAATCGGACTTGAAGCATCGATGTATCTCCTCATCTCCTTCTGCACAGAGCAATCTGCAGATAAACAGAGGGTTTTGTTACAGGTCTGCCAATACACTAACATCTGAGGAAGGAATTCAGTGGTATCACTGAATAAATATTTAGGTGGTGCAGGATTAACTAATAGGCATCCTGATTGTGATTGATGTTTATGATTTGCGTACCAGTTTCGTTGAGCCTCAGTATCAACTGCTCCCTGGTGGGCAGAGTGTACATCCCGGCACCAACCGCCTTCCTGATTGCCCAGCTATGAAACGGCGCGCAGACCTGGCCGTAAGCTGTCGTTGCAGCCTCATACAACGAGCCCCTGCAAATACAAAACGCCAGAGTATAAGCTGTCGTCCGTTGGCGGGGAAATAATTCTAGCAGCAACTGAAAACGGCCATTGATTCGTTGCAGCAGCTTGCCAGCAGAGGAGAAAGCAAGTGCTTGGCAGGAAGAAGGAGACGTACTCTGTTGCGAGGAACTGCTCGAAGAGCGCCTTGATGAGGCCCAGGCCGAGTCGGACCCTGCGCAGGTTCCGGGAATGGCTGCCCTGCTTCTTGACGCAGTCGTGCTCCACGTCCTTGTCCAGGATGTCGTTCAGCGTCGCGTACTCCTTGGACGCGCCGATGAGGTCGTTCACCTGGAAGATGGTTCACGCGGGGTGAGGGAGGGGGAGAGAGATTCGATTACATTTCTTTCTATGGCTACCATCAACAGGGGAATAGAAACGAAAGCACGCGGTCGACTAAAGTTGAATCAACGCTGGGAAAAGTTTGATCGCATTTCTTTCTTGGAGGAGAATCCTAAAAGCTCCATTTTTTTGCGTGGTTCCTCTTTAATTTGCAATGAAAACGGGGAAGAATATTCGAACAATTTGATAGGGACGCTGCAAGATTCTCCAATGGGAACATGGTTGCAAGCAACAGAGATTTATTAACAAGGTCAAAACGCATGAGAGGGCGTCGCTTGTACGATAATATCTTCGTTTTCTTTGAAAGGGAAAAGGGCACGATTTTAATAATCTCTCCGAACTTGGTCCCGAAGAATACAAGATCGACGCAATTTGCCGTAAAACAGCAAGAAGAAACTGATCGTAGCGAGATCTTTACCTTTGTGACGTACTCGCTCTCTGCGAACTTGAAGGCGATGCCGAGCGAGTTGAAGAGGACGGATACGAGCGCGCAGGTGTCCCCGAAGGGCGCGAGGCGCAGCTCCCCGCCGTCGGCCTCCATCCCGCGCGCCAGCTCCTCGAAGGCCTCGGCCACGGCCGTGAGCGGCGTCTCCATCCCCTGCCGCGCGGCCACCACGGCCGCCGCCGCGTCGCACATCGGCTGATCGGCCTGCGCCCCCGCCTGCGCCCCCGCCGCCGATGAAGACCACGACATCTGCTTCCTGAACCCCATCATCCTCCGCTAATTACCCCTCCCCACTCCGAGTCCGCCGTGCAACCTCTCGTTCCCTCTCTCTCTCCTCGTGCAGGCAGGCACCGAAGGCGCGGCGCAACCGTTCACGCACGAACGGACGGACGCACGCGGCAGAATGGCCTCCCGAGAAATATAGCGCGCGCGGCGAGGTGCGCCTCCGACTCCGAGGATGGCGTCTATGTATAGGAGGCGGCTAGGCTATGGTGCCGCCGGGAATCTGCTGTGTAGGGGGAGGAGGAGAGGAATTTGGAGAGGAACTGTAGGTTGGGCGAAATCTGGGATCTTTCCTTGTCTTCCCTATATAGGCATCTTCCAGGACGAGGATTAAAATTGCGTGACGAGCAACACGCGAAAGCTGGGCCGAGGTGGAGTCTGCAACTGAAACCGAGCCGAGAGAGGAGACCCGGACTGGTCGTGGTCGGCGGATCGGCGTGTCATCACCATGCTACAAACGGAGCAGTAGTGCTCGGTGGTGTCTTTCGTCGAGGTTACGGCAGCAGCGACGTGTCTTCCTCTTTGCGGTGAACGGCAAACTGGAGAGCTTTTTTTTTGCATGAGCTGAAATGTACTCCTACGCTTCTAGAGTAGTAGCGGCAAAATTCATCTTTCTTTATTTGTTTGACAGGCAAAAATCAACCTTTCGCATTTTCCCAACATAGTTGTACTCTGTTTCTCAAGTGCTCAAGAAAAAATCGGTTTGGGTTTACATAAACACCATAATTAGCATGCAACTAGGTGTAATAAGTATTCACAGTCACGTGTTGGACATAGCTTTAAACCTATTTTCACAACTACGAAAAGTAACAAGTTTGCATTACTGGTAGAAGGTCAGAATGTTGAAATATAGTTTTATCGATTTCTTCTGTAATCCAACACAAAATAGGTATATTGGCATGAAATATGCAAATTCTTGAGCATCCAAAATTTGTTTTAAATATCCACATTGGTTTTATACATGGCTCTTATCGAGTATTTTATTTCATATATTTTCCAGTCTTCAAAAAACCGGCCGATTTAACGATTAATAGACCGAGTAATCACTACTAGGAACTTGAGCGTGTCAATTACCACTAATCGCTTGTGTTAATCCTTTAACCCGACTAATCACTTCGAAAGTCCAATTCCTAGGTATGTTCTCGATTAACTGCAACTGCTACACTTCGCTAAAAAAGTTGCATTTTTTTTAACGCATATTGCCCGTCCGGGCCCTACCCCGCCTAAATCAAGTAGGTTTTGCGAAGCTCCCTCTTGATTCCAGTCTCTAGCAACTCAATTCCCGTCACGGCCAACCAATTACTTGCCCATGTAGTTGCCTATTCCTTGGATATAGGAGCTCGACCACCTTGAGGAGATCGTCCAGGAGCTCGAGGCCGGCTTCAATAGGGTAGGTGATTGAGGTGAAGGAGGGGTCGTACCCTGAGAGCTCGAGACCACCTTCAATAGGGTAGGTGGTTGATGTGAAGGAGGGGGTCACACCCTGGGTAGGTGGTGGAAGAAGAGAAACTTTAGAGGTCAGGGGAGGATAAGTGGAAGGAAGGAACATGCCACCTACTGGTGGATCCAGAATCGCTCGTGGCCTTAAAGATTTGTTCACTGAGGAGAAGTGTACATGTTTTAATGGGATTTTAAGCTCTCGAGAAGTAGGGGCGGGCATATAAAGGCCCATATACTATTTTTTCTTATATACACTATTTTGATGTGCTAATTTTAGTAGGTTGCACTGATTAATAGCCGACCGATTAAATCAGGTAATCATCTGAATTCTGATTAATTGCTACTCCCAAGCCGACCGAGTAGTTAATGATTACCGTTTGCCTTACCATTGATATTTTCCACACAAGTCCTGCATAGGTCCTATACATGTTTTTTGTTGGGCATCTAAGTGATCATGGAAAACTATGAAACCCTCTATAACCCACACATAAGAAAAACATTGTGAAACCATTAGACCGCAATGAAGCCCACCAAAACTTTTTATGTAACATCTACATAGAAGAAATATGTTTGTGAAGTTACATAATTGATTTTATTGAGTTTTGAACAAACGAATAAATCCAAAATCAGCTTTGTCACATATGTTGTATTTTCTTAATGTGGACATATTTCAATTTATGGACTAGACTTTAGGAGAGATAGAGATATATATGCACTATGGGTTGATATCAAGGAAACTCAAGGTTGTAGGTGCAAACATATCCAAATTCTTAGTTTTGGAAGGAGAAAATAGGTATCGTGTGGTGCAATAAAACATTGAGAAGAGAAGACATTATAGTTTATTTTTACGGTTTCGCTAATTCTTATCTAGGTGAGGATTAACTTAGTGCTCGGTCGAGCTCAAAATCGACGGATATGCATCATGGTTTGTGCATCCTATGAGTCGCAGGTGAAATTGCAATAGGATTTTCAGTTGCAAGTCCGGTTGTAAATGAGATTTTTCAGTTGCAAATCGAGTTGCAGCTGAGATTTTTTCAGTTGCATGTCAGATTGCAACTAAGATTTTTTAAATCGCAAGTTATTAGTTGTGACTAAAAATGGTACACACATTAAAAAATATTCAGGCAATAATAAATTGTTTATATAGTACGAAATTGTGTGATGTCATCACATGACTAAGAATTAAGTTAATTCTTGAAAATAGCCACACCCTTTTGTTAGGGTATTATTGTGTATTCATTATTGTATTTCATATATTTGAGGCGAGAAGCTTCGTGCTATATGTTTGCAAGGCAGTCAGGCTTGACGCCAAAGTTGACCATTAAATCAACGGGGCTTCATCTAGGCCCTTTGACTTTTGACTTGGCCCACACACAAAGTAAAATATCGCACACGAAAAGAAAATCTGTGCGTGAAGAAGATTTTGGTTGCGCCTAAAAACTCATGTTAGATTATTATCCTTCTCATTGATTTGCTGTTACAACTTGCAAAAGTATTCGCATTGATTTACATGATTGTTAAGCAAGAAAAGCAAATGGATCATTAACCGTTACACCAAATCTCTCTATTAAAAAATACGTTACACCAAACGAAATTAACTTGTTTTCTAAGAAGCACAACCGATCGATTATTTGACGCTACTTTATTTAGTGACGATGATGCAGATGATAACGGCGCGCGTGATCAGTTTAAGATTAATCAGAAGAAGCAGGTACCGCTAGACGACGGTCTCCTTGGTGTGCCTCGTTGAGTCGTTGTGAAGCACCACTAAACACTGGACCCGGCCTGGACCCGGTCTGATATGCAGCTGAAGGATTCTCATACAGTATTCCCCAGACGTAGGGATCGGAGCATAGCAGGCCCAGTGACAACGCTAAAGCCCAACCGGCTAAACTGTCGATGAGCTGGTAAGTGCGCGATGATGCACATGCAGTGCATTATTGCGACAAAGTCTTCTTGGGCCTACCCTGATTTGTAAACAAAATGCATCTTCAACGGTAATGCCTCAAAAAAAAGGTTCGAGTTTTTTTTTCTTACCTAGATAGTTCTTCTAGGGTTTTGACTCTTGCCAGCGATCACGGCGGCGAAAGGCATATGTGGCGGAACTACATGTTTAGTATTCATCTCTCTACTTTACCTGCAATATCATGCTTTTTTTGCGAATACACTCCGCCGATGTGTTGATCACCATTCGTAGTGGTACGAAGAACCCACAAAGTAATAAAAATTACAAAATTAGTATTTGGACCACCTAGCGATGATTACAAATACTAGCGCGAGCCGAAGGCACGCCGCCGTCCTCTCCCCTCCATCACCGGAGCCGAGCAATGCTTGTTGTAATAGAGCTTATTGTAGTAGACAAACAGGAAGTTGACGTGCTAAGACCCTAAACGACCATCGCACCAGTAACCATCGCCAAATATGAGATCCATAGATCGGAAGAGAAAGACCTAAAACCACACCAACAAAGACAAAAAAAAAACGACTGGATCCTAGAAGATCCGCGGGACGCACAACTCCACGCGCCCTCTGCCCTTTGGATTAGCTCTTGAGTTTATTAGTCCAAAACATACCAATGATGCTTCTTCCCACAAGCCACTTGAAATTTAGAATTGACTCATGTTGAAGGTCAAAGACATGACATGTGTTGCAAGAAAGAATCTATTAGCCAATGGTAAACAAGTTGTGGTGTATACTTGGTAAAAATAATGTTGAGGTGTATGTTTTTTTAATTTAACTATTTCATATTAGTTCTATGTATGGTAAAAAAAAACTATTTGTGCTTCAGATAGTTAAGATAAACTATCTACGCTCATTTGCTAAGAATTGACTCTTTTTTTTTGGGCAGCAGAAACTGCAAATCATTTTCTGAAATAGGTGATATGTTTTTTAAATGATGTGGCCATGATTTACAACATATATGTAACCAACATGTCCGCAGCAACGCACGTGATATCAATTAGTTAGCTAAGTGAGCGCGGCCAGATTTAGTCAGGACTCCAACTGTACCATCACTTCATAAATCACATGTTATACATTAAAATTTGGAAAGCCGGCATGGATCCGGTGATGGTTTTGGAGCAACGAACTTACTGTATACATGGCAGATATTTTGAATCTTTTTTCTTTTATATTTCCAGCAAGCATGTCCTCTTTTAAGTTTTCCATCACGCTCCACCACTGCTAAAATTTACATGACATTACATTTCCGCAGAAGCACTTGTTTAAGCTATTTCAAATTCAACACAAGAAATTAAATTCATATATAAAAAAAAGAGAAATAAAGTACTAGTGTATGGTAGCCTTGCATGCAAAGATTTTCTTTGTGTGCTAATCTTAAAGCAAAGACAATGGAATGTAGGGTGAAGACGTGCACAGAACAAACATCACTCTCATTAGCCCTGGACTAATAATTATTTATTATTTCGTTTATATTTAAATTATTTCTTCGGCTCGTACTGTCGAACAGGTATTAAGTAAGAATTTGTATGCTTTCTCTCTTAGTCTCTCCCCGCTGAAGTTCTTTTTCTTAACTAGCAAAAGTGCCCATGCGTTGCATCGGGAGGAAAAAAACCCAAACTATCTAGTGAATCATCCATAATGACATGTCCGCGCGCTGCGACATGACAAGTCGCTCTTAACGAAGCACAACTACCTTCAAGAATGACATGTTTTTTTTGGTGTATGGTGCTCGTTCTAAACGCCGATACCATTGGCAATTTGGCATGTCCAAGCAATAAAGTCTTGCTTCGTACATATCTATTGTATATGTATATATCATCGTCAAGAAATCATGTTGGACATCCACGTAGCCCAACGTGCGTAGCAGCATATTTCTTTGGCGGGCCCAAATTTTGGCTTGGCAAGGTCTCGTGTAGAGACGCGGATTGTTTGCTCTCTGCTTGTGCACATCTCTTTTTCCTGCTAAAAGAAAACACAAACAATCTATATTCCCTTCTCCATAACACTGGGAGCATCTGGACCCCTTTTTTTTATCCAGATGAATGAAAATTGTCAAGTCATGTTTTCGGATCCTCGTTTTCGCCTGAATTTGGGCTTTCATCCATCCGGCGAGTTCAGGTCATCCCCGGCCCCCCCGGGAAACGCTCGGGGAGTTCGGAGGAAACGAAGGCGTGGAAAACATCGAGAAAACTTCCCGCGTGGCTGGTGGCCCCGACTTGTCGGCGAGCAAGGACGATCGTCGTCCTCATCGCATCGTCTTCCGCGTGCTGCAAAAGTCTGCCGCCGGTCAGTCTTCGCCGGACGCGTCACTTGCACGCGACGAGTTAATGCCGTCGCCTCGAATTCACGCGCGGCTCCCTCTATTTATCGCGGAACTACCGCATCTGGTCGCATTCACCACCGCCGTCTCCCTATTCACCACCAAACTTCTCTCCCCAATCTCCTCGTCATCATCGTCTGGGTTGGCCTCGAGGTCGGGCGGGTCGGCTCCTCCACCAGCGACGGCGAGGGCCGTCAAGAAGGAGTCGGCGTCGCCACCGTTGACCAGAGGGCACAGCAGCGGCGCCCTCGTCATCCGCGGGGGGGCTCCGGCCGTCGTCTCCATCAAGCGGCCGCAAGAGGAAGACGTCCAAGAAGGAGGCCGCAGCCGGCAGCAGCGCCGCGTCCCAACTCGCCGAAGAAGAAGCCAAGCGGGCCGAGGACGCGGCGATCCGCGAGGCCATCGCGAGGTCGCCGACCGACCTCGTCCCCGCCGACAACGCCCTCCCGATGGACGCGGCGCTCGCCTCGGTCCGAGCAGGGACCGGGAGAGGCGGGAGGCGGAGCGAGAGAGGCGTCTGCTGGACCAGGCGGCCGCGTAGCGCCGCGCCGCCCAAGCGTCACCCACCGCACCCGTGCCGCTTATCAAGCTGGAGGAGCGCAACGACGATGAGTGGTATCGGCCGCCGCCGCCACACGGCGACCCTGGCCAGGGTTCTAGCCGTCGGAGACGCCGACCAGAGCAGCCAGCAGGCGCCGCCGCCCGAGGACGTCGGCCACTCCAGCAACGATGACGGCGACTACACAACATTCTACCACCATTTTGGCATGTAGATCGTTGTCCTTTTAATTATTTTATATTCCCTCTTGCCGAATTCAAATGTACCGCGAGGGGGGCTCCGGTCGTCATCTCCATCGCGCGGCCGCAAGAGGAAGACGTCCAAGAAGGAGTAGTATTTTGCAGCAGAACATGTGTGACACAGACCGACAGGTCATCAGGAATGGTAAAAGTTCTAGCGGGTGGAGACGTCACCTGATTCAATCAGCGTGTCATTGAAGATTTATCTGAGGCCAGACCGGCCTAATCCAGCCCAAGGCCCAAGTCGACAACCCTAAGGAGATCCCCCTATCGCTAGAGATTCCCTATCCCAGGCGCCGCCACTCTCACGAGAGCCTCTCCCTCTCAATATTCCTCCTCCTCTCACGAACGCGGCGAGCTGCAGCGGCCGTGGTCAGGCTCCGTCGTCTTGGCCGGCGATCGGCCACAACGCCCACAACCAGCTGCTCCCGCCGGCGTTGGCTCCACATCGCTCCTTTCAATCGCTCCCGCTCTCTCCCGTTAGACATCACATGTGCGAAGTTAATTTCTTTCTCATCATTGGATCTCTTAGGCCGAATGGTGCTGCTACTTTCTGTTCTTCTGAGGAGGCTTGTTGATATCCAGAAATCTGACGTATTTAAACTGGTGTGAATTCGTATAGGAAAGCGAGGTGGTACTAATATTGCAGGGGTGGAAGAGGAAGGGATCATGACCGCGAGAACCGTATCTCACCAGGCCCATGTACGACGATGCGGATCTGGGGAGCATCGTGCCTCACCAGGCCCGATGGGGACGACGCGGATTTGCCAGGTTCCGGGTGCGGCGGGGATGGAAACGTTATAACTGAACCGGTACCATGGTGGCATGTGCAGTATTATGCGAATTGGTGGGAGGGCAAAACGGTCCAAAAAAAAGCGCTGACGGAAATTTTGGCAGAAACCTTAGCTCCTTTATTATTAGTTTTCTTAATTTGGAATTTTAGGTATCAGGCTCTTTACCTACAGATTTAGGTTTGGATAAGAAGCTCTAGATGATATTGGGATCTCAAGTAACGATGTATTGGATTTCAAGATGGTTTTTGGGCCGATGACCTCTATTAAGTTTTCCGTCATGCTCCACCACTGGTAAAATTTACATGGCATTACATTTCCGCAGAAGCTCTCGTTTAAACTATTCATTGACTTATGTAAAGGTTTTCATGGCTTGTAAACGAGTGGGCAGATCGACCTCGACCAGCAACGAGTCCCATTGTGTATCCTCTATTTTCTGCATATTCCCCGTCTCCACATCAAGGACGATGAGCGGACCAGCAGGATCCCTCCGATAGCGACTAGCTACACGCAGCAGTGCGGCCCCGCTCCGCTCCCCCGAGCTCCTGAACTCAAGAAACACTTCGCCCGGAGGGATCTCGGGATCTAGCAACCGCAGTTGGTCCTCCATGTCCATCACGGTGCTCAGCTCCCAAACATTGCCCGATGAGAGCAGCCACACGAACACAAGGAAGCAGTCGGCGACAAGCAACCTCAGCCTCCCTTCCGGCGATTTTCCAAGGTGGAGCTGCCTTACGCTGGTGTTGGTGACAGGGAGCTTGACCGATCCTGGTTTCAATGTGCTAACTTGATAGGTTAGTACTTCGTCGCAATTCGACAGCCAGCATATGACGCCGCCACGGAGTACGACGGCATCAGGGTCCTGTTTAAGGGACCACCACGGACTAAGAGCATGTCTAACAGGTCCCTTATTTCTCTGCCCCGTATAACGCGAGTTTTTCGCCCTGTATCCCAAAAGTGCGTCTTGCTGAACCATTCCGTCTAGCAGACCCCGTATTTCGCCCTGTATTTTTAAAAATTAAAACCCCGGGAAAATGAAACCATAGTTCATCTTCATTGATCATACACTGGATCATACATATACATAGCGATCTACTGCGATCTACTGCAATCCTAGCTACTCGAGGATGATGTATGGCACGAAGCCATACCTGGCGGCAGCCTCCTCCTCCGCCCTGGCGGCAGCCTCCTCCTTCGCCCTGGCGGCAGCCTCCTTCGCCTGGAATTCAGCCACGGCGGCGATGGCCGCCGCCTGTTCGTCTGCCTCTGCCCGCGCCTTCTCGGCGGCCTCCACCTCGGATTCGGCCAACGCGCGCAAGTATGCCGCGTCCTCCTCTGCCTCCTCCGCTTCCTCCTCGCCGGCCTCTGCTTCCTCCTTGCCTCCGCCTCCTCCGCCGTTGGTGCTGCCGATCATGGCCGCCCATGCCGCCTTCGCCGCGCGCTCGCGCTCCCACTCAGCGCGCCACGCGTCGAAGTCGGCGCCGCTCATCGGCTTGAGCGGCGGATCTTGTCGGTACCACCGCCCACCGGCGGCGAACTCCCGAGCGAGTCCGGCATGTAATACGCGCCTGCGTACTTGCAGAGCCGCACGGCGGCTCCCCGCGGCGGAGCGCTTGCATTTCAAGCGCCACGCGTCCACCACGTTGTCCGGCGAGCGGGATCGCTTCGATCCGCTCGCCGGCGAGGCGCTACTGCGGCGGCGGGCGTCCATGACGGGGCTGGGGTCGAATGCGGCGCGGCGGAGGGAGGAATTGCTCGCCGGAGCGACGTGGAGGCGGTGGCGGCGCACGGCGGAGCTAGGGTTGCGAGTGAGGGGTTAACCCCTCACTCGCACCTGCGCCCAGCATAAATAGTGGGCGGAGGGGCCGATTTCCTGGGCCCCGTATTCCGCCGAAACGGGGCGGCCCGAATACGGGGCCTGCTAGACGGCCCAAACCGCGCCTGCCCCGTATGTCGCCGGAATTTTACGGGGTGGGCGGGTTATAAGGGGCCTCTTAGACCTGCTCTAACAAGGTCACTCTTATAGGTCATAGGTGCCCAGGTGCCCCCACTGTCCGACGACATGGTCTGAGATCTGATAGTGGCGTTGGAGTCATGGAAGCCGCTGAAATCCGCGACGAACAGCATGAACGAGCAGCCGATGCCGTCTGCGGCGGTGAGCAGAACATACACCTCACTGATGGGCTGAGGATAAAAATGGCCCTTCCCGATATCCGGTGGGTGGGAGAAGAAGGTGCGCTTGCCGGTCATGGGGTCATACACGCACATGTCGGACCGCCGCTCCGATCTCTTGCGCCGGTTGATGTTGCGGCGGTGGAGAACGACGAGACCGCCACGCGATGTCACGGGCTTGTACCGGCCGAGGAGGCAGTAGGCCGCGCTTTGAGAAAGGAAGGGCGTCAGGTGCTTGTGTGAGAAGGATACAGCGGTGGGCACGGTGGAGGGGTGCACCAGAGAAAACAGAGCCGGCGGCTGCGGTTCCTCGTCGTTCTCATCGTCGTAGGTGTGGAGGTAGCCGAGAAGGCAGGGTGGCACGATGCGGCCTGCGCGGCAGGTGACGCGGCGAGCCGGCGAAGGAACGCCGGGCTGAGGATGCGGCGGCGGAGACAGTGACTTGCATAGGGCGGCGCACCGAACGAGAGTGCTGATGTCCGAGCGAGCAACGACCTCGAGCACGACTATCGGTGATGCCGGAGCAGGAGCCTCCGGCACGCAGGTAGAAGCGCGCCGGCGTTTTCTTGGCGTCGTAAGGGCAGCGCACGCTGCCTTAGGTCCGGGTCTGCGTGATGCCATCGTGTGCGATGGTTTTCTGGCTCCCCTGTACACACCTTGCTGTTGCATATATACTCGGCTACCTACATGAACTCAACACTACTCCGACTCGGACACGTACAATTTAACTAGGAAAACTTTGCTGGACAAAGAACAACTCTCCCAGGACACGATTAGGATACTATGCGCGCCTATACCACGCATAACCGTTTGCGGCAAAAAAAAAATTGAACAACCACGATATATCGTTAATAGAAAAGTACATAACTATTGCTAGACTTTCCTGCACTCGCCGAAGCCAGCGGCTCTTGCCAAACTCCAGCATCGTCCAGACGCACATTGGACGAGACGTCGAGCCTCCACCATTGCCATATCTGAAAGAGCAGCTTTGCCAACGAGGCGTTGTGAATCAATGAACATGCTCGCTGTAAGTAGCAATGCACGAGTCGTGGTGCCACATTGACCGAGGGATGTCCACATGTTGTCTTAAAACAAGATCATTTTGGGTATGTTGAGACGGGTGGTGAAGATGCATCTGCCGGATATTACCACGGCGTTTCTCCCTCGAATTTTGCCTTCAGCCTGGCCGCATGCTCTTTCCTCAATCTACCGTACTATCTATCTATCTATTAACAAAAGCAAAATACTTGAGTCTAAAATAAAGATATCACGTAAATCTACATATAAAGTTATTTGATTCGTCGATCTTAAATATAATGGTTGAGATTTAAAGCTGAAAAAAGTTAAATGTAAACTATATCATGTACAACTTGTCACGTAGGTGCAACAAGTGACCATAAAGATGGACACATAAAATTAATCATAGTTAGAGCATCTCCATCGGTGTTGCTTTTAGGTCATACCGGCGTGTCTTAAAAGTAGCCAGCCAGTTTTGGAGCTCAATAGAATCGCTGGTAACACCATGCAAGCTCCTACGTGTGGGGTTCTGAACGGGCACGTCAACCCTCCCGTCCACGCAAGATTTCACCCCGCGAGACCCTCCTGGCAGCCAAGCCTGACCATTCTCCACCCGCTCTGCCCCCTCTCGATCCGCTTCCTGCCCCTCAGAATCGCCATCGTCGCCCCTCCCCCGCGCCTGGCCTTTGTCCGCCCACCTAGAAACCGTTGTTGTAGCCAACGCCGACACCTTCGTCATCTCGCACTCTCGTGTTGCTGAACCTACTGTCTTCCACGGCATCTCCCTCAGCACCAACGACCCACAAGGTGTTCGGCGGATTGTTGCGATGGACAGCGACAACGAGATGATGGCGGAGTTGTTCATGCAAGAGGAAGCCAATGCCATCGCCAAGCGGCAACAACAACTATTTCTATTGGCGAACCTTCTTCTCCTTCACCAGCACCTCCTCACGTCAGCGCGCGTTGGCGTGGCGGTTCGAGGGTTCGGAAGGCGCCCAACAAGGACTGACTACTTCACCGACCACTAGTGGAAAAAGGGGTAACTCTGGCGCACCATTTTCACTTTCTGTGGCGCACGAGGCCGTCGCCACAGTTGCCACGCGACTAGTATTAGAATTCTGTGGCGCAGTATTGGGTGCGCCACAGAAGTTTGGAATTCTGTGGCGCACGTGGACCGATGCGCCACGTGAATCTTAGACAATTCTGTGGCGCACCAGAGAACATGCGCCACAGAATTTGGCGCCAGAATTTGTGGCGCACTACCTTTTCATGCGCCACAGAATATTTATAAGTTTTTATGGCGCACAACCATTGCATGCGTGTGGTGACCCTGCATACCACTGCATGTTGTAGTATGCCAGTCGTTGATATAACATTTACGAAGTACCATTCCGCAAATATTACATCCCTCAGAGTAGTACAACAGAACATAGCAGGGTCCATAACTCATTCACTTATTATTACAAGCATCAAACATATATTGTCTTGGAGCTCCTCTTGGGTCCTAAGAGGGATACTCCTGGGTTCGAGGCGAACCCACCTTAACTTACAATATAGAAGTTTCACTAGGTTATACATTTATTACCTCGAGCAGCTAAATACTAAGAGTTCCCACTCGCTCGGCTACTACCGCTACTCGGTGCTTCTAGGCTTGTTCTCCTCCGGAAGCCTCCCGGTTCCGTAGACTATGAGGTAGTCTACGCCTTCAATACCTCCAGAGAGGTCTGGTTCTTCATAGCCGATGATCTCGGTTCCTTCATGGTTGTCGTAGTCCTCCTCCAGACGATTCAGACAATCTAAGCAAGGGATTTAAGAGTGGGATGAGTACAAGCGTACTCAACAAGTTCATTATAGGAAAGAGGTGTTTAATGCACTAGCTACGATATTAGACCGTAAAGTCTAATACCAATGCAGGTTTTGATAAACATTTCTTCAAGAGATTGCTTTTATTTCAAAGAGCTATGTCCGTCAGCCTTCACCGGTTTACTAGAACTTCATGGAGCTCCTTTCCGGCCGCGTTCGTCGTTCCATATCCCGGAACAGGGGGTGACAGGTCACGATTCTTTACACTCTGCAGAGGTGTGTTGCTTTACCCATAAGAGATCTTAACCTTGGTGCCAACCGGGCAGCTTTCCCGTCCACACTTCCTTCGGTGTGAGGCCCGGTATAAGGTCTAGCCAATCATGTTCCTCCGCTACCTCGAACACCCACCCTTTGTTGCATACCCCGACCCTGGGTCCTCGCCGGTCCCATTATTCCCATAGATTTCAGTGGTGGACCCCGACCACGACGACAGTCCGGGATCGAACCAAACTCCTTCGCCGGTAGCCGCAACCCATCATAGACCGCAATACCGTGGGGACTTAAGGCTTCCCAGCCCTACCGCTTGTTCTTCGAGCGACAAGTGTCTACGGACTATGCCGTGGGGACTTAAGGCTTCCCCGACCTACCGCTTGCCCCGACAGTATACAAGTGTCTACGGTAAAGCGCATCCGTTGATGAACGAGAGGTGGAAACACTTTTGACTACTCCGTCCCACTCCGGATCTTATGGTTAACACGGTTATTACGGCACAAGAATCATCTGGCGACATTTGTTGTTTAATCCTAGATGGATATAAACCCTTGCAATGGAACCTCCACCATATCAACACAATCCATGGTTCCATTGCCCACCACATAGTCATATTCATAGTTATGAAAATAGTGGTTTTACTTTTCATGCGATTGTGATAAACATAGTACTTTGCAAGTAATTTGGTAAAAATACTCAAATGACATGAGCAAGTGATGAACTTGCCTGAACACTGCAAAGTTTTGCAGTTGGATGGTGTGGACTGACCCTTGTCCTCTGGTTCTGAAAAATAGCATCATTGTCCGATAAGGGCAATGGTTAAAGAAGCAATTATGCATGGTTCCAGTTTTAGGGTTTGTCCCCCCCTTCCGATGTCGTTATTATTTCATGTAAGAGATTAATACTAAGAATAATTTGGGGATACTTTATTTAAAGTAATATACAACCTTGAAGTGTTGTCAAGGTGTTTTTAAAGTCCAAATACATTAATGGACTTATTTTTATTATTGAAAATTATATGTGTGATTTATATGATTATTTAAATCATCAAATGAAGACTTATTCTTAGTTGTCTTCAAAAATTCCCTTTTGTATTTTATTATGATAGAGAATTTTATGCTGATCTATTTTCATATTTTTAATTATTTGTTTAGAGCTATATTCTATTTTCTAAAATTCTTGGAATCACTCATTTTAAATGGGTATTTTGGAAATGTCCAAAATACCCTTCGGGCCCACCTGTCAGGCGACCGAGCTGGTTAGGTTGGACCAGCCCACTGGGCTCGGTCCAACCGACCCAGTCGCGTCGTCTTCCTTCCTCGCTCTCTAACCCTAATCCCCTTCGGCTCCCGCGACCAAAATCGCCTCCGCCGTCGCCGCTTTGATTCCGCCGCCTCCGGCCGTTGCCGGCGATGAGGTGCGGCGGATCTGGACCGCCACACGACGGTGCATCAGATCCTCCGACTCGATCTGTTCATCGTCTCCCTCTTCGTTCGCCCCCGTCGCGTACGCCCGCACGGCCAAGAGGTTGCGCGGTGATGTGCTGCTCACCGGTGACACTGGTGCCGTGACGCCGCTGTGGTGGTGATGGGGTGCTCGTGCTCGGCGACGCCAGGCCAGGTGTAATAACCCAGAACATAGGAACAACGAAGGGTAGATTTAGAAATGGGATGTGCATTTCATCGCAAAACGGGGGAAATTTTTGCGCCTTATTGCAACTAAACCTAAGAGGGATCGAGGTTCTCTCTCATTTTGCACTTAGGGTTAGGCAATGTGAGTTAGAGGAATTTCGACATGATCTCTTTTGTATCTTATTGATTTGGGGAATGATTTCATTTGACAAGTGTTAATACATTTAACAATAAGCATTGAACAATATAAATATAAATTCTCAATACAAACACAACTTATGAATTCAAATAACTTTGAATTTCACAATTGAATATTAAATACAATATTTAATTCAGAATATAAACATTACATAAAGCAAAAGCTCATAAACAAAAACTTGAGCTTTATTGATATCACAACACAGATTACATTGTCTTTACAACATTCTTGATACAAGAATTGATGAATAATAAACAGAAATGAAAATGAAGATTACAATATTGTTCCTAAACTAAAATCTAGACTAAATGACTTGGAGAATATCTTCTGGTCATATTCATCTTCAAAAACCTGCAAAATAAAACACAAACACTAGCCAGAATGTTAGTGTTAGCCAAAGAATTCAGTTTGGACAGAACCTAGTGTCATGCACACTTGTGCTTGTCCAAAACCATGGACAACACAAGATAAGGGCAACGAAGAGACCAAACCCGAGCACCACCAGGGGCTCAAGTTTCAAGCATATGAGAGCACACAGCTCATGTGTGTCGGGCAGGCAACAACAAGGCCATGCATCAGCTTAGTCACCAAAGCAAGCCAGGCTTGTGTGTCAATGCAAGAATAGAAGCAGGGTTCATATAAAAGGGACACAAACCCTAGAAATAGTAACCAGTCGACCAGATAAGGATTCACAAGGTAAGGTGAAGGTAGCACAGCATAATTCATCCAGTTCTTGAGCAAGAACAGAACCAACACACACACCCACTCAACCACCAGAAATCATGGTGACCTAAGAAGATCATCCAAGATCTGGAGGTGAAGGGCAGTGACACAAACCACAAGTCTGCATCAACAAAACATTTCTTTCTAGGAGCTGGAACAAGGTATACTTTGTTCCTGGAAAAGATCCAAGGGATCCGATCCATCATATGCATGAAATAAGCATGGGATGAGCAGATGCTCATATGGGTAGATCATCACTTGGTTTTCACCAAGGATTACCGCTACCAAAAGCCACCAAAATAGAAAGCATCTAGGTACGTATCTTGTACACGTAAACTAGCACATATGCACGTGATGCACACACTAGCCGGATTAGATGCACAGATAGCACCAGTAGATGGCATAGATTAGCAGCTAAGACTACACAAGAAATCCTAAGCACACAATCATCGTAAACCCTAGATTTCTTCACGAGCAAGCATATTGGCATTCATATTTATTATGATCCCCAAACATGCAAGCAAAGATGAGTAGCCAACAAGATCCAACCAACCATGTGAGCAACCGACCGGCAGCAAGGCTACCGAGGTCACATCACACTTAGCACCAATTAAGAGAAAGCCAAATATATCACATCACTATCCGTAAATGGATTCGGACTCTATTTGCTTGCCGGATAATCATGAACAGTCAAATCATTTGCAAGCAAGTAATATAATCATCACCGCATAAGCAGTTCATCATAATCTAATTAATACAAGCATGAATTTATCACAGATCCATGCTTAATACCGACAAAGAACATAATATAAGGCAACACAGCTTGAATCCATAGCCACTAGAGCAAGTCTAGGTAGCTAAGATGAGCAACAAGACAAGTAAGTCAACAAGACACAGTTGATGCTTGAGCATCAGCATCACAAAGATAATTAAATCATTTAGCCACAGTATTAGCCGTAAGCTATCACCGACAATCAATTGATCAAATGGGTCAATTATAGCAAGCCAAGCTACACAGAAAGTTAGCCAACAAGCAAGGAATGATCCAATGGATCATTGGCTTGCGAGGGAGCACTCGAAGCATATCACAGCACCACTGGCACACACACAAGTGTCACAGATGCATCACAAGTACACCTAGACAAGCAAGCATGATAGACCAGTAAGCACAAGCAAGTCATAACCAAGCATAGCATGGCATAGTTAGCTTTTGAGCAAGTACAACAGAGCATGGCAAGTATAGAGCATGCTAGGAGCAACAGAGAAGCAAGCACAAGCATGAATAGCAAGCAAAGCAAGCATGTGCCAGCACTCGAGAATGGTAATTGGGCCATGAGCTTGCAAGAAATGTAGCTACGTACAAATTGCACATCAATAGCACGGCTCTGTGTGATCACAGGATCACCAGAGAGCAACCGAGCATGAGGAGGAAGAAGAACAGTGGTAAGGGAGGCGCACAGAAGAGAAGGAAGAGATGCAACACTTACTTGCGCCTGGAAGCAGAGGCTAGGGCATGGCGAGGCAGTGCTCGCGCGACCCTAACAGCTGCAAGTCCAGGGTAGGCGCCGACGTTACGCCGGCGAACCCAGACACGAACCAGCACACCGTAGCAAGCACCTGAGGCGACGGCACGAGTACTGCGAGCAGCACCCGCGCCAGGTCAACCCCAGGCGCGTACCCATCGTCGACGAGGACGAGGTCTCGCCGGAGTTCGTCGAGGCGATTCTTCCCGAGATCCAGATCGGAGGCGATTCGCCAGGAGAAGAAGAGAAGGGGAAAACTACGCGGACAGATCGATAGATCTGCACGCGGCGGTTCAGGTTCGGTAGGTAGCTACGGCGGAGGAGCACGGCGATGGCCGGAGCGAGGCGGCGGCCATGGCGGCGACGCCATCGCCAGGGCGTCGCGAGAGAGGCTAGGGTTAGAGACGAAAAGCGAGAGAGGGCCGAGTGAGTGAGTGCGGTGGGCCGTTCGGCGCCACCAAGCCACTATGGGGCAAGCCTTAATGGGCTGTCCCATGGGCCTAAGTTATTGGGCTGGGCCCAATATGGGTCCAGGGGGGTATTTTGGTCTTTTTACATTTAATAAAAGGCCAGAACTTTACCAAATTTTTATAAATCAAACACAACTCTAAAAATCCATTAAAAATTGGATTCATGAATGAAAAATAAATCTTAACAAGAATAAAATATGAAATGGAGTTTATGAAACAAATTCAAAATTATGAATTTTCAGAATTTAAATAATCACTTGGAATTTTAAACTATTATTTCCTTGTATTTAAAAAAATTGAAGGAAAAATCTCAAATAAGTTCAAATACTTATTTTCAAACATTTCAAAATGAAATTATAATATTCCAAGCCATTTCTATTGCAAAGGGTATTTTTCCAAGAAAAATACTATATTCCTTTTTATTCCAAAAACTATAGAGGTGACTCTATAATTTCAAATTATTTTTGGAATGACTAAGGAAATCATCAAGTAAAATAGTTTCACTTTGAATTGTTGTACTTTGTGTGAATTACAATGATTAAGACTTTTAAATCAATTGTTAATTACTGTCGAAGACATAACTCTTAAACGCAAACCTAAAATCGATATAACTCAGCGGGGTAAAGGGATCCAATATGAAATAATACATCCATGATTGCATTATTTGGATTTTATAACATTGTCTTTACCGGACAATGATGCTTCTTACAGAACCCGAGGTCCAGGTTCCATCAACTGCATTGAACTGCACTATCTCGCAGTCCACAGGTAAGTTCACCCTTGCTCATACCAACTTGAGTATTTTCTATTACTTTAATGCAAAGCTATATACTTATCGATCCTGCATCGCAAATGAAATGTTACTTTCCAACTATGAATATGACTATGTGGCTGGCAATGGAACCATGGTATGTGTTGATATGGTGGAGGTTCCATTGCAATGGGTTATATCACCCTAGGATTAAATTACCAATGCCGTCCAGTGATTCTAGCGCCGTACAAACCGCGTTGACCATGAGATCTATAATGGCTCGGGGAAGCCAGCCGTATCTTTTCCCTTCGCACGCCAACGGATCGAAGAGCCGGTGGGGTGCCGGAGGCACCGCCGCAATAGGTTGGGAAATCCTTTTAAATCCCCATCCATTAGTGATGATAAGCTCTACGATCTATGAGGGATTGTCCGGAGTCCACCATGAGTAAAGCCGTATTATCGGGGAAGTCTACCGGAGGTGTACGGTTGGACAAAAGGGTGGGTTTGCGACGCAGGAGAAGGCGGTGTGGGCTTGGATCTTTATACCTGGCCTCACACCAAAGCAAGTGTGAACGGGGGCAAGTCCTCGCGGATGGCAAAAGGGGTGAGATCTCTTGTGGGAAAAGTAACGCACCTCTGCAGAGTGTATCAAATTGTGGCTCGTCACTCCTTGTTCCGGGAAGGAACCGCGAACGCGGCAGAAAGGAACTCCACGAAGTTCTAGTCAACCTATGAAGACTGACGGGCATAGTTTTCATAATAAAAGCAACCTTTTGAAGAAATGATTGCAAAACATGCATTGACCGGCGATTTCCTGATCAATGGTCGTAGCTAGTGCATCAAACACCTTTTATTATTTTAGAACTTGCCGAGTACCTCCGTACTCACTTTCTTTCGACACCCTTGCTAGACCGTGATCCGGAAGTGGAGGCCATCAACGATGGAGCACCGGAAGGAGGTTACGAGCTGGTCTACGAAGAACCCGATCTTACCGGCGGAGGGAAGGCGTAGACTATGGGATAGTCTACGGACCGGATGACACGGAGGTGGAGGAGTAGTGACATACCCTAGCATCATAGAGCCGAGCAACGTAGAACTTACCTAAATAAGTTGTTGAGCTCTCTTTTATATTTGTTATGAGTTGTAATCGTACTTAAGTAGTATCTTAGGGTGTTCTCATAGGACTCGTGAGAATACCAACTTGTTAAGACAATGTTTGTAATAAAGTATGGAGTGTTATGACTCGCAATGTTTCGTTGTACCACTCGAGGGATATGGCAAATTGTGAAGAAGTCCCTTCGCAAAGATCATATCAATGACTTGTATACTACAACATGCAGGTGGTATGTCGGGTAACCGCAACTCGGTATCGTAGCAAATGTTGCGACCTTAGGTTGGAAAAACCTAGTATAGGGAAGAAACCCGTAGGAGTCTAGTAGAAATAGTAAAGGATTCTCTAGAAATATGGTGATTATTCACATGAGAATAGCAAAACCATATATTTTAGTGCGATAATTCTTTATTATAGCTATTATGATGCATTATCACTACTAATATTCTGCTTTTGTATACAGCCATAATGGCGAACACTTTTCCTAAGAGGACTTTGAGGAAGGTTGAGGGTTGGCTTGGTGATTATGATGGACCAATAACAGCTCTCCTGTGTGGGATGCTGAAGGAACTTCATTGTGATCCACGGATACCTGTTATCAAGTATACCTACTATGATGGGGAAATTCTAGCCAAGTGCAGAGTATCGGTCCAACTACCGACAAAACTGCTGATGAGTCTGATGCGTGTAGTTGACACGTCCGTTGGGAACCCCAAGAGGAAGGTGTGATGCGCACAGCGGCAAGTTTCCCTCAGTTAGAAACCAAGGTTTAATCGAACCAGTAGGAGTCAAGAAGCACGTTGAAGGTTGATGGCGGCGGGATGTAGTGCGGCGCAACACCGCAGATTCCGGCGCCAACGTGGAACCCGCACAACACAACCAAAGTACTTTGCCCCAACGAAACAGATGAGGTTGTCAATCTCACCGGCTTGTCGTAACAAAGGGTTAACCGTATTGTGTGGAAGATGATTGTTTGCAGAGAAAATAGTAAAACAAGTATTGCAGCAGATTTGTATTTCAAGTATTAAAAGAATGGACCGGGGTCCACAGCTCACTAGAGGTGTCTCTCCCATAAGATAAAAGCATGTTGGGTGAACAAATTACAGTCGGGCAATTGACAAATAGAGAGGGCATAACAATGCACATACATTACATGATAAGTATAGTGAGATTTAATTGGGCATTACGACAAAGTACATAGACCGCCATCCAACCGCATCTATGCCTAAAAAGTCCACCTTCAAGGTTATCGTCCGAACCCCTCCAGTATTAAGTTGCTAACAACATGACAATTGCATTAAGTATGGTGCGTAATGTAATCAACAACTACATCCTCGGACATAGCGCCAATGTTTTATCCCTAGTGGCAACAAGCACAACACAACCTTAGAACTTTCTCGTCACCGTCCCGTGTGTCAATGTGCATGAACCCACTATCGAGCATAAATACTCCCTCTTGGAGTTAAAAGTAAAAACTTGGCTATAGCCTCTACTAGTAACGGAGAGCATGCAAGATCATAAACAACACATATGTAATAACTTGATAATTAACATGACATGGTATTCTCTATCCATCGGATCCCGACAAACACAACATATAGAATTACGTATAGATGATCTTGATCATGTTAGGCAGCTCACAAGATCCAACAATGAAGCACAATGAGGAGAAGACAACCATCTAGCTACCGCTATGGACCCATAGTCCAGGGGTGAACTACTCACTCATCACTCCGGAGGCGACCATGGCGGTGTAGAGTCCTCCGGAGATGAATCCCCTCTCCGGTAGGGTGCCGGAGGAGATCTCCAGAATCCCCCGAGATGGGATCGGCGGCGGCGGCGTCTCGCAAGGTTTTCCGTATCGTGGTTTTTTCGCATCGTGGGTTTCGCGACGGAGGCTTTAAGTAGGCGGAAGGGCGAGTCGGGGCCGACGAGGGGCCACACCATGGGCGGCGCAGGCCCCCCCTAGGCCGCGCCGCCTTGTGGTGTCGCCACCTCGTGGCCCCACTTCGTATGTTCTTCGGTCTTCTGGAAGCTCCGTGGAAAAATAGGCCCCTGGGTCTTCGTTTCGTCCAATTCCGAGAATATTTCGTTACTAGGATTTCTGAAACCAAAAACAGCAGTAAAACGAGAACCGGCACTTCGGCATCTTGTTAATAGGTTAGTTCCAGTAAAATGCACGAATATGACATAAAGTGTGCATAAAACATGTAGGTATCATCAATAATATGGCATAGAACATAAGAAATTATCGATACGTCTGAGACGTATCAAGCATCCC
>NC_061510.1:351292750-351320840 GCF_022539505.1 Lolium rigidum
TGTTGGTCATGAAGTAGAGGCCGATATCGGGCGAGAAGACGAAGAGTCTCCCGAACATGGTGTTCATCATGAGGAAGGAGAGGCCGATGAAGGAGATGATGATGCCGGAGGAGATGGTGTTGGAGAAGCCGAGAGCGCCGCTAACGTCGGCCTTGCGGGACCCTCATGTTCAAGAGCTTCTCCTGAAGGACACGGGCAACGCCAAACCTGAAGCCAAGCTGGCGCAAATGGAGGTAGACGGGATGACTCCATTGTATCCAGGGTGCCGGCCCGAGGATACACGCTTGAGTGTAACGCTCGAGTGTCTGGAGATGAAGGCGGAACACAAATGGACCGACAACAGCTTCAGCGATAACATGAAATCCTGGCATGCTCGTCTTCCCAAGGACAACACATTGCCAACAAGTATCGACGAGGCCAAGAAAATAGTTTCCCCACTCGACCTACCGCACGTTAAGTACCACGCATGCATAAATGATTGTGCGCTTTTTCGGGATGAGTACAAGGATAGAACCACATGTCCGGTGTGCGGCCAAGGACGGTACAAGAGAGGGAACAGGAAAGTTCCTCTGAAAGTTGTCTGGTACTTTCCTATCACTCCCCGTCTGCAGCGGTATTTCGTAGATCCTAAGGAAGCAAAGCTCATGCAATGGCACGCGGAAAGGGAGAAGCCCGCAGATGATCCGGAGAAGGGCAAGATCATGACACACCCTGCAGACGCTAGCCAGTGGAATGCGTTGGACATTGAGTTCGTAGATGAGTTCGGGAGCGAACCGAGGAACGTTCGTCTGGGCATGAGCACCGACGGACTCAATCCCTTTGGAAACCAGAGTAGCACACATAGCACATGGCCCGTGTTTGTATGGCCATACAACCTCCCCCCTGGCTGTGCACAAAGCAGCGGTACGTACACATGAGTATTCTTATTCAGGGGCCGAAACAACCGGGTGTGGACATGCATACGTATCTCGGTGCATTGAAAGAGGAGTTAGCCACTGCTGTGGGAGACGCCAGCCCGTACTTGGGACGCGTACAAAGAGATTATTTCCCTCTCGAGCCGCATTGCTAACAACGGTGCGGGACTATCCTGGTTACGCATATGTATCGTGCCAGGTGAACCACGGATTCAAGGCATGTGTCAAGTGCATGGATAAGACCCCGCATCTGCAGCTGCCGAAGGTTCCCGGGTCTTCTAAAACTGTGTTCCAAGGGACTCGAATGTGGCTTTGCTTCGATCACCCGTGGAGAAAACGCAAGGATCTATTCAATGGCGAAAAGGAGCTCGGAAGAGCCCCACGACCGAGGAGCGGCGAAGAAATATCCGAGCTTTTGGAAAATTGGGAAGAGTGCCCCGCGCCGGGAAAGAAGCGACCGCGGGAATCGCCGCTAGCGGGCGTATGGAAAGCGAGGTCCGTTTTACGGGACTGTCGTGCTGGAAGGTCCTCCACACGCCCCATAGTCTCGATGTCATGCACATCACGAAAAACGTTACCGAGAGCCTACTAGGCACTCTGATGAACATGCCGGAGAGGACCAAGGATGGCCCGAAAGCAAGAACCGACCTGAAATTGCTTAGCCTCAAGAAAGAACTTCAGTACCCCACCGATAGTGATGGTGATGATGATGATGATGAACAGACGGAAACGACTCAGGGTCGCCACAAAAGGGGTAAGAAGAATGAGGTGGTGGTGCTTAAACCTGCCTGCTTCACTCTGAGCGAGGAGGAGCTCGAGAGGTTTTTCGAGTGCCTCCTAGGAGTAAAAGTTCCTCACGGTTACTCTGGGAAGATAAGAAGATATCTGGACGTAACGAAGAAGAGGTTTAGCGGGATGAAGTCTCACGACTGTCACGTGCTGATGACGCAGATACTTCCCGTTGCGATGCGAGGGATAATGGACGACCATGTCCGCGAGACGCTGTTTGGCCTCTGCAACTTCTTTGACGTCATATCTAGGAAGTCCATCGGCGTTAAGCAGCTCAACAGGCTACAAGAAGAGATCGTCAAGATACAATGCGAGCTCGAGATTTACTTCCCGCCCGCGTTCTTCGACATCATGGTGCATCTGCTTGTCCATGTAGTGGATGACATCATCCACCTCGGGCCGACATTCCTGCACAACATGATGCCATTCGAAAGGTTGAACGGTGTCATCAAAGGATTCGTTCGCAACAGGGCCCGTCCAGATGGAAGCATAGCCAAGCGCTTTCTCACCTACGAGTGCATCTCCTTCTGCCAGAACTACCTAAGCACCGAGAACGAGGATGTCGGCCTGCCCACCAGGAAGCACGTCGGCAGGCTAGCAGGGTTTGGTCACCGCGAGGGATACCGCGCAATTCATGTCGGCATCGCTGGTCGACACGCCGACTTTGACAGGGCACACCGAGTCGCGCTACAACACATAGAATTGGTCAGCCCTTGGGTGGATAAGCACAAAAGCTTAATCGAGCAGAAGTTCATCGACCTAGGACGACCGAGGAAAACGGGAGACGTTACGAAAGAGCACAACTCCAGCTTCACGGGGTGGTTCAAGAAAAGGCTACTGGAAAGTCCCACGACGACGCCTTCTACTGAAGAGCAGAAACTCATATTCTCCCTGTCACAGGGACCCGGGCACAACGTAAGGACCTATCAGTCGTACGACATCAACGGCTATAGATTCTACACCGAGGAGAAGGACAAGAATAGCGAATATCAAAACTCAGGAGTAACTATGCTATCCTACACCGATGACAAGACTGATGTCAAGGAAAGATTCTACAGAAGGATCGAGGAGATTTGGGAACTTGACTACGTTAGAGAGACGATGCCGATGTTCCGTGTGAGATGGGCCAAGAGCGTCGAAAAAGATGGACTATATTTCACCACCATGGTTATACCCGATGCCAAATCGAAGACCCCCTCCGCGAAAAATGAGCCGTGGGTGCTCGCTAGCCAAGTTGACCAATGCTTCTTCATTACCGACCCGTCAAAGCCCAGCCGTGTGGTCGTGAGGAGGGGCAAGAGGAGCATCATCGGAATGGAAGGAGAAGCCGACAAGCAAGACATCGACAAGAACGGCGATCCGAAGATCGAAGAGGAATTTGACAAGTACTTTGACAAGCCTACTACTTATTCGAAAGTAAGAAGGAAGACCACCCTACCGGCTAAAGGTTGCCCGTACAAGAGAAGAAATCTCAAGGTGGCCGGGCTAAAGTATTCAACAACCGCGATGAAGAAGGGCAAGAACATTGTCAAGAAACGCTAGCTAGCCACCGATCGGAACCGAGAAGTTCATTCTGGCTTTTTTTGTGTACTCTATAATGCACACTTATATGTACTTTGGCAAAAACACATGTGTGTATATGTGTGTGTATGACACAAAGCATCCATGCATGCATGTGTGTGTGTGATGTGTGTGGTGATTTTTTTTGAATTATATATATTAATTAACTTGCATAATTGAACCTTCATTTATTTCATGAATAAAACACTAGGAATGTATTAAATGAAATACTTTTAAAAATTAATAAAACACTAGCTAATATGATGCAGGGATTTAGAAATATGGCTAAGTGTGGAATTTCTGTGGCGCTAAATTCTGTGGCGCATGTTGGCTTTAGTGCGCCACAGAAATTACACACTTAGCCATATTCCAGAACCCACACGGTACCTATTCTGCGCCACACGGTTACTATATGGCCAACATTCGTGGCGCACCAAAGCCTACATGCGCCACGGAATCTTGAAATTCCGTGGCGCATGTAGGCTTTGGTGCGCCACGAGGCCTGACACTTAGCCATATACCGTCCCATCTTCCTCGCGTCCCTGCTCACTTTCTTCCCCAACACGCGCACACAGAACCCTAGTCTCGTCGACGCAACCGCCGGCCGACCGCTGCCCTCGCCTCGCCGCCACCGCCGCTGCCCTCGCCTCGCCGCCACCGCCGCTGCCCTCGCCATACCGCCGCCGCCCGCGCCCGGAGGAGCAGGAGGAGCGCCGCCCCCCGCCCGCGCCCAGAGGATCCCGCCGCCCGCGCCCAGAGGGAGTAGAGGAGGAGCAGGAGGAGCGCCGCCCCCACGCCCGAAGGAGCAGGAGGAGCGTCGCCCGCCGCCCGCGCCCAGAGGATCCCGCCGCCCGCGTCCAGAGGGAGTAGGAGGAGCAGGAGGAGCGCCGCCCCCACGCCCGGAGGAGCAGGAGGAGCGCCGCCGGCCGCCCGCGCCCTTGCCTCGTCGACGACCACCACGCCCTCGGTGCGCCTTGCCCGACGCCCGTCCCTGGTGAGCTTCTCCCTCTCCCCTCTCTCCCCCTCCCCTCTCCCCTCTCCCCCCTCCAGAATTTGTTTAGTGTTCTTGAAGCAGTAGTTGATCCAGAGAATTGATGTAGATAAATTATATGCTCTACTAAATAAATTGATGTAGATAAATTCAAGTCAGAGAATTCTTCATTCAAGATTTAGCTCATTTATTTTCAGAGATAGCAGCTAGCAGTACAGAATTGATCATTTGATGTAATAACTACTATACTAAAGCTGATCAACTTCGATTTTTCTCAGATTTTTGACTTTTTTTGTGGATCACCGTGGAGTGGACACGTGTGCTCCTTTGTGGTTGATTCCCACTTGCCTTTTTCCCGTGTGCGGTTTCTTGCTGCCTAGCAATTTGGTTTGCCATTTCATCTGTTTCCTTTTTGCTTGGTGGACTGTTTGGGTGGTTCCCTGGTGTGCCCATAGCTGGGAAGAACATAGACAGCACGATCTGTCGGGTGTGGATTTCTAGACGTGGTGGCACCGCTTTGACTAAGTTTTAATCTCTTTGCGTGTGCCATATGGCCTTTCTGGAAAAGTCCTTTCCATCGTTTTCTTCCTCTCCCAAAACCTACAGGCATTCGATGGCTTCCACGAGGAGCTCGACGGCCGGACGCGCGCCCGGCTCTACGTCCGCCCGCCGCGTCGCGCCCCGGCTCCGCCCCTCCCGCCGCGCCGTCAGCTCTGCCCCGAGCTCGCCCCGCCCGCTGCGCCTGCGCCGCCGCGCACCCGCCGCGCCCGGCTCTGCGCCCACCCGCCGCGCTCCGGCTCCGCCCCTCCCGCCGTGCCGTCGGCTCTGCCCCGAGCTCGCCGGGCCCGGCTGCGCCGCCTCGCCCGGGCCGCCCCGCCCCACGCTGCCCTGTGCCGCCCCGCCCCACGCTGCCCCGCGTCGGCCCCGCCCCGGCGCGCGTCGCCTCGCCTCGGGCCGCCCCGCCCCACGCTGCCCCGCGTCGGCCCTTCCCCGAGCTCGCGCCGACCCGCCCGAGCCGCCCCGCCCCGAGCTCGCCCCGCCATCCCCGGGCCGCCCCGCCCCACGCCGCCCGCCCCTGCGCCGCCCCACACCACCCACGAGACCCGCCCTACGCTGCCCACGAATTTGGCTAGATTCCGGCGATGAAGGCGGGGAGGGATAAGGAATATAGTTTTCTATTCGTGTGATACAGGAGT
Source organism: Lolium rigidum (assembly GCF_022539505.1). NCBI lineage: Eukaryota > Viridiplantae > Streptophyta > Magnoliopsida > Poales > Poaceae > Lolium > Lolium rigidum. Next base: position 351,298,201 of record NC_061510.1, read on the forward strand.
GGTATCAGAGAACAAATTAATCAGTTTCTTCTATATTGGAAAATCAGCTAAACAACTGACTGCTTGGTCTGAAGTGCTTTTGTTGTTATTTTCAAGGAGGAAAACGAAGATTCATGTTGGAGTCAGAGCCTCAGAGGTGTATTCTAAGTTCATTATTCTGTCTTTATCTCCTTTCGCTCCTGCCTCCTCAAGCAATCAACGTTGTAGCGTGAAATCCCTACACTATTCTCCAGCCTAATGTATTCATATCACATGACCATCTGAATCTTCATATCACATGACCATCTGAATCGGATTTAATCTGTAAGATCTCATCATAAAAATAGGTACATGTCTATCTTTTAGCGTTTCTCTCGAGTGTCGACAAGATTATGCTCTGTAGGTAGAAGATGGGAGCCAGTCTGGGTGGTTTGCATCTCCTTTAGCAGTACCTTGTACATGGATTCACCATCCAGTCAGTTTCCATTAACGTGAATAGAAAGCTTTACATTTTTTTTTTCTATATCAGCCGATATTAGGTGATGGAATTAGTTGATAGTTTTCTATGGAAATGACTGAGGTTGAATGTCGTTGCCAATTGAGGCAGACACTCGCCCGATAAATTATCAAGAGAAGGTAAATTTGAACAAACAAAAATCATGGCGGCGACAATAGAGTTCTTGATTTTCTTACATTTATCAACTAGAGTTATTTTCATTGATAGTTTGACAGAATGATCTTTGTTCTTTCATTTGAATGGGGAAAACTGCAATGTCATGTAAAACTATGTGTGAGATATAGGCAAGAGTATCCCTCCTTTAGGATGCAATAATAATCAGCAATGACGATGTAGTTAGTCTCGACATGGTCCTCACTGATCAGGGGGTCTCTTTTGGCTGGCTATATACGAGTGCGTGAGTTACTATGAAAGTTTCTACTTAATTCAAAAATTATCCAGATAGATGGTTTTCCGGTTTTCTAATAGGATAAGACATTTATATGTAAATTTTTTTCAACCGTAACTGCAGAATCCATAGTATGTTTGTTCGTTTCTAATAATATGTACTATGATCTTTCCCTTTGAAGTTTGAGTATTTTGATTTTCGAGCTGACACTTACATAAAGTACAGCAAGGTATCTGCATCTATGACATCAGAATGGCATATTTGTGTTACCCATATTTAAAATTGTGTTATGTAGATTGATAATTGTCCAAATAATGCCCGGCTAAATCTATTTTGTGCAGAATTAGTAGATTTGTGTGTTCCATTGTACAGAGTAGATATTTAGTGTAATATGTATGCCGCTCCATGTAGGTATGGGATTGATTTGCCTCTTGATGGGTCTCTAGCTCACTTAGTTTGTCCCCCCTGTTGCCACAGTAACATACCATTTTTTTAGAAAATCGATGTAGAGATCCATGGTTTCTCTACAAGACTAGCTGGTATCTTCAATGGCTCAATGATGTGTTAAAAAAGGGCACTTGGAATGGTGTTCACATGGTGAGTTAACAGATTCAGATCTGTCTATTCTTACTTTCCCGGATAGTTCTCCTTATGGCTCTGGTACTTCTCATCGAATCTCGGGTGTTGTTTTCATGTGGTTAAAATCAACCGTGGAGAGGCTAGCTAGATTAGTGCATTCTAAGTAGAAGGACTGGCGCCCTTGCCACTTTATACATGCATGTGAAATGAAGAGGCCTGGGCTTTCCCCATTTTGGAAAAAAAAATCATTCATGTGAGCATCTGCATCCTACCTTCTCATATCGGTGGGTAAATCGCAATTTCTTAGGTTATGTCTGTCTATGCTTACATTAGGAGTGCTAATATGATTTATTAGATGCCTACTTCTAAATAGTTGTTACTTCACTGCCATTTTATGCTTATGTACATTCAGGTTTACAAATATGAACACGGTGGCGGCTCAAGGGCACGGGCGGGCTCAAGCAGAGGCGGCGGGAGTTTACGACGTGCTATGGCGACGACTGAGTGATACGGTACACCGGCCTACCTTATCTCCTCTTGACTCTCTCTGAAATGACCCATGGTGGCGTGTGAGGATTGGTGAGGGACAACGTCGTGTACGTAGATGAATCCATCTACCTTATCTCCTCTTGACTCTCTGACTCTTGGCCGGTGCGCTGACCAATCGGATCACTGCCGGAGTCACCTTGTTTCCTCTTGCTGCGCTACCACTAAGGCCGTAAGAGATTCTGCCGAGGCGCCTTACCATTTTGCAGCTTATTCCATCTTCTGGTTTTCAGAAATCGTGTGATTTGTCTAATTCTTCTGCAAAACTTTTTGTGCCAAGAAAGTTGATAGACCAACAGCAATTGATTGGGACCCAAGCCATTCGTACAAAGATCTAGCTGGCTGGCTCTTCACAAGGTGTGAAATTATAATCTTAGTATTAGCTTATTGTTAGTCGCCTTGTTATTTGAGACATGATCCTCATGGTCTTGCAAGCATTTAGTTTTATGTTTCCCTGTTCTCCTATACTAGCATGGAAGGGCGCGGCGGCACGCCGCGCCGATTGTGTAATACGATGGTAGTACTAATTTTAAGACCATATTTAAATTGTTTAATATTTTATTTTTTAAATAGTTGTTTTAAGATGGTGGTAATGAAATATGATACGACATACACTAAATTTATGTGCATTAAAGCAGGACAAATAATATAGACCCAAGAGATTTAGATCTAATAGTAGATTACTTATTAAAACCTTAATATCTTGCTCTCAGAGTACTTAGAGCACTGCAGTTTTGTTGCTCACAATCTATATGCCTAGGCAACCGTATGTGCTCCAGGCTGTGTAGAGTTTACAACATTGAAAAGCAATTTCATTTAATTGAGCCCTAGCGTGAGTGTTGTGTCATACACACTCTTACTAACAATGGAAAGTAGCGTTAAAACAGGAAATAGAGAAACTTTTTACACATTGGTTTTAGTGCAGATACACAGGACAATACACGGCAGTTGGTAATACACATTGGAAACTTCTTGATCAATATGTGACAAAACAATACACAAGACAATGCACATCTTGCGCGGCTTTGGAGTACAACTTTGGAGTAATAACAAAAAGATCGGGAGCACCATGTGAAAAAAAAACTGATGTGTATTGCTTTATCACATACTGATGCTCATGTATTCTGTCCTTTACATTTTGTAAAATAAATAAGTTGAAGGATTGGTGCTCTTCCTGGCGGAAGATAATAATTTCAATGGGAAAATAAATTACAGATAACATTCTTTACTTGCACTATTTTTTTTTTTTTGAAACACATTACAAACGCAGACGCTCACATACACGCGCATACACTCACCCCTATGAACGCACACACGCACACCCTACCCCTGTGAGCACCTCCGGAAGACTGAGCCGGCGGATTGGATCTTGAAATTAAGGAAGTCACGTTGTCGATGGGAACGTCGTCTCCCACTGAATGAATATTCCGCCTTTTATGAGACACACAGATGTCAAACTTGGGGTTTGAACTCTGGTGGGCTGGGGATACAACCATCCTCCTAACCACCCAACCTCAGGTTGGTTCTCAATTTACTTGCACTATTTGGCACAGGGGAACACTAATACAAACTCATAGATTAAGTAGTTCATTATCCTTTTATCAATCTTCAATGTCTGAAACTCTGGAATCAACTATTTAACATGACAGATAAATCATAAAGACACTTTGTTTGATGGAAGAAAGCAATACTGTTTTCTAATTTCATCAAGAGCAGTAAACAGAATACAAGATTGAGATGATTACAATTGTCTTCACAGAGAGCATAAAAGAAAAACCAAAAGCTAACCCTAACACCAGAAGAAGCACAAGAAAAACAGAGGAGCTACATAGACAGGAGATAAGAGTTGGGCACCCGAGATCCCATTGAACAATTCAAAATCAAGTTCTTAATCTTCCATCTTCATATAATTAACCAATGCAAATAAGCGACTGCACCTTGATGTCTTAGCCTGAAATTGTATGTCTAGCAGAAAAAAATCACTGGTCTACAGACAAAGTTGGTCAGATTGTTAGTTACAATACCGAGGTACTGAGCCAATTGAACGACTATAACCTGATGCCTTAGCTTGAAAGACTATGTCTAATACAGAAAAAATCAACTGGTTTAGTTGGTCCCGTTGTCAGTCACAATATTGAGCTTCTAAAAGGGTGAAAATAGCTAAACTAAATCTAACGCTGCAAATTGTTAAACAGCATAGTTCACCAAAATGCAGTATCGTGTAGGCTTTGACATCGTCAAATGTCAGCTCACAAATATTATTGTATGCAGAAAGGCATGAAGTTGGAAAATAATGTATATATCGAAATGGGTGCACCATCACCCCATGTCAGTAATCTCTCTATATATAGCTTGCTGTACCATGCCATTTGCCTATCTTGTCAGACATGTACGTGCTAATCAAAAATACGGAAGGAGCACTTTATGTAAGAATCACTCTATACCTTGGGGTGGAGAGCCTGTCCGGGATGCGGTAAGGGACAACAGAAGTCGAACATGATGAGCTCGTTGCCGGCGTTGGGCAGGAAACTGGTGAGGTTATGCTCGGACTTGGATTTACCCTCATGTTTGGTTGCATCCACTTCTCCTCCGAATACTGTCTTCATGTCCCCCTTTCAAGAGGCTGAAATCACCATTGATAACCTATAATAGAATCCCCAAATAATCTTTTCTAGGCTTCATAGTACTTTCTATGCGCGATTTCTCTACAGCAGAGAGAGAAAGGAGCAGAACGACCAACCGTGTGTGAGAGAGAGAGGAGCGAGCAGCAATGCATGTGCTGTAGGGAAGGAGTACCATCTGCTTCTGTATGCTGCAGCACTCGTATACATCTACATTTTCTACACTCTGCAATCTCAACCACGGTAATTAAAGGGACATACTTGGCTCCCTTGATAGTGTTTGCAGTATCGTCTCGAAAAAGGAAGAGTTTTCAGTATTTCCAATTTGGACACGGCCCCTAGATGATAAGAAAGTCCATCAGTTCACTCTAGACCTGAAGATATACATAATATGAACTTATTAAAAAAGAGCTCTTTTACGGTGATTGGCATGGAACTTTGGTTCCGTCTAATTGAATTTTGGTTCCGTCTAATGTAATTTTTCGTGACCGTTGATTAAATCTGTGATAAATTTCCTGTAAGTTCTATAATGATATGACACAGTAACAGAGCTCCGGAACGGACGTTTTAATCAATGTTCCAAATAAAAGAAAATCAGAATCAGATCAGATTGTGAGATACATCTCGATAGAAAAAGGGGAAAGAACTCTCCCACGAGCGCCCGCCGCCGCCACGCAGCCGCCGCCCCGCCGCCCTGCAGCCGCCGCCCCGCAGCAGCCGCCCTGCCGATGCCGCCGCCCCTTCCCCCGTCGCGAGTCGCCGCCCGTCGGCCCGTCGCGGGGACTTAGCACGAGGGAGCTCGCCTCGGAGCTGCAGCTGACGCCTGAGTCCTGACCAAGGACTTCTCCTCGGCCATGTCTGCTGCGCTATCGCTCTCTTCACCGGCTGGATCGGAGTCGCAGCCACCACAGATGGATCGGAGTCGGCAGCCGCCGCCCTTGTCTCCCGCGGGATCGGACGCAATTCGTCAAGGTTAGTCAATTGCTTGAAGAAATGGGAGGCTGCTGGGTACGCGTCGTTGCCCTCCCTTTGGTGCTAGTCTGCTAGATAGGTCGTTGCATGATTGATTGCTTTTAGTTGAGCAGATGCAGTCATATAACGAGTATCTCCTTTGAAGTTTAAAGAAAAGAGAAAAGGAAAGAGGAATCTGATTCAACTGTTAGACTGCTAGTAACGTTGGGCTATGGTGGGTTGCATATGTAAATGCAGATGGCTAGCAATTTCAGATTTTTGTTGGGGTCCTCATCTCTTAGTGAACTATCCTTGTACTGTACAATATAATGTTTTGAAACATTTTCTGGCCGTACCATGTTGCTTCCTGACAGACATCTAGTTATTGGATTGCTTTTAGTGCCCAGGTTTCTATAGAGCGATTAGTATCTAGAAGTGGTATTTAGCTTTTTTCTGAATAGTGAATAGGGTAGACTTGTGCAACATGTGAGCCTTTGGATAATTATTTCAATCCTTTTTACTTCAACTTACTTCGGCTGTACCTAGTGATCTTGACCTTTTGTTCTTGCATACAGTGAGACATCTGAATATGAAATTTTTCTTGGTCTTGTTGAACCTTGTAGCTAGACTCTGATATATTCAGTGTCTATTTCATTTGATGATTACCTGGTTCTTGTAGGTTCCAAGTGATCAGAAGCTACCGTCTCTTTATCCGCTCGACAGTATGGTCAAGAATATTGGAAAATATTATGACTGCTTGTATTAAACAGTTATTGCTTGACAATATAGTCTCTCCATACTCTTTCTTACTCTTGGATAAGTTTCTCTTTATGAATGTGCACGTCAGTTCTTGTGATAAACCATATTCATGACAAAGATAATGAACCAGTTTATTTTTATGATTCCAGTCTGGCTTTGGCATCTTAATGATCTCAGTTCTCTTTTGGATGTTCTAATGATCTTAGGAGGAGCACGGGGCCGGCAACGTGCTAGCAGGAGCACAGGCCGACGACGCGCTGGGCTAGCAGGAGCAGAGCAGCTAGCGACACGCTGAATGATAATGTAGTAGTGCTGCTAGAATGGCCAACTATAGTGTGTTGATGATGTAGAAGTGATGTTTTATGCGTGTGGTTATGAAATGCTCACTAGATTGCTTTGTTCACTAGAGGTTTTTGTTCTTAACTGTTGCAGCTGCTTTTAGTGTGTGTCGGAATTTTGATGAATAGTATGTCAGAAATACAAACACGGAACTGTTGCCTCAGTTCTCTGCAGAACATTAGCTCTAATAGATATCTCTATATGGACGGAATACAAAAATACATTAGAAAGTTCAAATCAGCACTTTTTTGCATATAGAATTGGACTTCATTAGAGCTCAACTCAAACGACCATATATATGTATGGAAGTGTTTCAGCTACATGCATCTCATCATCATCATCGTCAGTGAACCACAGTCCCCATAGTTCAGGAAAAGGACCTTATCGGAGATCTGAAGTTGCACCACTGCCACCCGCTCCTTACCGAACGATGTCATCGGTAATGACGCGAAGCTGCATGACGCCATAGTCGACGACCAAGAGGAGAAGGAGAATCCCCATGGGACAGAGGGAGACGCCATCACTGATGACCCGAGGATGAAGGTGCTACGTGGACCGATGGGCGGGGGCTGGGCACCGACATCTCTCCATAATCACATCCGCGCCGGCGCCCCCCACACGGGCCAAAAACCAATTCACCCGATGACGCCGTATTGGGGAACAAGTGGAGATGCTCTTATATATCACCCATTCACCTCCCTACGTATCATGTGTGCTAAGAAAGATCTACAGCCAAAAACAGTCAAGTAGGTTAGCACGCCTGTGTACGTATTTTGCATGCAGCGCAAGCTGCAAGTGCAATGAGCAAAGCAGATAGGTGTCATGTTTGTTTAGTTTTCAGTTCTACAGTGTAGGTGGTTTAATAAACAACTGTAATTTCTGTTCCTTCAACGTTAAGAAGCACCATCCTAGTTGGTCAGAGGTTACCATTGTGCGCCCACATCATTAGGTCAAAGGTTCGAACCCCACTCTAGTGAATTTATTTTAGTTTTTCCAGCGCCAATATTGCTGAACCGGTCGAACGGTTTAGCTGGTTTATTCAAGCTCGCTGGTTGCAAAATTGCCGGTGACTTTAAGATTCGTGCAGTCTCATTGGATGCTTCGGCCGCTCAAAAGGACGCTCGTTTTTTATAATATTCGTAAAATATATTAGAAGTTCCGGTCCCACAGATTTTGGTTCCGGTCCCATATTTTTGGTTCCGTCCGTTTGGTTCCGTCTATTTACCACCATTAGATCAGGGTGGATGGATGGTTACTAAAAATGCCAATCACTGTAAAACTTGTAATTAAAAAAATGCAGTATCATTTTTTCTGGTTTCCAGAGCTTGTCACAAGGAAGGAGGCTTTGTTCATTAATTTGTAAGAAAGGTTATAAGAAACACAAAAGAATTTAGGACATAACACACACACACACACACAGAGAGAGAGTGAAAAATCTGAAAACAACGGTGGAGAATAACAAAGATCTAAACTCTGTCTTGCCTGAGGTGATCATTTTTTTTAAAAAAAAATTGGCACTAAAGTAATCTGTAAGAAAAGAATACTAATGCTTTGAGTAATTTGTAATTTAGGAAGCTAGAAACAGAAGTGTATGAGAATTTGTGGAAGTTACTTGCTGACAATATTGAAAGGTAAAACATTGTCCACTGAAGGAGAAACAAATAAGCCAAGGCAATGTAATGTATTTATCAAAAAAAGGAGGAACCATAAATTTAAATTCTGAGAAGGACAGAACATCACCTCATGCTCATGGTCTACGACAATAAGGCCTAGCTGGTATATGTTTTGTTGTGTTTGCATATCCCTGTTGTCGCAGATAGGGCCAATACATGTGTGGATTTTGCATTGATAAAATTTGGGGATCACGTCCTTGACCAACAAAGTCTGCATGTTTCCTTTCTTCTGATCTGCACAGAAGCAAGACCTTTCTATAACAGAACTCTATAATAGAACAGCAGATGGAGTAGTAAAGATTGAAAGTAAGCAATGGAATCTGGAGGAAAATTGGATCTGACCAGGAACAGCAAAAGCAGTCGAATAGGACAATTAACAGCAGCAACACGTCTTCAACCTGGAGGCCTAACACGTAACCTGGATGAAGGCGCAGATCTCTTTTTTTTTACGGAGAAATTGGGGTGGGAATCTTAGAATAAAGAATCACAAAAGGACCCTAAAATCAGAAAATTCACAGTAGGACACAAAATCACGACAATTAGAAGAATTGTAAAACATACCTAATGTAGGCTGAAGAATGACCGAACGAAGTCGTCGCTGATGGAAAACGTGGTGGAACGGAGCCTAACTGCGCAAGCAGCCTTGTCGATGCAATCACCCTCCTCGATCGCTGCAGCAAAGAAATCAACTTAGAAAAGGAGGCAGCGGCAGCACAGCTGGGTAGGAGGATAGGAGGTAAGACAGGAGAAAGCAGGACGGGATCAAAATTACCATGTTGCTGGCAACGGGCGACGGCGGCGGCAGATCTTAAGTCTAGACGATGGGGAAGGGAGAATTCAGGCTGAGGCGGCCCGACTCTAGGCGGCAACGGCTGGTTTCCGGGCAGTGGTGGCAAGATTCTGGTCGGCGGCGGCTGGATTCCGGCCGGCGACGCGCGTGACTGCAGCCGGTGGCGTCTCTGCCTCAAACCCCCTTGCCTGCGAATGGAAGAAACATATCTGCTCCTCGGTGTCTCCTGCAAGCCTGCCGTGCGCGGAAGCCGCTGGGATCTCGTCTTGCTCCGACGACCTTCTCCTTGTTCAATGGTGGGAGAGAGCAGCAGGGCGGCCTCCTCCATGTCCCAGCGGCGGCGCGCCATGAGGTGTAGTAGCCGCACGCGGCCGTGCCAATTGTCGGAGCTGAGACGGCCGAGTCTTGACGAACCATACCGCCGGCGAGCGGGAGAGGTCGGAGGTGGGCCAGCGGCCAGGGACGCCGGCAGGCGAGGCGGCGCTAGGGTTCCAATCTTCTAGCACGACACCACGGTTGAGGAAGGTGACGATTGAAATTTTTGGGAAGAGAGGAGAAGATTCGGGAGAGAGATAGGCGTAGGGAGACAAATTGACAGAAAGTGGACACGCGGGCATGCATACCAGCACCGCTTTGACCATGGATAGAAGAGTGGTCACGGAAACGATGACCCACCACCATCTGAACTACGTTGTAGCTACAGCTACACCACGGAAACACCAGAAATACTCACCAGTGAGGCTCCATTAACACTTTCAAATTGCTGCAGAGCCCCAAAAGGTACACATGAAAGAGACTGTAGAAATCAAAACATCAAACATCACCCGTGCTAATCCAAAAAAAAGTTCAAAAATGTGAGAAAAATCGGATCTGTTAAGGTTTAGTATAGTAGTTATGCTCTCTGTCATGAGAGTTGTGTACTGCCAGTTTTTAGTAATGGAACTAGGTAAAGCATGCTGGGGTGTATGCAATTTGATATTTAATTCTCATGTGCTTTGAAGTGTGTAGTTTCTCCTGCTTTCTTGTACGCCCTGGAACTAGGAAAAGCAGTGTTCTTTTTTATTAACATAAGGGGATTCAGATATATATCCTTTTTTGTGTCCTCTCAATACCTGTCTATTAGGAATCCAGCAATGGAAACATCTTAAGGAATGGTGATGAATTTGGCCTTTGCTGTCTGCGAAGGAAAATACCAAAACAAAATAAAATATATTTTGATCCTCCTAGAATAAGTCAGTGGGTACATGAATTTACATATTTGGTTCATCATGTGTTCCTTTATTCCCTATGGAAAAATTCGGTTAGCATGGAACACGATGGATTTTTTTTCATATTTATCTTTTGATGTTCTAGCTTAATTTATTGTTCTTTCATGCATTGTTCATCTACTTATATGCCCGTTTTCATGGAGAAGATGCAAAACGTGCGGCTTTGTAATTTTTCTTAATTCCTACTGTTCAGCATGACCTGATAGCATAAACTGGAGGTGCGCATCTATGGGCTGGGCTCCATGCTCTTCTTTTTTCTTGATCACTTCTGTCTTTACGATACGAGAGTTTCTTGAAATTTGTTGATTTTACCCAAACTGAATTAGTCTGATGCGAACTTTAGCCAAGGGGTAACTGGATCATATGGATTTGTTTCTGCATGCGAAGTTGCTTATCTTTCTTTCATATTTAATATCCATGTTCACTGGAAGTGTTGTTCGGTGATTCATCTCATATAGAAAATTCATGTAGATAAGTAAGTTCCTAGCTGATTGTGTACTTTGTACACCTCCCTCTTAAGATAAGGTAACATACGACTTGCTTTTTTTTAATTCAGTTGTAGTTTAATGGTGCAATGACAACGCTGATGTCAAAGTGGCAGTGTGGTTGCTTGGATTTGCCGTAAACACCATGAGGTACACTTATATATAGTGGTTATATTGCTAAAATATGAGGCACTGGGTGTGGTGTGCATTTTCACCCGAGTAGAAGGGCCTAGCAAATACCCAGTTACTGGCAGTGATTTTAGCTTCCAAGACAGAGCAACTATCTCAAGCTGAACAATCTGAGCGACCACACACCTAACTGAACCGTATTAAGGTGTCTATTGGATTAGTTCAGTTTCTCCACCGTTGATCCATTATAACGACATGGACATCATCTTATACGAAGAATATAGCAACTTCACTCGAGTTTGGTGTCGACACATTGAGTGTTAATGTGCCACTGAAAGTGTTCTTCCTTGATTTTGCTTCTCGTGCTATGTTTTTTCCCATACTGTTAACTGAATTTGTTTCTCTTAAACAGATTTACACCCGTGGTTTCAGTTCTTCTCCAAAGAGTATCGAGTTGTTTATGATTTTCCTACTGCTACTTTTTTACTGCTACCAATTGTTGTTTTCCTGAACAAAATGCATTTGGTCCAGCATGTGTTGATGTGCAGGTTGATTCAAACAAGGTACAAGAGTTTGTGAAAGTTTTATCGTGTATGCATGATGATTTTGATCCAAGGCCTCAATTTTGTACCAACATAATCATGAAAAATATATTAAAGGTGAAGTCGTTGTTTTAGGTCGAATCTTATGCTAAATGTGGCACTTCCTCCCCATTGGCAGATTATGGTCTTGACATATCTGCTAATCCAGGGATGTCCATGTTATTATATAAAGTGTCATTATCTTACTTTTTCACCAAGCTAACTCTGAGGACACCTGAATCAATGAGGTGATTTCTTCTCATATGTGTTCTATACATCATTTCTTTCATTTCTTTCACCTGCCTTCATGTTTCCATTTATTTATCTCCACATTTTCTACAAGAAATCGAATCTCATTGCATGTTACATTATCAGATCTTCGAACTTTTGTGCGTAGCCAACTGTTTTACACTGATTATTCTCTCTAAAAGGCAGATTATAGAGTGTTAAAGATGCAAGTCTTGCAGTTAAAAAGTTTTATCGCCCCGGCAATGACCAGGACGCCCATGCCAGGTCAGTATCCAGAAACATGTTCTTCTGAGTTCCGACAAGGACCGTGATGGATTTCTAGAGCTATGCAACCTGTATGTTAATTTTCCGTTCTGCTTTTATTTTTCCAACTAAATTTAAATACGAGATAACCATCCAGCCAACTACACACATGTCACCTCTATGAAAATCTGAGTAATACATATTCTTTCACTTTATCTAAAATAATCTCCCAATTGTGCTGAAAAAAATGGTTTTACTATATAATTGTTCCTAAATTAGTCCCCCCTTGATCTAGAAGTTAACAAGCAGCCAAAAGAAGAATCATGTGTGTCTAGACAATGATATTATGCTTCCGTGATATTTGATGGTCTTGGTAATGCGATGGATTATATTACACTATATACGCTATACTAAAAATCTGATTTTTATGGTTGGATCGTATATATCATGAATATTCCTTTCATTGGTAATGCAAGAAGTTTGGTGTTGGAAAAAAGTTCATCCCCATTTCGATCATTACCCTAGGGGTTCATATGTATTTAGAAGAGTCCAGGTAATCTTATTTCATAAATTGTTCTTTTCCATGATTTGGCTCAATTGGCTTGTGTATTTATGAGAGATCGATCGTGCTTGGTCTGCTGTGTTAGTTTTTTTTTTTGGCATAACATCGGTTGAAAGTATTAGCTGCTATTATTATTTTCAAACGGTATGCTGTCGTATTTAGATTGTATATCACCTAAGGTTGTAAATTTGCGTTCCCTCTCCTCGCTAATTACAGTACTATTAATGCTAAAGGATGAAGTTTAATTATTATTTACTTTTGTTGGTAATAACTTATTTTCCCCGCAGTTAATCAGTGTCTATCCTAATATGCCAATTGGTAAAAGGTAGTACTATAATGTTTTTCATATCTAAGCTTAATTTCCCATGAATTCCTTAAACCTAAAAGTAGACCTCTGTTTTCAGTGACTAATATGCATGTTCACTTTTAAAGCGCTGAATTTATGGAAGAAGAAAGGATAATCTAGAATGACAAATGGGTGAAATGGAAGTAAGAGCTGCAAAAGAGTTAGTTTCCTAATCCAGGGTAATAGATGGATTAACACTGTTGCATCGCAAAAAAATGTTGCTAGATAGTTTCACAATCCAGGGTAATAGATTAGCTTCATGAAAGACAATGGCAACTAAACAAAATGTATATACATTGTCGAGTTTCATATCTTTAATCTTACAACTTTAGAAAATGAAACATGTACCTTCATTTTGATGGATGCCTGACGTCTAAGGGTATGATATATTGATATGCTACAGGCTGAAATTGCAAGAGGTTTGCCAATAACTGCTACACCACTGTTCGAAAAGTTAGATGCTACAGAAAATCTGTGTATTGCCAGATAACAGTAAACTGAAGACTATCTCTGCGATCGGGTGCTCCTTTGGTGGAAGATGTTTGCCCGAAGCTGCCACACTGTTGTTCGGAAAGTGAGATGCTACAGGAAATCTGTCCGTTGCCAGATAACAGTAAACTGAAAACTATCTCCGCGTTCGTGTGCTCTTTTGGTGGAAGTGGTTCGCCCGAGGCCGCCACACTGTTGTTTGGTACGTGAAATGCTACAACAAATTTGCATGTTGCCAGATGATAGTAAACTGAAGACTATCTCCTTTGGAATTGGTCTTGTGAACAAAATAAAGGAAATAGTGGGCAGCGCCATGAAACAATTGATGATTTCAGCTCACTGTTAATAGGCATGCTGATCAGTCCCTCTGATGTTAGTGAACCTTTACATCCAGAAACAATGACACTTCTTAATTCTTTCCAGGAAACTAAATTTAAATAAATCGAGGCCCACATAATTCTAGATGGACCACCGTATTTACTAGCCCACGGGTATTTACTAGCACACCAATTGTGTTAATCCAGTTTTATTATACATATTATAATTTAAGAAGTGTATCTGTGTCTTTTCACCTAATTTTCCGCCAGATAGCTACTATACTGGCGCGGCGTGCCGCCGCGCCTATCTTTGCTAGTATGCACTAGTTCAATTCGTGATCAATGGTACATAATTGATCATTTGATGTAGTAACTAATATATTAATGCTGGGACATATATTATAACATGATGTAGTAAATTGTCTTCATAGTCTCTGGAAGAAAATGAACTAAAATGGACAGAGTAGTGGCCTGTTAAATCAATTTTATTCATTTATCTGTTGGTATGAGCTTGCTTATATTACTGGTTATAAAATGAAGTCAGAGAAGTAATGTAAATTAACAACTTTGATTCATGTAAACAACTTTGATTCTTGTAAAATGAAGTTTGTATGATCACTGTATTTTAATTCATTGTAAATAATATGATGGTATGCTACCAGGGATAGTTTGCTTGTTGGTATACTTGAGCAAATGTACTGGAGCATGAATTATATTCATTTATCAATACTGGAGCATGAATTATATTCATTTATCAATACTGGAGCATGAATTATAGTTTGCTTGTTCATACTGGAGCAAATGTACATGTATACTTGTTGGTATAATACTGGAGCAGTACCACTTGCTGGTATACTAGAGCAGTACCACTTGTTGGTGGTACTGGTGATTCTTTTTTTGCAAGTGTATGGTGCTGCTGTGTGTTTACTGGAGAATATGATGTGTGTATGATGTTGTTGTGCTAGATGGTGGCATTTTATTATGTGAATTGTTGCAGGGATTTCAAATGAGCTGCCATTTCTCCCGAAACGTTGATTCACTTCCGTTTCGGTTGAGAAATGGGGCTCCTATGTCCAAAAATTAGCAAAGGTCATGCCGAATTTTCCGGCCGACAATTGTACTAATAGATTTCTCCCTCTTCTTTATAGAAAGTGCAAACATGTCGGCCAACGACAACGTGGCCGGCACTTCTAAGGCCGCCATGAGCCTCGAAGAGGAAGCCAGAGCGGCGAACGTCGCGTTCTGGGAATTCGGCCCCTCCCATCGACAAGAGGAGGAGGAGGTGGACTTGGCGGCGGAGGAAGTCCGAGCTGACCGGCAGATGACTGAAACCGGGGAGGAGGAGGAGTATGAACCCACCACCACCGACGGCGGCGACCACACGGGGGGTGACTCCACCGAGTGTGCCGACCGCACGGAGGATGACGGCAGCGGCAACCCGGCTGCTAAGAAGAAGAAGAAGCCGCGGAAGGATCGGAAGCCAACGGTGCTCGCCAACACCACCAGCGAGATCACATTGGTCTCCGAAAGTGGGCAGCCACAGGAGCCTGAGGATGTTGCCGCTGGGTACGGCATGCAACTAGGGTGCATTGTCCGGGAAAGCATGTCGATCAACACGGTGAACCTCCGAGGTGAAGGCAATGAGAATTTGGTCTAGCTCTGCCTTCGGAAGCTTCACCGACGGTACACGTTCCCGGCGCCATACAATAACTTGTCAACATCCAACCCGGTGAATAGATTGGCCATCACGAAGATGAGCAACGCCCTGAGCAGCTGGAAAAGCCGGGTGAAGGCCAAGATCGACAAAGGTGAAAGCTGGGAGACTATTAAGAAGGGTGAGCCGATGCTCGATGAAGCGGAGTTCATGATATTCATGTCGCAGGTGGAAAGTGACGATGCCAAAGCATGGACGGAGTGGGGTAGGCAAATGCATGAGCTCAACTTAGGAGCACATCACCTTGGAAGCGGTGGTTATAGAGGAAAGATTCCCATTTGGGAAAAGGAGGACGAAGAGCTTGCACGTGCTGGGAAACCGAACCCATGGTTGAAAATGACCAACTTGCAGGTGAGGTACTTTGTCCGGGCCCGCTACACTCTGGACAGGAATACAATGGAATTCGTTACCGAGGATGACGAAGTGAAGACGTTTGAGGAAAAGCTGGTAAGGGAATTTACCCGCGCGGTCCATTGCTGCACATATTACATATAAGGAAATGTGTTCACCATATCCTTGTCTGCAGAACGAGCAGTTGGCGGCGGCCGACGAATCATCGTCCCAGGGTTCGACGGAGCCGTGGGACACGCCTTTCAACAGGGCGTTGAATGCCTACAAGAAGAGGCCATTGTCCGAGCCGCCGACGTCGGCTGGTCGTGTCTGCGGCTTTGGTACAAGCATGAAGTTTCGCGAGTACTACAAAGAGGACAGCAAGAAGAGAAGGGAGAGGAGGAGCGATAAAGCCGAGGTGGAAGAGCTGAGGCAGAAGGTCTCCATGCTGGAGGCAAAACAGGGAACCTCGATGGATAAAGAAGAGGTGGACAAGCTGTTCGAGAAGAAGCTCCGCGATTTCCTACCCCCTCAGCTCATCGAGGGGATAGCTGCGTGGAATGCGGCCGGTCAGGTGGTGCCGATACAAGTGCCTAGCGTTGGGGGCAACAACTCGACCTTCAACGTGTCGCCATCTCCGGATGTGGTTACCCCGCCGCCCACCATCGCCGCGGGGCAGCCGATGGAGTTGGATGAACCGGTGCCCCCTCCTGCCGAGCCTACCAAGGGGCAACCGGCGGCGATGGTGCTTCATAATGCGCCCGAGCCGCCGAAGATTGATCGGCCGGCCGCCCCTGTCTCGACATTAGCACAGCTCAACGCCATCACCAAGGTAGTTAACTAATTAGTTATTCCATGCCATCTCCTTCATGCATTTTGATACCCGGCGATCTAATTAATGATGCCCAACATTCTCAGGACACTCCTTGCGTGCTCCTTCATTGCGCGCCCGGCGGCGAGTTGAAGGATGTTGCCACGGGCATGATCATACAACCGAAGAGCACCACGTTGCACACCGTGGCTATGGACGCTAACGTCATGAAGGTCACTTTGGGTCGGGTGTTGCCGGGGTGCGAAGACATGGACCCCCCAATACAACCCGAGGGAGCCGACGAGCACCTGACACTTGAGAACTGCCATGGCTATACCATGGTATGGCCAAAGACCCAGATCCGTCTTGGGGGTCGCTCCACCGGCGCCTCCTCGATTGTCCAGCAGCCGATCGTTCGGCCGCCTCCTCGGAGGGCAGCTCCTCCCGTCGTCGCCGCCACAACAAGCCGCCATAAGAAACTGCTGGGAGCGTGTACACCTCAACCGCCACCGGCGGAGCCTAAAGGCAAGGCCGCTGCACCGCTACCGCCCATCCCACCACCCCATGAAGATGACATCGATGATGATGGGCCGGTCGACGTCGATGCCTACCTCAACACCGGCGCCGACATAGACGATTTGTACATGGCGGGCGCGGATGAAGAACCATTCCGCGCTCGCGACGAACAAGCTGGCCCGCCCAAGGCAACCAAACAGCGCCTGGTGTTCCGCGGCTTCTCTGAAGAGACGCCTCCGGCCGCCGATACACAAGAGCCATCCGCCGCAAACATCTTCAGCCCTAATACGCTAATCAAGAAGGTCAACGAGCAGTTTGAAGCGTCAGGGGCCGTTGCTCCGAAGAAGCCCCGTAAAAGACCTAGTAAGAACAACAAGGACAAGTCTGCGAGCCAGCCACCTCCGACGATCCGTCATCGGGACTCCATTGTACCTCCCAGCAAGGATGGCTTGACCAGAATGCATGAAGCTGGCAAACCAATAATGGGTCCGGAGCTACGCCACCTCGCTTCCGGACCTATGTTGCGTCTGCAGGACAGTGTCCTTCACCTAGAGAGTGTCCTTCTTAAGGACAAAGATCCAAATTACCCGGTCTTCACGGTCAGGGTGCCAAGAGATGTGGGCTTCGTCACTGATGCCCCCGCGGATATATTCTTTATAGCGTACGAGGACGTCTTCAAGCTATTCCACTCGAGAAGGCTGGACTATAACTTGGTCCGCCTATTCGCGCTCAATCTGGCGATGAAGATCAAGAGAGAGAGTACCCCGGACGTCGCGATAGCGGATCCCTACTACATGCGTGAAAGCCAGTTGGCCTTATCGCGGTGCGTGTCCGGGCTTCGTTGTACCTACGAAGTGCTTCTTGGACAACAAGAGGAAGGACAACATCCTTTTGGCTTACTTTCCCGAGTAAGTACACATCCGCTAGCCCTGTAATAAATTTCTTTTCCATTGCTCATTTCCAACATCGATCTTGTTCCAAATTTGTGTTGCGCAGAGACACGTGCTGCATACTCATCTCCATCGCCCCGAAGTATTCTCTTGCCACCGATTTCGACTCGGGAAGTGCGAAAAAGAAGAACTACGCCAGAATAAGGGGTGTGCTAGATGATGCTCTCGAGGGCTACTTCAAAAAGGGAGGCGCCTTCAAAGAAAAGGCGGAATGTTTCAGGGATGATGGTAAACACAAGTTCAAGCACGTGTTCGAGTTCCCCTGTGTCAAGCAGCCGGAAAACAGCACTCTGGAGGCCTTCTATGTAATGCATCACCTAAAAGGGTTTGTCCGGGATAGCCAGAACTTGTTGCTACCATCTGCTCTCCGAGGATGGGCCGAAAAGTTGGCGCGGATCAACGATGATGACCTCAGAGAAGACTTCCATGCTACCCAGATCAAGTTATCACATATCATCCTTGAAGACATCATCAGAGGGGGAGGGCTCTTACACCAGGGTAGAGCGTTATGCAAGAGAGACATCGAACAGCGCCTCAAAGCGCAGGGTGATAGGAGGACGTGGAATACGAAAGATCTGTACAAGCTGTTCCTGGAGCCCTGCGAGCCTTGACTTAGTGTGTGTGGATCATAAACTCTAATAAGTACTAGCTATCTTCATCGGTTAGTTTTTTGTGTGGGTCGTAATTAAACTCTAAGTACTATGTTCATCGGTTTAGGTGTATCGATGGACGTCGTCTTGTGTGTGCGCCTCGCAAACTTATTGTTGACGTGTTCAACTTTACTATATGTTTTGCTCTAATATTTATCAACATATATATATATGCATGATGTACTAATATGATATACTAATATGCTTTGTCAATAGAGATGCCGACGTACGTTGTGTACAAGGGTTGGGTTCCAGGTGTCTACGAGGAGTGGCAGGACTATCTCGAACAGGTGCACAAGTTCAGCGGGAACAGCTACAAGGGATACGCGACTAGAGAGGAGGCGGTAGCACAGTGGAGGGCACACGTGGGGAAGAAGAAGAACCGGCTGAAGTTCTTGGTCCCCCTCTTACTCACCGCCACCGCGGTTGTACTCTACTTTACTTTAGTCTAGGTGGCCGGTGACGATGCATGTGTATGCGACGATGAACACATTTGTACTTGTGTAATAATTTGGATCTAAATGATGTAATGATGAAGATTTATGTGTATCATGTCATTTGTGTGTCATTTGTGAGTATTTCTATTATTTCTGGAATGTGCTATGTATTTCCTGTATATATACCTGTATATTTCCTGTCAAATACTAGTATATACAGTAGAAATGGAAAAAATTCGAAAATCCAAAAATTAACATTCTGTGGCGCATTGTAATGTCCCAGGTTTAGAGACGATCGAGGGGTAGTTTTTTTAGAAAGGGATGTGCATTGCATTGTAAATTACGGGAAAATTTCGCGCTTTTAAAACAAAACCGCATCAAAGGGGGACAGGTTTCTCTCTCGACACCTTACAGGGTTAGGGTTTCGAGAGTGCGATGAACTTGTTCTTACTTATCTAAATTAGGGTTTTGAGAAGAGAGAAGTGATATTGCATTAAAATCTTAAGTTGCATGATTGAATTACAAGTTAAGTTGTTTGAATGAATTCAAACCAACTTTGAATTTGAATTTCAAATTCAAACATGAAATGATTATCACATAATTCAAATTTGAGATAATTTAACAAACAATTATCATTAAGCAAGAATATAAGTAATACAACAATTACATAAAACTCATTAAGGAAAACTTGAGCTTTATTGATAATCACACACATAATACATTGTCTTTACAATATTCAGAATTGAATTATGGAATTACAATACATTACAAGAATTGAATAAATAGAAACAGAAAAAGGAAAATTACAAGTTATTTAAATGACCTAAACTACATTGTGATCTTCATGGAATCTTTGATCAAGATGATCTTGAGTTCATCTTGAGTATCTTCTTGATCCCTGCACACACACACAACAAGCAAAACATTAAGCCAAGTGGCAAAGCCACTTGGCAGGTTAGAAAGAAATGGAATTGGTGGATCATATCAAGTCTGCCGAGCTGATCCACTCTCACAACCAAGTGCAGAGCATCAGCAGACACACACACACAGCCTGCTCACATGGCTGTGTGCATGCAACACACACACACAGTGAGTCACCAAAGGGAAGGGCAGTGCTGTCGACCAGGAGAGCAAGTAGAGGACCAGATAAAAGCTTTCCACCAGCAAACTTGCTTCACTCATCGACAGGCATCAGAGTAAGTGCTAGTTAACAAGAACAACAACTCAAGAACACAAGAACAGGAAGAACAGCTTCACTGTTCAACCTGTTCAATAACCCACAGAATTGAATCAAGCTTCACAAGCTCACCGGGAGGAGCAGGGCAAGCAAGTCAATCAAACCAGAAGATCAACACAACAGCTAATCCTCTACATCAACCACAAACCTTGGAGCTGGAGTGAGGTATACAAATCATCATGAACAAACCATATGGTTTTGTTCATATACAAGCATATGCACCAATCACACACAAGCAAAAGGGTGTGATACCCAATATGTGTCATCATCTGGCTACTAAGCCATATGGTGCAAGCAAGGGTAGTAAGGCCATTAGTAAATCATCTAATGGGAACAACAGCTATGAAAATCAATGCATAACTAAAGAAATCCAGCAAGAGATGAAAGCACAAGCTAGCCTAGCTACACACTTAGCACCTACGACTAGTCAGGCCATCAGACATAGACAAATCCTTGTCTATTTGATTTCAACATCAAGGGCTACTGGCAATCCAATAAATGGATCACCCAGAAAGCATTTAGTGAGCCACAGCAAACCAACAAGGGGGGAGCTACCCTTGACAGCATCACAGTGCTGCCAGGGCTACCTCAACCCACAGCCAACACTTAGAACCACCACATCATCACCAGAAAGGTTCAGAAGTGGGCTAGGGTATCCAACCAGTGGTTGGCATCCAGCTAGCCCTAACAAATTCATTGAAATGATCATCACTGAATCACAGTTCACATCATTCATCCATCTATTAAAGCCAGATAAACAGATAAATGAAATAGACAAGCAATTGATGCACCAGGGTCTTGTAAATGATCAAATGGATCATGGCAGGCATCAATTGATGCTTGAACAAGCACCAGCACACACCAGGCCAAGCCTGTGTGATGCACACACAAAACAGGGAGAGCAATAGTGAGGCACAGCTATGAAACAACAACATTTACAAGCAAATGATGATCATGTGATCATCAGCAGCTTGTTAAAAGCATGCCAGTACATGCTAGAGCCAACCTATCAATAAATCATGGATCATTTGGCTAACACAACACCAATTCATCAACAGTTGCTTCACAGCTAATCACATAAATGATTTATGATTTTATCCAGAAGCACATCAAATGTTTAATGAATCATTGGATCATAATACACCAGCTAAACATATAAATTCATCACTGTATAACACAGATAAGCCAAAGTGAAAATCAATTGAGCATAACCACAAATCTGAGCACCAGAATAAGCCACAATGGCTCTGGCACTTGTAAATTTGCAAGAAATTGCACACTGTAATCAAGCCAGGGTATCACACATGAACACACTTGAATTCTAGTCAGCATAGCAACTAGAATAGAGGCACAGATCAGGAAATGAGTGAAAACAGCAAGCACTGGCGTGGTCAGGGTAACACTGGCTAAGGCCAGTAGGGCCAGTAGCAAGAACAGCAGTAGCACAGCTATGACCATGGCAATAGAGCAACCACAGCAGCTAGCCAGAAGCGCAGCAGTAGCACTCACGCATGCACAGCAAGCCCAAATGATAGAGCATGATAGAGGAAGAAGAAGCAGGGGAGAAGATGGAGGCGCGTGTACCTGGAGCGGAGCACCACGGTGTGCCATGGCGGCACGGCGGCACGAGCCAACCATGGCAGCGCCAAGCCGCGCCTGGCCTGGCGTCGCCGAGCACGAGCACCCCATCACCACCACAGCGGCGTCACGGCACCAGTGTCGCCGGTGAGCAACACATCACCGCGCAACCTCCTGGCCGTGCGGGCGTACGTGACGGGGGCGAACGAAGAGGGAGACGATGAACAGATCGAGTCGGAGGATCTGATGCACCTCATCGCCGGCAACGGCCGGAGGCGGCGGAATCAAAGCGGCGATGGCGGAGGCGATTTTGGTCGCGGGAGCCGAAGGGGATTAGGGTTAGAGAGCGAGGAAGGAAGACGACGCGACTGGGTCGGTTGGACCGAGCCCAGTGGGCTGGTCCAACCTAACCAGCTCGGTCGCCTGACAGTGTGGGCCGAAGGGTATTTTGGACATTTCCAAAATACCCATTTAAAATGAGTGATTCCAAGAATTTTAGAAAATAGAATATAGCTCTAAAAAAATAATTAAAAATATGAAAATAGATCAGCATAAAATTCTCTATCATAATAAAATACAAATGGGAATTTTTGAAGACAACTAAGA
>NC_061510.1:351320940-351341737 GCF_022539505.1 Lolium rigidum
TCCCGACATCACGAGGAGTTCCGGAATGGTCCGGAGAATAAGATTCATATATAGGAAGTCATATTCCAAGTTTGGAAATGATCCGTGCATTTATGGCAGTGTTCGGAAGGTTCTAGAAAAGTCTAGAAGAAATCACCATGGAAAGTAGAGTCCCGGAGGGACTCCACCTTGCATGACCAGCCAACCCTAAAGGGGAGGAGTCCAAGGTGGACTCCCCTAGGGTGGCCGGTCAACCCACCTCAAGGAAAGGTGGGAGTCCCACCTTGGGTAAGACTCCCTCCTTGAGTAGGTTTCCCACATATGGGAGGTTTTAGTGTTGGGGTCTTATTCGAAGACTTAGACTAGAACTCTTGGTGCTTCCACCTATATAATGAGGGGCATAGGAGAGGGGGGCTGATCACTTCAAGCCTCAGCCTTGGCCGCACCCCTTAGAGGGCCGGCGCCCAACCCCCTCTCTCCCCAAACCCTAGCGGTCTCTCTCCTCCACCACATCCCGCACGCTTAAGCGAAGCTCCGCCGGATTTCTCCACCACCACCGACACCACACCGTCGTGCTGTCGAATTCAAGAGGAGCTACTACTTCCGCTGCCCGCTGGAACGGGGAGGTGGACGTCGTCTTCATCAACAACCGAACGTGTGACCAAGTACGGAGGTGCTTGCCCGTTCGTGGCGCCGAAGCGATCGTGATCAAGATCTTCTACGCGCTTTTGCAAGCGGCAAGTGAACGTCTACCGCAGCAACAAGAGCCTCATCTTGTAGGCTTTGGAATCTCTTCAAGGGTGAGACTCGATACCCCCTCGTTGCTACCGTCTTCTAGATTGCATCTTGGCTTGGATTGCGTGTTCGCGGTAGGAAATTTTTTGTTTTCTATGCAACGTTATCCTACACAATATGCAAGTATGTAGGAATCAATGCACAGTTCACACAAGTGTTTGCTTCTTGAGGTGGAGAGAAATAGGTGAACTGACTCAACATAGAAGTAAAAGAAAGGTCCTTCAAAGAGGAAAGCATCGATTGCTATATTTGTGCTAGAGCTTTGATTTTGAAAACATGAAACAATTTTGTCAACGGTAGTAATAAAGCATATGTATTATGTAAGTTATATCTTACAAGTTGCAAGCCTCATGCATAGTATACTAATAGTGCCCGCACCTTGTCCTAATTAGCTTGGACTACCGGGATCATCGCAATACACATGTTTTAACCAAGTGTCACAAAGGGGTACCTCCATGCCGCCTGTACAAAGGTCTAAGGAGAAAGCTCGCATTTTGGATTTCTCGCTTTTGATTATTCTCAACTTAGACATTCATACCGGGACAACATGGACAACAGATAATGGACTCCTCTTTAATGCATAAGCATGTAGCAACAATTAATGTTCTCATATGAGATTGAGGATATATGTCCAAAACTGAAACTTCCACCATGATTCATGGCTTTAGTTAGCGGCCCAATGTTCTTCTCTAACAATATACATGCTCTAACCAATAAAGTGGTAGATCTCCCTTACTTCAGTACAAGACGGACATGCATAGCAACTCACATGATATTCAACAAAGAGTAGTTGATGGCGTCCCCAGAAAACATGGTTATCGCACAACAAGCAACTTAATAAGAGATAAAGTGCATAAGTACATATTCAATACCACAATAGTTTTTAAGCTATTTGTCCCATGAGCTATATATTGCAAAGGCGAATGATGGAAATTTAAAGGTAGCACTCAAGCAATTTACTTTGGAATGACGGAGAAATACCATGTAGTAGGTAGGTATGGTGGACACAAATGGCATAGTGGTTGGCTCAAGGATTTTGAATGCATGAGAAGTATTCCCTCTCGATACAAGGTTTAGGCTAGCAAGGTTATTTGAAACAAACACAAGGATGAACCGGTGCAGCAAAACTCTTCGGCATCTCGTTAATAGGTTAGTGCCGGAAAATGCATAAATACGACATATAATGTGTATAAAACATGTAGATATCATCAATAATGTGGCATGGAACATAAGAAATTATCGATACGTCGGAGACGTATCAAGGGTCATGTTGTTCCTAACCATGTCGGCCTTCGCGTTCACCTTGTATCTAACCACTTGTCCTTCCCTCATATGGACGACCATGGTTGACTGCGCGTCATACATATATAGAGCAAAAGAGAGTTAATTAGAACCACACACACCATGCACAAACAGTACACATGCATGCATTCGCCGGAAAATTTCGGTATGACCTATCCTAAAAGTAGGACATATGGCTAGTGCAAGAATTTGCCGAAATGGAAATGAATCAACATTTCGGAAAACATCCATGCACCACACGCCGGCACAAACCAACAACACAAATAAGCTTCTTCGCAAGCAAACATTCAACCACAACACAAAGCTCAACACATATAAACATCATCGTCTCGCCACCGCAAACCGTCCGGTAGCGCGATAATCTTCACCTACAAAACATCCATACACACAAAACATGCATCCAATAGTACTCAACCTCTCACAAATCTACCAATCATGGTGGAGAGAAAACAATGGACCATGCAAAAGGGAAAGTGGAGGAGGAGGGAAAGAGAATTGTGGTTTTTAGTACCCCTCTACAAGTTGGAGTGGCTTCCCCTCACAAATATGCCCACAAAATAGGCTTAGGGCTATCAACAATGGAGGAAAGTATGACCAAAATGGAGTGGGAGAGAGGAGCAACACGAGCTGGTTGGAGGAGACAAGAATGGAAAGGGTGGTGGGTGGAGGAGAAGAGGGGGAAAGCTGCCCAAAAAGCTAGATCTACTGTGCACATTCTGTGGCGCATATGCTGATATGCGCCACAGAAACATGAACTTCTGTGGCGCATATCAGCATATGCGCCACAGAATCTTGGTGGCGTGAGCCGGGGGGTGGTCCCCGCAGGATATTCTGTGGCGCATGGAGCCATGTGCGCCACAGAAATTTAAATTTCTGTGGCGCACATTGGTCCATGCGCCACAGAAATTTAAATTTCTGTGGCGCACATTGGTCCATGCGCCACAGAATATATCCTTCGC
The DNA here is from genome assembly GCF_022539505.1 of Lolium rigidum. Lineage (NCBI taxonomy): Eukaryota > Viridiplantae > Streptophyta > Magnoliopsida > Poales > Poaceae > Lolium > Lolium rigidum. The sequence continues at coordinate 351,323,976 of NC_061510.1, forward strand.
CCATGTGCAGTGGTGGACCCCTCGTGGGCCCCACAAACTTTCTGTGGCGCACCGACCATAGTGCGCCACAGAATGTGCAATTTCTGTGGCGCATGACCTAGCACATGCGCCACAGAAACTTTCAATGTTTTGTGGCGCATGATGTTGGTGCGCCACAGAAATAATTTTGTGGCGCATGGGCAGTTTCGTGCGCCACAGTTGTTGTTTCTACCTATAATGGTTTTCCTACTAGTGGACAACGCAACACATACGCCAAAGGATTTTCAACGTTGCTTTAGGATGAACAAGGACCTGTTCATGAAGGTTGTGTTCGGCATCAGGGAGTATGACATATACTGTGGTGACCCAGCATGCCACTGCATGATGTAGTATGCAAGTTGTTGATATAGCACCAATGAAACACCGTGCCACTAGTATTACATCCCTCAGAGTGGTACACCAGAAACATATGCGAGTCCAAGGAATGACTATAAGATTACTCACGGACTCTTTTTACAAAAGATCAGCATAGCCTCCTACGCTGCAATGAGGTAAAACTGCAAATAAATTTCAGAAGAGCAACAGTAAACTAGACCTAGTACTATTCTCTACCTATAGAGCTACTTGGCTTACTAAAGAACTACTAGCTAGACTCTAGCTATTTAGGTGCTAAGGTTAGGGAAGTGTTTCCCTTTATTGCTAGTCTAGGTTTCTACCAGGGAGTAAGTAGTAGTTCACTTCGTAGACTCCTCGATCGGGTTCTTGCCTTTGTAGTAGTTGATTTCTTTATCTTCGATCTTCAAAGTAACTTCTCCTTTGATGCCTCTGGATCTAAGCAGGGGGTTTAAATAAGGGTGAGAACGAGCGAACTCAACAAGTTCATTATAGAGAAAGAGGTGTTTAATACACTAGCTACAACCATGGATCAGAAAGTCATAGGCAATTCATGCATGTGAAATGCATACGTGAACTTTACACTTTATTGCAACATATTACCACATATTTGCATCTTATATAATGTTATTCCCATGTTTTATGATGTTTTAGTGGATTTTCAAAACAATCCCCTCTCCTTCGGTTCTAATTCTGTTTGGCACAAAATGCCTCTTTTTAGTGTTTTTGACATTACAAGAGCTACGGGACTCCAAAAAGAGCAAGATCAGTGGCACGCTTCGGAAATTTTGAGACGAACAAAATGAGCCAAAATGGGCCACCAGGAGGTCAGCAGGCTAGAAAAGAGGGCAGGTGGCACACCCACACCCTTTGGGCGTGCCACCTAGGTCCTTTCCCACCTCGTTCGTCCGATTCGACTCAAATCTTTGATATGTGTTAGAGTTGACACAATTTTCTAGGCATGGTTTTAATACAATTCCATAGTTTTTTCTATTCAAGCTGTTAATAATAAGCTAGGGTTACTTATTAGTAGGCTCCCTATAATTTCAGGTGATGGATGATATCTGCTTATCATATCAGGGTTTAACTTGTAATTCTATATCTCCAAGGCTTAATCATGTAGTCAACATGATCAAATTATTTTAAATAACTTATTCCTTCAAATTCTTAGGGTTTATGATCATAACAAAGTTTTGATAATCAAGGGTTGACTTCCTAAGGTAGTATTAGTGACACATGGTTGTCATCTCCAATATCAAATATTGGCTTTATCAACTAGGGTATAGTACTTATCTTGTACTCTCTTGGATATAGGCATGGCTAAGGGTATATCCATGCCTTTACTTACAAGGAATTGACTTGAATAATATCCTAGGGTTGTAAGAAGTGATGGTATGTTCATCTGAATATAGAAATGTTCCTCTCCCTTCTCTGATTTGTGAAGGTAGATCTAGATAGACAAGAATAGAATTGTCAAGGTTTGATAAAGTACTTATGTGAATTTCCTTGACATGAGTTCTGGATTAGAGTTGAAGATATATCATGAGAATCATGGCAGAAATATTGATTTAGTAAAAGACAAGAAAAAGATAAGTCAAGAATAGTTTCTTAATTCTCTGGCTCTTTGATTTTACAATTAAACATGTATTCATATGTTGTTGTAAGGAATACCATATTCTGAGCCTTTAGAAGATCTTGTATTTGATCCTTACCTGATGTGTTCTTGTATTAGATCTAATCCCACTAGATCTAACTCTTAGTTCAAACCACCTCTACCCAAAACAAGGTTTTACCAAATGTTACATTGAAGTTTATAGCGTTTAACCTGATGGTCTACTTCAATTTCATGAACTCCAGTGAAACCTCATTCACTGTGACAAGTTTGTGTAAAAGCGTGAAAATTACCCAAAATTTCTATGAATGAATACAATGTACACACCTGTTTCCTCTCATTTGTAAGCTCAAATACTAGGATGTTAGACATACTTCATGTGCAAAAAAAAACTGCACCGGCATATGGGGATTCTCATCGATTCAGAAGTTCATGGCTGCTATCCGCTGTCTTGCATATAGAGCTCCCATGTAGCTAATGACTATCTATGCATGGCCGATTCGACATGCTTCGACACTGTCACCAGGTTTTGCAGGGCAGAGTGTTTGGGCCAAACTATTTGAGGGCACCAAAAGAAGAAGATACCACTCTCATCTTGGCACAAAATGCAGCAAGAGGTTCCTAGGATGCTCGGGTGTATCGACTGCATGCACTGGGGTTGGAAAGAATTGCCCATTTACTTAGCAAGGGTTGTACAAGGAACACTACGGAGAGTGCAGTGTCATAATTGAGGCTGTGCCTGATTATGACCTCTAAATTTGCACGCTTTCCTTGGCACGGCAGGAACTAACCACGACATCAATGTGCTACAACGCTCTCTGGCGTTCTCAAGGCTAGCCGAGGGACCCCTTCAACCAACATTGCCAACTCCAGGAAGCGCATGCCATCTTCACATTGTGGCATAGTCTACTCCCATGCTTCCAAGCTCCAACGACTCCTTGGCATGTTGATGCACAACAAGGTGTTGTGGCGAGTAGCTTTAGTTTCGAAAGCGTCGAATCCAAACTCGGCTAGACAACACGTGCTAGCGTGTGAAGTTTATTGTACCCCGTTCCAATGTCACATACATGTCAATGTGGACGTTAAGTTTACATGAATTTGCGATGCCTCAACAACATGTAATGCACTCGAAGCCGAGCCGAACTCGATAGAGGTTATCAGCTACTGCTCAGGAGAAGTGGAGATGTGGAATGAAGCAACCGCAGTTTATGCAGACTGTATTACCATGACAAGTATGATAGGGAAGGTCGAGTACAAGCATTGTTCGAGGGAGACTAATGAAGTGTCTCATTTGATTGCTAGGAATAGTTTTATTTCACATATTTCTTGTATTTGGGTCGATGAGCCCCCTAGGTTTATTACCCAAACCCTTATGGATGATGTAACTATACTTTGAGTTTGGAGCAGCAAATTTTTGACACACTCTTTTCCTTATCAGGGTACCTAAGGGGACTGGAAGATTTTTAATGAGACGGCTTGCTTGCTTAATATATTATGTTTTTACCTCAAAAAAAAAATGGATGTATGTAGACACAACCGAGACATGAGAATGGAGGGAGTACAATTTTGATCAAAAATTTCACTGTTCATGATTTCGTCCATCTTGGCAGGTAAAATTAACTCGACTAGCCATAGACATGTTACTGTATAATAAAAATAATTACTCCGTAACAACTCCGAGACACCATTTTGGATCCAACTATCCAAGGCCATCCCACACCCCTATAGGCCCTAGCCGGGTGGTTGGTTGGTGTATTTGTTGGGCACGCACGGCCAAAAGCCGTAGCCGAACCATGTGACGTGACCACGAGAGCCCGATCGGCGCACACCTCTCCGCCGCGAGGTCAAAGCAGCTCCAGCCAGGCGCGGCCGGTCCAGTGCCACCCCGCCACGTACCTCGCCGGTCCAGTGAGCACGTCCCACGCACCGGCTCCCCCTCTCCGCTTTGACCGCGCCTCGTGGCGCCGCCCGGGCCCGGCGCGTCGGCCCGCGATTGGACGGCTGCCCCCGCTGCGAGGCGAGCTTCCCGAGGGGCCGCACCCGCCCGCCCCTCCTATTTTTCTATCCCCACCCCGCCCCTCGCCCACTCCTCCCTCCCACGAACCTCCCCTACATACACCAGCGCCCGCGCACACCCCCGAGATCCGATCCCGCACCCCGGACCCCGTGAGAGAAAGCCGAGCGCCGCAGGAAAGGTATTGCGCCCCGCCCCTTTCCTCCTCCTCCCCCCTCGCTCTCCCTCAACTGAATCTCTCCTTTTCCCCGTTGCGGTTGCTGCTGGTGCGCGCCGCCGATTGCTGTTGTTGTTTCTCGTTGCGGGAATCGTCCGAGGTGAGGTTGTTTTCCGCTTGCTCTGTGGTGGTCGATTCGGATTCGTGGCAGTTTCGCGTTTATTTTGTACGGCGGGGTCGATTCTAGGATGGATCGGGCTAGATCTAGGGTTAGATTGGTGGATTAATTACGGTTCGAGGTCGGATCTGATGTTTGAGTTTAGGGTTCGAGTGAGCAGTGGTGTTTCCCGCCGGAACTGGGCTTTGCGAGGCGTCTCTCTCCCGATTTGGGGTGATTACAGCGGAGATCGAGCGGGGGATTTTAGCAGGATTTGAGATCTGCATGGATGACGGATCGCTGACATGGTAATGCGCACGTGCGGCTCTTCCCCGTAGCGCTAGGTCTGTAGATCCAGCGTCTTCTCGGTGTATGTGATCTGACTTGCGTAGATCGAACTCTAGATCTGGAGAAGGATGTATAAGTTTGTGCGTGACGTTGTTAGTTTCGACTGCTAGTCTGTTCCTTGATGTTCTGAGAAATATTGTTTTCATGATCTCAAGTTCCATCGTGTTAGATTAGATTCTGTCTAGTGGAATGCTGGCAGAAGAATAAAAGGAGCAGAATATCTAGGTGCCACCACTCTCTGAAATGATTCCTCTGGGTTCAAAAGTGCGAGTTAGTTTTTAAACTGTTATTCTCATGTTGGCTGCTTTTCAGACTATGGTATATATTCTATTGAATGATGTGCAAGTGGTAACAGCTTGAACCTTTTGATCTACCAGCGTGCAAGTCAGCAATCGTTCTAATACAGTTTTCGCAGGTACCGAGCAGGATTCTGTAACAAACGAGAGGGAGGATGTCTACCGCCGAGGCAACCCGTGAGGAGAATGTGTACATGGCCAAGCTCGCCGAGCAGGCCGAGCGTTACGAGGAGATGGTGGAGTTCATGGAGAAGGTGGCCAAGACCGCCGATGTTGGCGAGCTCACTGTTGAGGAGCGCAACCTGCTCTCCGTGGCCTACAAGAACGTGATTGGTGCCCGGAGGGCGTCCTGGAGGATCATCTCCTCCATTGAGCAGAAGGAGGAGAGCCGTGGCAACGAGGCCTATGTTGCCTCCATCAAGGAGTACCGTACCAGGATCGAGACTGAGCTGAGCAAGATCTGCGATGGCATCCTCAAGCTTCTGGATTCCCACCTCGTTCCCTCTGCCACCGCAGCTGAGTCCAAGGTCTTCTACCTCAAAATGAAGGGTGATTACCACAGGTATTTATTTTGTTGCCATGTTGAGTATTGAGGCAAGTCAGTAATTTACTGGATCTGTGTGGTTCTAATGTTTATTCTCTGTTCGGAAATACATAGGTACCTCGCTGAGTTTAAGGCAGGAGCTGAGAGGAAAGAAGCAGCCGAGAACACTCTTGTAGCATACAAGTCAGCACAGGTTGGTTTCGTTGAATGTTTGCTTATCTGATCTCATCAGTTTTGTTATCATCATTTTATCTAGAAAGATCAATACAGACATGACCTATTCTGTATATTATGTGTTGCTAATGAAAAAAGTTTATTGAGAAGTACAAACTGGATAATTATGCTATGCTGGCCATCCTTTTGTTTTTTTTATGTTGTGTTTGCTGACATATGATTACTTATTCAGGACATTGCCCTTGCTGACTTGCCTACCACTCACCCGATAAGGCTTGGACTTGCCCTTAACTTCTCTGTGTTCTACTATGAAATCCTGAACTCTCCAGACCGCGCTTGCAACCTTGCCAAGCAGGTTAGTTCTCTGTTTTATGCTTATCGTTTACTTCATTGCGAGGAATCTATTTCGCATCATTCATTAATAATTGCTATTTGAACTGGGTTTACTGAAATGCTGTTTATTGAAGTTACATGATTTTGATCGCTGGTGAAATTGATAAATGGTCATGTCTGATATTTTTCGTTCATGTTTTATGAAATTAAGAGATTATATGTGAGATCAACAGTGAACAGTGCTACTATTAACTTGATCTGTAAAGTTCTATTTTATTCATTTTCCTGACTCCCAACTATGTATGAACTAATCCAACCAATCAAAATGATTCATGCTACCAGAAGTATATTTTTAATCATAATTTGGCAGTTAGGAATAGTGGTCTCTGATGAATGTATCTGCCATCTACTATCTAAAATGAGGCTAAATCTGTGTCTGTACTTCTAATAGGCATTTGATGAAGCTATTGCTGAGCTGGACTCCCTTGGTGAGGAGTCTTACAAGGACAGCACCTTGATCATGCAGCTCCTTCGTGACAACTTGACTCTCTGGACCTCAGATAACGCGGTATTTCCCATTTTCACGTGTTCCATTTCATCATGAGTAGTGTAGAAAACCTTGTTGCTGATAATGCCAATTTGTTCTTTCCCAGGATGAGGGTGGTGATGAGATCAAGGAAGCCTCGAAGCCTGAAGGAGAGGGACACTAACTCTCCCTTGTGTCCGCACAAGTTTATTTCTGAGTCAATTTCGCAGCTACCTGTATTATTCGAATCATAAGATGTACTAGGGTCAGTTGCACTATGTGAATCATAAGCTGTAGTAGGATCGTGCTATGCGAAGCGTGTCGAGCTGAAGTACCTAGTGGACTACAGTCATGAGGGCATCATGTGGGCATCATTGCTTCAGGAACGCGTTATTAGTTCATTAGCAGATTTCAAACTATTTCCTGTATTGCAGCACATTATTAGTATTGCTGTATTAGCAATTTTCATTGGCTTGTTAATGATTGATGATGCTGGCGTCTAAACACCTCAAAAGTTTACCTATTTTTGTTTTTTTTTGTCAACTTGGTGAGATGTTCTATTGTGGTGAGCTCTGTTCTGGAACGGAGCCTCCAGCTATATACCTTCTCCAATAAAAGTACCAAACCTAAGAAAATTTGGTGGCATGGTTACTTCGTATTTTACAAAAAGAGACGTTATGTTTATAATCGTTAGTTCTGCTGAACTCAAACCCTCATTTCTGATTCCACCATCTAGCATTTTAACTATCGAGAATACGTCTGCACAATGTTTACTCTGTGCCATGTCCTTTCTAAATGCATTCGGTCTTATCTACGCATAAGTATCGTTTTATAGAAATTTGCTTGTCTATTGATTGCAAGTAGTGACATGTTTTTTGAATCATACTACCTTCATCCCAAAGTTTAAGGTTTTTTTTTTGGAAAAGTCAAAGCAAGTAAAGTTTAATTAAAATTTTAGAATAATCTATCAATAAATATGATATTTATAGATAGCGCATGAAAATATATTTCATTATCTATCTAATAATATTAATTTTGTATGATTTTTTATAAAAACTTAATCAAACTTAATATAGTTTAACTTTCCGAAAAAATATAGGCCTTAAGCCTTGGGATGGAGGTAGTAATAATTTGAAAACACCAGTTGACAATCAATTATTTCCATAGAAATTCTTCAAAAGACTGGACATATTGGAAAATTTCTTTTGCAATTAAGTTATCTAATGACTAGCATGAGCGTGCCACCGTCTCCACCTCTTCATCACCGTCCACCTCTTCATCACCGGAACTGTAAAAACTTTGCAGTAGGCAAATCAAGGACCATCACATGAGAGAAATAACCATTGACAAAGATGAGACCGTAGATGGTAAGAGCCTAATTTGAAACCACACCAATGAACATGGAAATCAATGTTTAGGTTATTTTTCACCGTCTTGTTCGAGACGGTAAGACGATGACTACATCTGAAATATCTGAATTTTGTGATCGGTAAAAAAGATAAAAACATATCATACATGCGTGCTATCTAGCTTGAGTACCGTTCATCTGAATCTTGTCTTTTTTTTCTAGCTCACAAATGCTCAATTAATGTATGAATTCTCACGAATATGTGTTCACATAATCCATGTCTTTTTCATATTTCTTGGATACAACAGAAAAATATTAATGGCACCTAGTTGTACAAAGTTTTGAGAATGGTTAAGAGGTTAGTGGTACCTCCAGTCTACCAGACAGGTTTGACACTTTAGTATCTTACTAGTACAAATGCCCGTGCGTTGCCACGGGTGCGGCTCATAAATTTATCGCCTGCCATTTTATTTTACAAACGTAATCAGTTTTCACCTCACGTCTCTTTACCCCAACTTTGTAACATGTCATATTCCTTCTCTACTCAAAATCAAGTTTTAGAATGCTTTATTGCATGCCGTGGATAATTTCAGCAAATTAATCATCGTATTTAGTTCATTTTCTGTTGTTTATACTCGCTCTTCATTCTATTGTTTGTCAGTTGTTAATTGATATATCATCTTTTATTTAAACATGATCAATAACATAGAAATTGGTACATGGGCCAACAAATTGGTGCAAAAAATAAAGTCATCAATTCGTAATTACAAACATTTTAGACATGTTATCAGGATCACCCGATGCCTTTAGGTGAGCTTAAAAACTCACTCATCAAACGAAAAAAAGAAGAACCACGCTGCAGTGCGGCCGCCGTAATGTAGTCCTGCAACGCGAACGCATCCAGGCCACATCATCTTTCTCGTACTCCACCTGTCTATTCTACAGTCCAGGGCCTCGCATTTTACTCCTCCACCGAAGGCACCTCACCACCCATTTATCTCTCTTGAGTTCTCCAACACCCTAAAATGTTGCTCTGTCCATTCATTCATATGATAATTAGTGTACTTCACCACTAAGTACTTATGTGGGGACCTAACAGTTTTTAAGTTATCCAAACCAACTTCATCGTGGACACAACTTTGGATATCCATGTTCATTGCATGCAAATGCAGCATGTCAAGCTAAATGCATTGTGAAATTCAATCACCCCTGCAACTACACTTACTATCAGCTACTGCTTTGCAACTCGAAAATGGTGACTATAAGACGCCAAAAGTAGATACAAATGCAGCATGTCAGGCTAAATCCAACGTGAAATTTAATCACCCCTGCAAGTACTCTTGCTAACAGCTACTGCTTTGCAACTCGAAAATGGTGACTATAAGTCGGCAAAATCAGATAATCACCAAGTACCTAAAAAAGCATAAAGCATGCAAAATCTACAATTAGTTTGTATACAAAAGGGAAATTTACACATGTTGTTTAGGAATTCATACACAAGACATTATTAGTTCAACATTGGTTTCAATACTCGAAAGCCTTTGGTATCTACCCTTTTTACTGTAAAATAGTATCTAAGAATAAGTTCAAATATGAGAGCCCCTATATTAGCTCAATCCCTTTCAAATAATAATTATCTAAGGATGTTCTTACTAACCTCTTTATTTACTACTCCCTCCGGTCTTTTTTAATTGACTCAAATTTAGTATAAAGTTATACTAAATCCGAGTCAATTATAAGAGACCGGAGGGAGTACATACATACCGAAGAATTATTGGACCCCTCCGCATACCCAGTTCTCCTTTTCTGGATAAGGTACCAGATTAAATCTGCAAATAACAAGACAAGCTTGAGAAATTTCTTTGGTTTGTTCATGTATAAAGTTCAGCAATTTAACCTCCAGTTGACGCATTGCTATGTGTTAGGCCCACCCTGCAGTATTTTTAAGATATTTATGTTGATGGATAGCTTAACAACACCATAGTAATTAATACAGTTTGTGGGACATTATTGAAACATATAGATCTATATCTGAAAACAGAAGAACAATAAAGTTTCACTGGATCGTCAACTTAAGCAGCATGTAATCGATATAAGAAAGGATCGTGTGTACACGGGTTTGCCAACACTTGAAATCTATCGGTTTACAAATAATAATATCAGTATAAATCCACTGTTATATAGACATGTCTACTATTAAGTGAAATTGTTAACACGAAAGAAGAAAGCCATCCTTCAGATCTACCAAATTCCAATGAATAGTTCGTCTGTACGTAGCATCTTAGTAGAGGATAACAACATAGACTATTAGTTTTAGGCAGCGGAACAATATGGGAATTACCTATGTTTTATCAGACAACTACATAGATAAGTTTCAGTTTGATGGTCCATCAGTAACAGCGTGCTGGATAAGAACTCGCCTCAACCTTGAGCTCCAACACTCTAGCTTCGTTGCTGGTTTGTGTGCAGAACTCGACTTACAACAGTAAGGGCGTGTTCGGCAATCGTCCAGCTTCTAGCTTCTTCAAATCCGGCGCGAAGCTCAGCCGAACACTACAGCTCCGCAGAGCTAGATTCGCGAAGCGGACTCGTTTTCATGTACAAACCGCGGAGCACCGATTTGCCAAATTCGTGGAACTGAGAAGCGCGGAGCAGCGACAATTTACCCCGAAATGCCACCGCCAAGTCAAGATACCGTTTCGTTTTGTTCCGTGTACGCACGCTCTAGTTGAGATAGACATGGACATCTGCCTGATTCGTCTTGTTCCTCCCGTGGGAACCCTAGCGCCGCCGCCACGATATCTATCTCCGCTGCCGCACTTCCGGCGGCACCCCAAGATCTCGCTCGTCAGCATATCCCCCATCTCCGAACTCCTCCTCAAACATAAGCTCGGGGCGCCACCCCGTCGGCCCCGGAATTAGCTCACCCTGCTGCAGCTCGCCGAGCACGCCAGGCTCCCTACCTGCTTGATCCCCTTGCTCTCTGAATCCTTCTCATGCAGCCCCGTCAGATCTCGCCGGACTCCTCCTCCATGACCCCTGAGCTCGCCCGGGCGCGACCCGGCCAGGAGCGACGACTCTCCCGTGCGCCTGGAAACCAAGAGGAACAAGAGCTACTAGACGGGGCAGGCCAAAATCTGCTGAACTAAACGGGCCGCTAACTGCCTAATGGGCTGAGAGCCCATTCGGGAAAACAAGAAGCTGAACCGAACGTTTTCTGCTCCAACCAAGACGCCGGAGTTGCGTTCGTGGAGCCAGATCGAAGGATTTTGCGAAGCTAGGCTGTTGCCGAACACGCCCTAAAACTGCAGGAAACCGTGTAGCATTATCGATGGAGGTCATGGTAGTGCAGATAACACAACTAATGATCCATTTATAATAGGATGTCATCATACGCAAAAGAGCGGAAATTTAATGTGTCAACGACAAACCTGGATCCTTCAATATTGCATGACAATGAACTACTTCGTAGTAGTTCACTCGAGTTCACAAAGTTCTGAAGAGCTGAAGAGTATAGTACACCATCACTTGGTAATCAATCAAAACAGTTGTACTTCAACCTGGATATAAATAAATAGTTGTGGAAGAATACTAACAAAAATAGTTTGAATTTATCTAACATCTAAGAGTATTTAGTCTTTCATGAAGTAGCTAATGATGCGCCACTACTCTGATTAGTTACACTTGCTTAAAGACCTGACATACTACCATGTTGAAAAACAGGAGTATGTCCAAACTGTGCAAATTGTTGTTCTGGTTGAAGTAATTACATTGTGCAAACCTCCTTATACTGTAATCTGCTACTACAAAATCACCTTTTCAGGGTTTCCCTTTTCCCTTGTACCAACGTTAAGAGCAAAGTTTTTATCCCAAGCTTCGTCTAACATGGGGTTGAAATAGTAAATGTCAATGGAAAAATCCATAGAAATCCTACCGAATCATAATGCTAATTGGCAGTTCAACGCTTCTAATTCAGTTACCCTTGTCTGCTTTTTTCACTCTATGAGACACCAAAACTCATGCCAATCGGGGGAAAAAGTATGCTCCCTCATATGTTGTGCTATTCACATTTAAGTGTATGACACATGGGATCATACTTCCTGCTCCACATTATTCATTATTGAAAATGAGGTTCAAAGGACAAAACTTTATTTAGCTACAGGATTGTAAGAACTGATTTTTGAACATAAATCAGAGAAAAATCAGTTACCGGTGGGGGAGATCTAATCCATTGAGAATCTGCCTTGTGTATGCAGAGACTTGTAAATCTCACAATTTATACTTGTGATAGAGAGATGAATGATAACCTTTTGTAACAAGCTCAATAAAAATGTGGAGTTTTGCTTCTTCATGCATTTTAATTTTGAACATAATTGCTAGCATACACAAACAATGACTTAAATAAAAAATTCTTGAATCGGAATACATAAACAAGCAACATCAAAAGGAGTGCTGAATATACCTTGTCAGTTCCATAATATAGAACTATATTTTTATATTCAAACTGACTAAAGAGAGCAATTTCCTATGAAGCAAAATATAAAATCAGAGATGTACATAAACATCGAATATTAGAGATTTAGAAGATGGCAGAGCATATGAAATGTGAGAGTGTGTGATATACACAACAGTTGATATTACATGATTAATACTACTGACAGAAATCGAGAACAACAACAAACCTGTTCTTGTGCAAGAATAGACTGATGTTCATTGCTTCCTATGTCAAGTAAAGACACTTCCTTAACAACAAAAATTGAACCTTCGCTGCACAAATATTCAATATCAAATGCCAATGATTTTTTTCTTACCAAAATATATTATTAAATGCTTACCAAGTACAGCAGAAACAAGAAAATATGCTTGCTCACTCCTAAGAATTAATTTCCTCGCAAATAGAAGTGTTCACTGCGAAGAGATAATTAGAAGTCATTTTGTATAATGCCCAGCTCATTGATTATGTTATTCTGCCTTCTGATTGTTAGTTACTCCATATTTTTGATTCGTCGAGTGCCCCCTGCTCACCACCCCGACCCCCACCATAAAACAACAGATACTCAGAACTATTAAATGTATCAGGCTTCTTGGTAGGACATGTGACAGCATCCTGGGGTTACTGATGCCAAGAGTTCACTCGGTTAGTGAAGGTCAAATTATAGTATCGTCTAATATATTAATTAATACCTATGAAAAAATATTTCCAAACCAAAAATATTCCGTAAAAGAAACCTTAGTTCTCCCTGTATCAGCCAAACAGTAATAACAATATCATGGTCAGAGTACTGTATGAGTCATGTAGAGAGGTGCTTCCATCGCAAGTCTATCAACATTGCTGTGAGGTTTATGACTTACCAATTATCATATTCAGACCATGTCGAGAGGCATGTCATCAGAAAATCAACATGTGTTATACAAGCATGTTACTATAGCAGTAAGAGTTGAAGTGCTCTGCTTACATGCCTGGTCATTCTAAATCCAAAACCATAGAAATCTAAGCTGGTTTTCAGCATGCGGTTTCAAGTTCTAAGAATCAAGAAACAGTCCTGAGAAGGATATGAGCACAGATTCAAGACAGTCCTCGATAGTCAATCGCATAACTGACGAAAGAATAAGCATAAAACTTGCAGGATGGAGATAGAGCCAGTTAATTACCATCATCTTCCATGCGAGGTAACCGACGGGGCCTCCAGTCTGGCCGTCGTAGTCCGCTCCCGCGCCGACGCTGCCCCTCCTGAGCACGTCCCTGACGAACTCGACAGCGCGCGTCCTCTCGCTGCGGTCCCAGTAGAGCGCGACGGCCTTCTCGACGAGGCTGAACCCGGGGCGCAGGCCGACGCAATTCACCTCCCCGAGCAGCACGGAGACGTCGCCGCCGGCCCCCACGAGGCGCTTCATCCAGCCGCAGGCGTCGACGTAGTCGGTTCGGCACAGCCAATCGAACACCTCCAGGAGGCGTCGTGGCCCTCGTACGCGAAGTAGACGAGCACGAGCTGGAGGTCCCGCAGGGAGATGTCGGCGAGCGGGGCCTTGTCGTCGGCCGCCGCGGTGGGCTCACGCTATAGGTGCTCGATGGCGGCGGCCAGGAGCCCGGACCGAGGCGCACCTAGGCGTAGGGGGGGCAGAGGGAGACGGCGGCCGGGCGCGGGGAGGCGGGGAGGCGGTAGGGTTTCAGGTGCGGTCCACGTGACGACGTAGCTGGGCCGGCCCAGCTGAGCCCGTGCGGAAAAAGAATGTTCGGTGAAGCCTACGACCAAAAGGACGACGAAAGTAGGGGGAGAAGGGGGAACACATTCATTCTTTTTAAGTAGTAGAGAGTAGAGATAGAGATAAAAGTAGAATAACTACAATATTAAACCTTAACAGCTTCCTTTTTTCTCAGAATTTTGAGGTGATTTGAGGATTAACATGGGTAACATGTAATCCAATCGAGCCCAGAGAAATTTCTGTGTACACTTTAAGTACTCTGTAGAATTTTTAGGAAGATTGATACAGTTATTTTTCCTCCTTCACGTGTGGATGTAGCCTTGCTAGAGCAGTCAAAGCGGTGCCCACGCCGCTTAACACCGCGTCTGTCACCCAACCAACCATCCAATTTGCCCTCCATCTCTCGCACTCTTCTCTTTCATTTTCTCATTTTCTCCTCATGGCTGCCATGGTGCCCTGCTCCCCTCCCTGACCACAGCCAGCGCCGCCACATGGTGCCGCACGCTCCTCCTCCTTTTTCCGTTTCCCTACCACCGCACTGTGCCCCTACGTGTGCGCTCTGTCTATTCCCCATCAGCATGTGGCCTTGCCATGGCATCGGGGCGGGCGCGCACCGATCCGCGTGCGGCGTTTGGGGTGGCGGCGCGCCGTTGGCGTGGAGGAGGGCCGCCAAGAAGGGAGAGGGGCGCATCCTTTCTATTCGCCATGAGCAGGCGGCCCACGCCATGGCATCGGGGCGGGACGCGACCTTGGTAGGCGACCGGCGCGGCGGCGACGCCGTCGGCGTGGAGGCGAGCCGCAAGCAGGGAGAGGGGAGCGGAGATAGGCTTCCCTTCCGTCCACGGAGACGCAGGGCAGTAGTGGTGGTGGGATCTCTAAGGTGGAGTGGGGTGACTGCTGGGGGCGTGGTAGGAGGCGAATGTGGTGGAGCACGTCTGTGTGTCTCTCCCATATGACAATTTTGCAAATCCTGAAGTGGGGGGTCTGATAGCGAAATTTCCAGTCAAGATATGCTCCCAAATCCCGCATGCAAGATCTGACTGGAGCCCTTCAAGACCCATCTTCAAGGTAATAATCCCTCAATTGGCATCTACATATTTCCTTAATGTTCCTGTGTTATTTTGTTTTGTTGTTCCAGATGGCTTATGTGGTTATTCTCTCTTAGTTTGAAGATTTCAGATGAAGAGATATCGATGCAGTTGCGACAGTGGCCACCAACCTCTCTCCATACCCAGTCGCGGCCTACCCGGCCCACCAGCCTCGCCCCATCGTTCCCGGCCGCCTCAACAGCGGCGCCTCACGATCCGACCAGCACCACATCTGAGAGCTATGTGAGGTGGCTGGAGATCATGCGGCCGCTCGGAGTACAGGAGGTGCGGGGAGACCAAGGCCACTAAGGTTTGCTCCGGTAGTCATGCACATGAGCAGAACGAAGATCGTGGCGGTGGCGAGTCTTTGGAGGGAATGAGACGGTGTTGTACCGACGAGCAACGAGCATGTGAGGACTTTGGAGCTCGCCAAAATCGTGGTTACGTCGGTGGATCGGAGGGGAATCGACGCGAGGAAACCGACGCTATGCCTACCGGGCC
Organism: Lolium rigidum; assembly: GCF_022539505.1. Lineage (NCBI taxonomy): Eukaryota > Viridiplantae > Streptophyta > Magnoliopsida > Poales > Poaceae > Lolium > Lolium rigidum. Next base: position 351,339,650 of record NC_061510.1, read on the forward strand.
GATAAGCGGCATCGGAGGAGTTCGAGATGGATTATCTGTACCTCATGGCAGAGGTTCCATTCATGCAAGCATCACGAGACATGGGTATCCCACAGGTGCAAAACCAACCGTCCTACAACCATCTTTCATTTTGTTTATGCTATGGGTTAAGTGGCAAAACATCATCGTTAATCTGTCAGGCTGAGTATGCATCTGGTTTGTAGGAATGAAGGTTAGCTGGTTCTCAGCGCTGCAAGCTGATGGGCTGCCAGGCGATGAGGTGAGTGCCTTACTTCTTGACCGGCAAGCAGATTTAATGGTTTAACTGAAGTTTCAAATGCAGACTAAGATAGTGAAATTATTTGCAGTCCAAGGTCTATTCTCAACCTCCTTATGAACTGCGGTAATATCATTTGAGTTGCACAAAAGTACAAATGACCAAAGGCATCTAAATCAAACGTCACGTCATGGAACAACTTCAATCATTGCTAGAAGATGCACAAACATATGAGGCTTCACGTGTTGTTAGGGATGTTAAGTCTAATGACTTGGGGTTCTGCTCCATGCGTTTAATTAACATTGTATGCAGTATTCCTTCAGTTTCCCATTCAGAACCTTGAGCAGTGGTGATGATGCATTCAGGAAAACACTGGATACGTATCATGTACTTTTCCTAGAGGTTTGTCTCAGTTTGCTGTTCTACTTGGCTGCTTATTTATAGCTCTAGATTATGTTTTTTTTTGCTGGTCAAGAAAGACGACCATAGGTTAAAAGTTTTTCATTTTGCGGTGTACACATGCCTGTTGTGGGTACACATCGGTATGTGTGAGAAATATTGCTACAACTGCCATAAGTATTACTGTTACATCTCTAGATGACCCGGATGTCACAAAAGGAGGCTATCTTTTCTACCACTGTAAATGCCCTATGTCAAAGTTATGTTCTTCAGATAATGTTCATTATAAATTGTACCAATGAGAAATTACATTTTCTTCTGTCTTGGGTATATATATACTTTCTTGCTACTTATGTGAGTAAAGAGAATTTTTTTGCAGGTGTCATAGTTTTGAACGAACAGTTCTTTGATTTGGGTTCCTCATCTGATATATGTGGTTCCTTTATGTGTGACCAGAAAATCAAATCGGCCATGTATTGGATTCAACTGAAATGCACATATTATCTCCTTATTTAAATGCGGCTGCAAGTTCTTCTCCATCCAGAAGAGTATCGGGGAGCTGAAATTGATGTGATTATATACTGCAACAAATTATTTCTGTTTCTTAGTGCTCCAGTTTGCCGAAATTATTTCTGTTTCTTAGTGCTCCAGTTTGCCGAAGCTTCACCTCTTAACTTAATATTCTCTTTCCTTTGACTTCATAAGTTAAAGTATGTTCTTAACGTAATTCCTCTCTTGCTTTTGACTTAAGAAGTTACTATGGTTCTTAACTTAGTTCTCTTACATTTGACTTGAGTAGTTGAATTATGTTCTTGATTCCTTGGAAGACGTTGGTTATTTCTCCGTTTGTGTGACCATGGAGAACTTATATCAACCAACCAATTACTTGGATCTATATTTTGCGCCCATGTTCTATTTTTTGTAATTTTTGTATCAACCAAAGCACTAAGTTGCATGGAACTCAGCTGTCCACTCATGTTGTTTCTGAATCTCTATCATCTCATGAGGGCTGTGGAAATGATGATACTGATGTGACTACAGACACATTTACTGCAGGTATGTATCAAGCAAGTTTTCCTACCTGTCACAATTTAGGATGCCGGTGATAGAAAGAAAATAGTCTACTCATTTGTCAAACCTTGTTGCCATCAAATATGAGCGTAATAATTCCTTCCTGAACATACAATATGCAATCAAGCAGAGGAAATATGAAATATAGAGTAGTTGCAAGCAATGCACACCTTTTTTGCGTCAGGTTTATATGTTTATCTTGTGGCTTGGACACCTTAATGTGCATGCCTAGAAACAAGCTTGCTATGCGTGCTTTTACTTTTGCCTGGGCACGACTGCATCTTCGCTTGCCGTTATGTCATGGTAACCTTCAGTGTGCCGTTTGTTTAGGATTTTTATTTTCCACCGATGAATATATATTT
>NC_061510.1:351341837-351412108 GCF_022539505.1 Lolium rigidum
GTTGCGATCCCCTATACTTGTGGGTCATCATGCAGCTCCAACAAAACGCCATTGGGCTGGAGTGAAGAATATCTTCAGATATTTACAAGGTACCAAAGATCTTGGTTTATTCTATAAGAAGAATCAAGATATGACTTTGACTGGCTATACTGATGCTGGCTATCTTTCTGATCCCCATAATGCTAGATCACAAAACTGGATTTGTATTTTTATTCGGTGGAACTGCTATCTCATGGAAGTCAACTAAACAGACTCTAGTAGCAACTTCCACTAATCACTCTGAAATAATTGCATTATATGAAGCTTCACGTGAGTGTGTATGGCTTCGCAGAGTGATTAATCACATCCAGACATCATGCGGCATAGGTTCATTAGAATCACCAACTATTATCTATGAAGATAATGCTGCATGTGTTGCTCAAATGCATATGGGATATATTAAAAGTAATATCACAAAACATATTGCTCCAAAACTGTTTTTTCCTCATGAATTACAGAAAAATGGAGAAATTGATATTTTGCAAACAAAATCTTGTGACAATCTTGCAGATTTGTTCACCAAGTCTTTACCAAAAGCTGCATTTCAAAAATGCATTCATGGCATTGGTATGAGACGACTTAGAAATTTGCAAAGTTCAGGGGGAGAAATTTCCCAGGACTGAACTTAGTATTTGTCATCCGATAATAATATATTTATTCTTTTCTTATGAGTTATCCAACGGATTTCTCATATAGGTTTTTTTATGATACAATTATTATACCAACGGTATATCGGATTCCTATATTATCCTTATATTTTTCCACAGGATTTTGGAGGAGATATATTTTACAAGATCAAGTTTCAAGATCAAGTTTTCAAGAGACCCTACGAAGAATTTCGGACATAGAAGATTTTGAAGACATCGTTTGTCCAAGGGGGAGTGTTAGGAATATATTAGCGTCATAATTAAGCTAATAAGGCAGTTAGGATTTCTATTAGGAAAACTACCTAGCAGTTAATATTTAGCGTTGTCCAAACGCTGTGTATTTGGAACCGTCGTTGCACCCTTTCGAAGGGATGCCAAACCTTGTAACCGGCATTGTAAGCACCTGTTGGGGACCTATAAATACCCCACAGTCACAATCAATAGAATCAATCATTCACATCCATTCGTTCTCTCTATCTCTTCAATGTTCTTTGAATCATAATAATTTGAAAACCCCACGAGTTGACAATCAATTTCTTCCATAGATATTCTTCGAAAGACAGGATGTATTGGAAAATTTATTTTGCAATTAATTTACCTAATGACTAGCATGAGCGTGCCACCGTCTCCACCTCTTCATCACCGGAACGGTAAAAGCTTTGCAGTAGGCAAATTGGGGACCAGCGCACGAGAGAAATAACCATGTGAGACGTAGATCGGAAGAGCTAAATTTGAAACCACACCAACGAACATGAAAGTCGATGTTTACGTTATTTTTCAGCGCCTTGTTCGAGATAGTAAGACGATGACTACATCTTAAAATCTGAATTTTGTGATTGGTAAAAAAGATAAAAACATATCATACATACGTGTTATCTAACTTGAGTACTGTTCATCTAAATCTTATCTTTCTTTTCTAGCTCACAAATGCTTAATTACTGTATGAATTTTCACGAATATATGTTCAAATAATCCATGTCCTTTTTCCTATTTCTTGAATACAACAGAAAAATACTGAAAAGAGGAAAGAAAATATAGTTTGCATGGGCAATTGTATAAAGTCATGAGAATGGTTAAGAGGCCAGTAGCACCTCCACTCTACCGGCGTTCAAACACCAGGTTTAATACTTCAGTGTCTCATAAAAATGAAATATTTTTCAGCGGCATACGACGTACCTATCAAATAGCGAGATGCCTGTGGTTGCTTCGTCAATCCTAAGATTCGCTAGATTAGTTTGTTTGGATCAAGTTTTTTGGAGATGCTTATAGAGATTGAATGTACGTGTGTGTTCATATAAGAATAAATGTATGTACACGTATTTGTGAGAGTCTTCATTGCTATATATTTGGAAAAAAAAGTTGTACAAAGTCATGTCAGCGACTCAGGTTAAACGTCCCGTGAAGAAGAAGATAGATTACCAAACTGCCAGAAAAAAACACACGTCACGGACGTCACTCAAACGCCAGTTCGCCATCCCCACGCGGAAGAGGAGAGCGAGCAGACGCACCATCGCCCGCCGCGACAACAACTAAACCCACTTCGCAAAGCAGATCAACAACTTACACGTACCGCCCCCCGCGTCGTCGCCGACCCACCGGATCCCGCCAGATCCAGGCGCCCAGATCCCCGGCTGGTCCGACGATGGACCCCTCGCCGGCGCAGGCGGCCGCGTCGGAGCGCGACCGCTCGCCGCCGCCGCCGCCTCCACCGCCCCCGTCGTCCTCTGCCTCGCCGCTCGCCGTCGTCTGCAGCTTCTGGAAAGGTCCGCGTCGATCTCACCCGCCCTTCGTAGCTTAGATGATGATGCTGGCTCGAATTGGTGTGCCCCGAAGGCATGCTAGATTGGTTTGCGGGCGTCAGCTGCGGAGAATCGCGATTCCCAGTTCTGAGCAGCCGTAGGGGCAGAATTTGTGCGGGTTTCACACTAATCGCGACTCGAGAGATCTTAGTTGCTTACGTTTTTCACTTGCATTCACATGTGCTAGCATTTTTTTCTTGCCATTTCCCCAGTTGGCTTTAAACTGTATGATATGCTCCTGACACGCAGACCAAGTAGTTTCAGTAGAGAAGTCCTGTGTCTCCGTCTCAAACTTAAATTCGCCATCTCTACGAAGTTTGGCAAGCTTTTGTTGTCCTAGGTTAGTTTCTGTGCTGATTGGAAAACAGGAAGAAGAGAGATTAGTTTTTGTGCATAGGCAATGCTATATGGCCACTCCGCCCAACAAAAAGTATAGCTACATCTTTTTGGTAAGAGAGTTGGTGATCGATCACATGAGCCAGTAAATTTTGCTGTCTTGTAGAATTATTTGCATCCTTACCAAGTAGGGAGAATAGCTGTGAGTTAACCTGCCACTTGACTGTTACCCTGGTTTCCGTTTGGCGCTTTAGAAAGTGACCATGTAGAAATAGCCTCCAAGTGCGAATGCGCGTGCATGGTACTGAGTATATCGATTATTTCTTGTTCTTTTATGTGGAATGCAGGTTGATGTCTTTATGTAGAATTTTACGCTATCCATGGTGGATAATCTGACTTGAATCTTGTGTCTTGTACAATTTAGACTTCGATTTGGAGAAAGAAAGAAGTGGTTTGGATGAGCAAGGTTTAAAGATCGCAGAGAATCAAGAGACGAGCCAGAAGAACCGACGTAGGCTTGCTGAGAATACTCGGGATTTCAAGAAGGCATCGCCAGATGACAAGCTTAGTTTGTTCAACTCATTGCTTAAGAGTTACCAGGAGGAAGTTGACAATCTAACAAAGAGAGCGAAGTTTGGAGAAAATGCGTTTCTCAACATCTATCAGAAGCTCTATGAAGCCCCTGATCCATATCCAGCTCTTGCTTCTATGGCCGTATGTTATTCAAACTTATTTTCTAATGTGGCTGCTTTAATCCGGAATTGTTGGATGCATTCATAGAGTAATTTGCCTCTCGGCTGTCCTGAATTTTCTAATAGTGCAAGTTGCCCATCATTATTTAGGATCTTGCTAATTCTTATCTGTGCTATGTAATCACTTGCCATCTTATTGCTAGTCGTTCTTGGCACCTACGGATCCAATGGTAGACGTGTAGTTTCATATTATCGTTTTTTCGTATAATAACAGGTATCTGTGGCCAAATTACTTGTACGACTCAATCGCCACTCTCTGTACAAGTATAACTTTGCAATAGTAGGTGCCAGCTTGCACTAAATTAAACTGTAGGAGGAAGCTCCCAAACTTCAAATATAGACGCAAGTTAGTTTGTTCATTAGCGCAGATCAGGGTTAACAACTGTGTAAAAACATGGTATTGTGCAGTATATTCTCTAACAAAGCCTGATGTGTTCGTTTTTGTTTGTTGCTTTGCTTGAATGTATCTCCAACTAGTATCTGGTTCGAATATGATAGATGTGGTTCAGCCATTACCTACTTAGTTTCTGTTTTCACCAAAGTTTGCTGCTAATGTTCTCAATGCATTCAGGATCAAGACCAGAAATTATCTGAACTTGAGACAGAAAATCGGAAGATGAAACTTGAGCTTGAAGAATATCGGGCAGAATCTGCACATCTGAAGAACCAACAGGCAACAATTAGGCGACTTGAGGAGCGAAACCGCCAACTGGAACAACAGGTTTGTTCCAAGGTCACTCTGTTTACTGTTTTTCTTAAAACTGTTTGTTGCTTGCATGAATGGTGTCAGTGTCATAATTGAAAAATGTCAGCTCCTTCATACTGGTGCTTTATTATATTATATTGACTTTGTGTATCCATCTAATTGTTATACTTGAATGGCTGGATTGATTTCTTGACACTTTGATAAGTTTATGAAGTTTCAGACACCTCTTTGCTGTTTTTAATAGAAAACATAAGCCTTTCTTGTACATCGATGCCATAAGTTGAAACATCAAATTTCATCTGAACTAACGGCAATGGTTGTATGGTCTATCTGCAAATATACTGGCCCACTAATAATGTTATTTTTACATAACACCATTAGTCAAAATATTTTATAAATAATCTAAGTGGCATTGAACTGACAGGTGAAACATTTCTCCCAGTTTATGTGCAGTGAGCAAACTGTGATTGTCATGGCAACGCATATGGAAAAACACCGTTGATGTCTTATTCCACATAGTTTTAAGTAATATGCCTCCTGTTTCTCAAATTCCAGACCCTTTTACTTTCTAATTATTTTTATGATTTTAGATGGAAGAAAAAGTGAGAGAGATGGTTGAAATGAAGCAGCGAAGTTTGGCAGAAGATAGTCAGAAAACTCTTGAAGCCCTGAAAGATAGGTATGGAAAATTGTCGCAACTAAGAAAATAATTGTTTAACTGTCATGTAAACTTGAATTTAAACTTATAGATATCAAGATTTTGCATGGCATGAAAGGCCACATCATATATGATTATGCATACTGCAGATTTGAAATTTAGTTTGCCATGATTGCAGGGAACGGTCATTGCAGGACCAACTAAGACAAGCTACAGAAAGTGTCAAGAATATGCAGAAGCTACATGAATCGGCACAAAGCCAATTGTTTGAGCTTCGTACTCAATCAGGTTTTCTTCCTTAATTTGTGTTACCTTGGTGATCATTATGCTTAGTGTTACAATAGTTACGAAGGTTCTGATGCATTATTATATTTTGTTCAGAGGAGGATCGGACAGCAAAGGAAGCTGAAGTGAGCCTTCTGATGGATGAAGTCGAACGCGCTCAATCACGATTAGTTAGCCTTGAGAGAGAAAAGGTAACTTTGCACGTTTGTATTTTGGCTCTGGGAAAATCCTTTGCACTCATATGGTTGCGATGCTCGTACTGTCAGCCAGGATTTGTGCCTTGAGATCTATGCACTTTCTCTCATTCTGTTGCAGCAAATTTATGGTGATAGAGTGCACAGTTTCCAAGGCACATCTATTGCTGGCTATTCCTGACAACCATTTTATTTTATTTTTGCTGCAGGGAGATTTACGGTCTCAGTTGCAGACAACAAATGAAGATACAAGCAATAATAGGTAATTTTGTTTGCATTTTGCATGTGTATGAACAGATATGCAAAGTGTGGATTAACTTAATTTTATTCATTCAACACATAGTGGTTATGCTAGTGACATTCAACTGTATTGCTATTATTTTAGATGTGCTTTTATGATTATCTAGAACTCAGTATTAACTTGTTATTTGGATTATGTAATTATGCAGTGATTACATGGACCCAAATGATATTCTTGAGAGTTCCTTAAATGCAAAGGAGAAGATTATATCAGAGTTAAATGCAGAACTGCGTAACATCGAAAGTACTTTATCAACCGAGAAAGAAACACATGTGAATGAACTGAAGAAGTTAACTGCTTTACTCAGTGAGAAGGTACTCAGTCATTAAATGTGCATTGTTATGTTCAATAACCAACTCACTACTCTTATTGGTGACTGCTGGTTGGCAAGCTATAAGTGTGTATGTATTCCTTAAGTCAAATTCTGGAAGTAATTCAACCATTCTTCTCTTTAGAGAACTCCGCCGTGTATTCTTTTCCATCACTGGAAGCCTGAAGGGCACAATAGTTTTGTTATATCTATCATCTACCTGTCTAATTACTTACTGTCCATTTTCCAAATATAGTTTAATATGTTTATTTGTTTGCTTCTATCACAAGTTAAGTAAACATGGCCACACTCGCTAGGTCTGCATTTGAACCTGGAAAACACACACGCTGAGTGAATAGTTATAATGAAGATAATAATAAGTTACTTCTTCCACCATATCTGTGAGTTATTATACCAATTGCAAATGTATACACCATATATATGCTCTTGGAATGATTTGTATCTATGCAACTATGCTTCACTTTGTTATTTTCTAATTAGTTTCCCTTTGTAGGAAACTGCTATAACGGAGTTGAAGAAAGAACTCCAAGAAAGACCTACAGCTAGACTAGTTGATGATCTCAAGAAAAAGGTTCAGATTTTGCAGGTTGGGAGATAAAAAAGCCCTCTGGATAAACACGTTAGCTTTTCTGTGTTGCATCTTATACTAAATTTGTCCACATATTTTTGTTCATGACAATGATATGCTTGAGATACATTCTGTTATTCCTCCATATTACCCCCACCATTTTTTGATTTTCTGTCCTCATGCTTGCTGAAATACCTTTTTTTTCCAACAGGCTGTCGGGTACAACTCAATTGAAGCTGAAGACTGGGAGCTAGCAACTAATGGCGAAGAAATGAGCAAGCTGGAAGCTTTGCTTCTTGACAAGAACCGTAAAATGGAGCATGAACTAACACAACTGAAGGTTGGTATAGTTTAGATGCTGGAAACTGGCTATAGGGGCTTTGGTCAATTAATAATTCTCATGTATACTTCTTATCTTTTCTGCTGGAATGGTCTTACAAGTTTCTTGTGTCTCATGAAGGTTAAAATATCAGAGAAGTCGAGTCTTCTTGAGGAAGCTGAAAAAAAGATCGCTGAACTAACTTCAAAGGTTGAAGAGCAGCAAAAACTGATTCTAAAACTTGAGGATGACATACTAAAGGTTGCTCTCCTCGCTCTTGTGATATTTCATATATTGCCAATCTTTGAATATAGTCTTTCCGGGTATGTCTTCTGCATTTAATATCTATACTATGGTTACCTTAGTTAGTGCTAGATTCTAAATAGTGATATAATACTACCTCCATCCCAAAGCTTAAGGCTTATATTATTTTTAGGAAGTCAAACTATGTCAAATTTGACTAAGTTTTTACCAAAAATCATTAACATGCAAAATACAAAATTAATATCATTAAATATATAATGAAATATATTTTCGAATTGTATCTACAAAATATTATATTTGTTGATAGATTGTTCTAAAAGTTTGGTCAAACTTTACTTGGTTTGACTTTTCAAAAAAATATAAGCCTTAAGCTTTGGGATGGAGGTAGTATTGTTATAAGTAACTGCCCAATCCTGGAATCTAGATACTTAAGAAACCAAAGACTTTTTTATGCCTACTTTTGTTTTCTGAAGGATATGTATATGTAGCTGATAAATTTGTTAACTATGGTTCAGGGCTGCAGCTCAACTGATAGGAGGAGTTCACTTTTGAATGACTGGGATCTTCAAGAAATAGGCTCAAATGAAGTATCAGAGGTACATTCAAGTTTGGGTTCACTTATGACGAACCATGTCGCTATAATTCAGCATTACCTTGATAAGCTGCACAATTTCTTCATAATTTAGCTGGACAATACATGCACGGGAAACCCAATTCAATCCATTTTAAATCAGCATCGAACCATTGCACTATTACCAAATGCTGGTCTTTTTTGCACCATGATTTTTATAACCACAATCAAATGAACAAGTGCTACAATCAGTTGGTGAATGATACTGTCTAGTTCTGAAATCTATGCTGCTTGCATGACCCACTTGTCGCCAGTGGTCTGTGTTAATCATTTCTTCGTAAAACACAAATAAAAAACTCTCAGCTAAACACTCTTTCGGTAAATGTTTCAATTTAATGCATTATGATCTTTCCCACAGTTTCCCAGAAAAATACTCCCAGAAAAATACTCTGATACCCTAATTTTACTACATGCATGTGATTTTAATATTTAGCAGCATACGCAGGTTGTATTAACAGTATCCACAGTTCGAGATGTTAAGGAAAATGCCGGATCTACCTAAAACTCATTTATATACTCATTTATTTTTGTAGCAAACAGGACTTCTAATTTTGAGTCATATAATCTTCATCCCTGTGAAGCTTACTTGTCTCTATCCATTTATTTACAGGGTACTGATCCAAGGCATGCATCACAAGACCAAGATCAAAGTTCCATGCTCAAGGTCATTTGCAATCAGAGGGATCGTTTCCGTACACGACTACGTGAAACCGAGGAGGTATATTTCATGCAATTTAGAAAATGTCTGTTGTTGTGTTTCAAGTAAGACTGGTTGTGTAGTTCTCAGTTGAATTATATGAGAAAAACACATTGTGCCATTATATTGTAGGCTTAACTTTGACAAGGTTTGCTAGCCAATGACTGATGTGGTTTGATTAGTGATCCTTTATTCAGGAATGTCGTGAGACAGTCTTTTAACTTGAAGGAATTATAATGACTTGAGAGGGTCATTTTCTTCAAAGCTGTGGATCTGTTATGCTTCTCTTGTAATTTTATTTTTATCCTATGATGCCTCTTTGCTTAGTGAAATATGAAAATTTATCTCCACTGACCATCTATTGTCATTTTTGTGTATACCAGGAACTGAGGAGATTAAAAGAGAAGTATGAAATGCTAGCTGTAGAATTGGAAAAAACAAAAGCAGATAATGTTCAGTTGTACGGAAAGATTCGATACGTCCAGGACTACAGTCATGAGAAGATTGTTTCTAGAGGACCAAAGAAGGTTTAACATAAATCCGTACAATGTACTTCATATCCCTGTACTTTACGTCTATCATTTGACCTTTGTTATGTTTCGCCTTGCAGTATGCAGAAGATATTGAAAGTGGTTCTTCAGATGTTGAAACGAAGTACAAGAAAATGTACGAGGACGACATAAATCCGTTTGCTGCTTTCTCGAGGAAGGTAGATATATTTTATCATATCATCAGCAACACCTATTATCTATGGTATCACACACAGCTCAGCTACTCTTTTTGATATATCCAGGAAAAGGATCAAAGGTACAAGGAACTTGGTATAAGAGATAAAATCACTCTCAGCAGTGGCCGTTTTCTCCTTGGTAACAAGTATGATACTACTTCTTTTCTTTGTTATTGTTGTATTTGCTGATAACTAGTGAACTATTGATCTAAAAGAACTAGTAAATTGTTCTAGGAACAGCAGAGCTATATGTACTTTTTTATTTGACCTTTCCTATCGATGTATGTATTTTCAAATTGTGTAGTAATTACGAAATGATCAGAATTTGAATTGAATAAGTATACCACAGATGACTTAGTAGTCTAGGACTGCTGCTAAGGATTTGTCATGGTTAATTTGGTTCACACTTCCTGAAATAGTACCCTTGTCTTTATCTTTGTTCAGATTTTATATATTTGGTCATTATGCTCACCTCTGAACTTTAAACCAGTCAGTATTGATAATTCTAGCCTTGGTTCAATTTGTTTTGATAATTCTAGCTCTCCATGGATAAAAATGCATAAATGACCGGTATTTTGTATTACATGATGCCTTAGCTCCTTTATTGTATCCATGAAGCGGACAGAAATAAGAAATTAATATAGCATGTGCTCTATTTGTATTCACAGGTTTGCCCGGACATTTATATTCTTCTACACTATTGGGTTGCATCTCCTTGTGTTTACGCTGCTGTACAGAATGTCAGCTTTGAGCTATCTGAGGTAAGTGTGCATCACATATCAATTTGAATATGAAACCCTGAGCATGGCTAACTTGAGACATTTTCACAGCATAACACCTGCACACGATGAGATCATCCTGGACGCTGGCAACCAGACACTATCACATACGCTCTAAACCAGTTCTAAGTAAAGATGTAATAGTATCAGCACTTGATCAATACTGAAAAAAGAAGCGTTCTGGGTTTTGGCCTCAAGAATTACTGCATAGGATCATGACTGAAGTTATAGCTGACTCATTTCGCGATGGCCTTTAGGTGCCTCGATATGTTGTCTGTAGATAAAATTTCTAGTTTTGTGGGCAAGGGATGGTGTGGATGCGGTGGCTAAGGAGGTGCGGGGGATCGACACATTCTGTGAACTGTTGTATTGCTAACTGCCTTTTTGTTGGTAAATGAGAGCACAGCGGTTGTTTGAAAGGTACAGACACAATGGCTTCCGAAGTACTAAGAGCATGTCTAGTAGAGCCCCTAAACCCCTAAATCTGTAAAAATAACCGCTTTTTTACAGTTTTTGACGAAAAAATCGCAAAGACTAGAGCCCCTAAAACTGTAAAACTGTAAAAAAATTCCCAGGTCCGACCTGGAATCTATTCTTGGCCTGGAAATCTATTCTTGGCCTGCACAAAACCGGGTTGGAGAGGGGTTGACCCTCTAAACTGCATTTCCATTTCGTTTCGGGCGGGAGGGAAATTTCCCAATCCCACCCACCCGCCGCCGCCGCCCGTCGCCCCGCCCCCACCCCCGCGCACCGGCCGCCGCCGCCATGGACGCCTCCCCGTGCCGCCCGTGGCCGCGCCACCGACGGCCCCCGGCCCGCCGCCCGCCCCGCCGCCCGTCGCTCCCGCCCCGCACCGGCCGCCCACCCGCACGTCGCCGCCGTGGTCGGCTGCGACCCACGTCGGTGCGAGCGGCGGCGTGCGGGGCATCACCTCGTGCCGGCCGTCGCCCCCGCACCGGCCGTCGCTCCCGCCCCCGCACCGGCCGCACCACCCGCACCTCCCGGGCACGGGCGAAGGTGCCCTCCGGTGGTCCTCGTGCTGCCAAGGCCAAGGCGGCTTCCTCCCAGCACCGAGGAGGGCCGTGGCCAAGAGGAGGCCCCGGCGAAGCAGCCAGTGGCCACCGCCGTGCCGCCCGCCCCGGCCGCCCGGAGGTGTTCGACGAAATGGCCACCCCGGCCGCCGCCGTGCCGCCCGCCCCGGCCGCCGTGTCCTTCATGGACATGCTCAATGAGGTGGAGGTGGACATCAACGCTCCACCGCTTGATCCCTATAGGGATGATGATTTGGAGGGAGGAGAGGATGCGGAGGGAGGAGATGAGGAGGATGATGATGATGATGAAGACATCACAGAGATACAAGAGGAGGCGTTCACCGCCGTTGCTCGCCCCCCCGTCCGCTCGTCGAACTACACCGACGCGGAAGATATACTCTTGGTTCGAGCTTGGGCGTCGGTGGGGTTGGATGCGGGCACCGGTACCGACCAAACCGGTAAACGGTATTGGCAGCGCATCGAGGACGCCTACCTTAAGATGAAGCCGAAGAGGAGTGGGTTCGCCTCTCGCTCATTCCGGTCGCTTCAAGGCCGGTGGGACTTGATGAAGCCGGCATGTGCGCGTTGGAGTGCCGCCATGGACCAAGTGATGGATGCGCCGCCGAGTGGCACCGTGGAGAGTGACTATGTAAGTTTGCAAACCTCACATCGTATGGTTTCTCTCATGTGTGTTGTATGGTTTCTCTCATGTGTGTTGTATGGTTTCTCTCATGTGTGTTGTGTGTGTTGCTTGGTTTGTAGGAGAAGATTGCCGGCTTGAGGTACAAGGAGATGGCCGGCTCCAAGGGCAAAGAATTCCCATTCAAGCATGTTTGGTCAATTCTTCAAACATATGACAAGTGGAAGTTGAGAGATGATGAAACCGCACCGAAGAAGTCCGCAATGCTTGACATGGATGATCCGGATGTTGAGGAGAGGAACTTGAACAAGCCCGAGGGAACCAAGAAGGCCAAGCTTAGGGTGAAGATGGAAGGAGAGGCGGCTAGCCTAAGGGAGAAGATGGATCATATGATGAAGGCAAGAGAGGCTTTGGCAACCAAGGCGTTGGAGACAAAGCTTCTCATCACCGAGCAAAAGAAGGTGGTCAAGCTTGCACACATTGAAGCAAAGCGTGAGGAGGCAGCCCGCAAGGCCGACTTGGAGGAGAGGATGCTCAAGGTGAAAGAAGCAAAGGTATGGAAAGAACTCATGGTGGAAGAGAAGGAGCACATGATGTGCAAGAAAGACATGGATGAAGAGCAATTGCAATGGTGGAAGGAGTACAAGGAGGACATCGCCGAGAGGAAGAGGATGTTCCGAGGGTCCTCCTCTACCTTTGTAGTTGACACTACCATGAGCGATGGCGGTGTCGACAACTCGCATGATGGTGGGGTTTGATGGTGGTGGAGTGGCCTAGCATATGGCACCGACGTGTAATTTTTTGGTGATGGTGCCAATGAGATGGGCAAGATGATGATTATGTGATGTAAAAACTACTAAACCATGCATCCATGATTATTACTTTTGTAGTATGTTTGATGATTCATTGTGTTTTTGTGTCATATTGTGATGAATATGTGACAGGTTTAGAGGTTGGGGTTGAGGCAAAGAATAGAACCCCTAAACCCTCAAACCCCTAAAACGGAATATTCTGTTACACGGGTTGGGTTTAGGGGTTCTATTCTTTGCCCCTGTTTTTCAACCTGTAAATGTGTCCAAAACTTGCAAATCTCGGCCTGTAAATCCTAGAAAACTTTTACAGTTTTAAGGGTTCTACTAGACATGCTCTAAATTGCACCATATGGTCGAGAACTGTGGCTGGACGGCAGTTGTACAAAAGCTGGAAATAAAAGAATTCAGTGAATAGCATTAACGTCTTTACGATAATTTAGTAGTGGACGTGTAAGCACACAAGCAATTTATGTTAATGCGTAAGTTGAATGCTCAACCTTTGTAGATGTAGACTTGCAAAAAAGAACTTTGTAGATGTAAGTTGCAATTTAATAGTCAATATATTCTAACGCTAGAAAATCTTGAAAATTAAGAGACATTTCTTCCTAGAAAAATGACGATCATCTTGCGAATGACGATTAGATAAGTTGGAAAAGAAAGATAAACTAGACAAGAGTGTAAACGGGGCAAATTCCGTCCGGGAGTTGCATTTCTTTCCTTCCCAGGAATTTCCAGCTTAGCTTTATCTCCTTTTCTCCTACCTGGTGAGCTTTATCTGAACAGTGATCAACCCAGTACAGGCAGGGTACTACCTGTCGAAACCCGCGTTACTTCTCAGCTAGCTTTATCCCCTGCTTCTGTTTTTCAATTTTCTTTATATCTGGGAGCTTTATCTGAACAGCAATGCACCCGTACCGTATTAGCTGTCGAAATCCACATGGTCGCACAGTAAATCTGCTTGTCCTTGATCACGATCAGTCGCTGTACATTGTCACGCCCCAGGATTGTCTCCAAGCCTTGCGCATATACAGAGCTACCCGCAACCTCTCCGGAGCTACAAAATTTCACCTCCGTTTTGGCCTCCGAGGCAGACCCTACAGTGCCTGCAAGTGCCAGCGACACCGATGCGGCTAATCAACATCTAGTGAAAGATGAAAAGATGAAGAACAGATGGAGGGATTATTTTGATGGATTGTTCAATGATGTAAACGAGGGCACAATGCCCATGGTAGAATACTCCTTTGATGACACCAATAACCGTTTCGTGCAGAGGATCCGAGAGCTTGAGATTAAAGAGGTCATTAAAAGAATGAAAGGAGAAAAATGCCCTTGGCCCTGATGATGTCCCAATTGAGGTGTGGAGAAGTTTTGGAGACATGATAATAGTACGGCTAGCTAAGCTATTCAACCATATTTGTCGATCAAACAAGATGTTCGAAGAGTGGAGAAAAAGCATATTAGTACCTATCAAGAATAAATGAGATATTTAAAGTTGTACTAACTACCGAGGGATTAAACTTATGAGCCATACTATTAAACTTTGGAGGAGAATCATCGAGCACCGCTTGAGGAGAGTGACGAATGTCACTAAAAATCAATTCGGTTTTATGCCTAGGAGGTCGACTATAGAGACGATGTTCCTACTTCGCCAACTTATGGAGAGATATAGAGAGCAAAAGACCTATATATGGTCTTCATCGACTTGGAGAATGCGTATGACAAGATACTAAGAACAGTCATGTGGTGGGCGCTGGAGAAACACAAAATTCCAACAAAGTATGTTACCCTCGTCTGAGATATACGACCGTGTTGTGGTAAGTGTTAGCGCATGTGATAATTAGACCGATAACTTTCGAATCATGACATGACTACATCAAGCGTCAACATTAAGCCCATTCATGTTTTCCTTGGTGATGGATAAGGTGACCAAGAATATACAAGGAGATATTCCTTGGTGTATGCTCTTTGCTGATAATGTGGTGCTAGTAGATGAAACTAGGACCGGCGTAAATAGAAAGTTAGAGCTATGGAGGCAAACGTTGAAGTCAAATGTGTTTAGACTTAGCAGAACCAAGACCGAGTACATGCGATGCAACTTTAGTCGTGTTAGTGGCAAAAATGAAAATGTCAGATTAGAAGGACATATAGTGCCTAAGAGGGATACCTTCCGATACTTAGGATCAATGTTGCAAAGCAATGGTGATATCAATGAGGATGTTTGCCACATGATCAAGGCATTGTGGACGAGGTGATGTTGTATGGGGTAGAATGTTGGCCAAGTAAAAAACAACACATAGTTGTAAAAAAAAACACATCCAACAAATGAGCGGAGATGCGCATGGATGTGCGACCATACAAGAAAGAACCAGATTAGGAACGAGATAATTCACGATAGGCTAGGGGTGGCACCGATCGACGAGAAGCTAGTCCAACACCGACTAAGGTGGTTTGGACATATCCAACGGAGGCTTTCAGAAGTTTTGGCGGTCCGTGAAATTCTAAGGAGTATGGAGGAGACTAGCAGGGATAGAGGACGACTAAAGTTGATTTGGGCGGAGGCGGTAAAAAGAAACTTGAGAGATTAGAATGTACTTAAATTCTTGACACTTGATAGGACTACGTGAAGATCATCGATCCATGTGCCCAAATTTTAGTTTACTCTCTCGTTCTTGTTTTGGCTTCCTTTTATTTCTGATGCGTTTCATATGATCATATCTAGCTTACTCCTATTTTCTTAGGAAATAGGTTTTCATGTTGTTGTTGTTCTAGTATCTTGCATTAGATAAGTTCTAAAAAAAAGATAAACTAGACAAGAGGGTAAACGGGGGAAATTGCGTCCGAGAGGTGCGCATTTCCGTCCCAGGAATTTCCAGCTTAGTTTTATTTCCTTTTCTCCTACCTGGTGAGCTTTACCTGTCGAACCCCGCGTTACTTCTCAGCTAGCTTTATCTACTCCTTTTGTTTTTCACTTTTTACCTGGGGCTTTATCTGAAGAGCAATCCACCCGTACTGTATTAGCTGTCGAAACCCACATGCCTGAACAGTTAATCAGCTTGTCTTGATCACGATCAGTCGCTGTAGACTGGCACGCCCACGGATTGTCTCCAAGCTCCGCGCATATCCAGAGCTACCCGCAACCTCTCCGGAGCTACAAAATTTCACCTCCGTTTTGGCTGCCGAGGCCGACCCTACGGCACCCGCAAGTGCCGGCGACAGCGACGGCGCGGCGAACCTGTGGATCGCCGAGGAGGCGGAGGACTGCCCACAGGATGGCGGGAAACAGCCAGAAAGAGAGAGACCAGATTGTAGCGGCGTCGCCGTCGCTGCCGTGGGTGGTCAATTGATGGAGGCGTATTGTACCGAATCGACAGGCGGCCGCAGGTTGGCTCCGGCGGTGGGGCCGGGAGGGGTAGCTAGATGCTGCTAGGTGCCATGCACGGTCGTGGTCTCTGATGCCCACGCTCCACAAAGGAGCCCGCGGGGCGGACGCGGCCACGTCGAGGCCGTCGGAGCGGGGGCCCGCCCCGCCGGTCGCCGTCCGCCGTGATCTGGCGGGCTGATCCGCCCACTGTCCGGAGCGTGAGCCGACCGAGTATGTATGTATGGGGCGGGGGGTAGCCGGAGCAGCCGCATAACCGCATTGTCTTGACACGTCAGTGCTTGCATATGCATGTATATCCTGTGGAGTGTGTACTTGAGCAGTATGGTTAATTCGGACGGTAGGTACTTGTGTGTTGTTAACATCACTGTCTCGCGAGCATCTCCGGGAAGCTGGTTAGTTAGGCTAAGCTCCATCAGTTGTCTAATTTGCATCTGCGTACATGTATATCCTGTGTACTTGTGCAGTATGTTGTTCCACCGTGCGCACAACGTACTTGTGATGTGTTAACATCATTGTCTGTTGAGAATTACTGATACCAGATGAGGCTAAGTTGCGTTTAGTTATCTACTCGGCGAACTTCGTCTCTCTTTCTGAACAGCACAGTTGGGCTGGCTAGTCCGCGCGCCATGCTATGCAGGAATTAGGCGATGCCGTGTCGTGTCATCAGTTAGGTATGGCTTGCATATATCACATCGTTAGGGGCATCTCACTAGTAGAAAATCTCTCATGCGTACCTGCTCTGGAGGGCATTCGCATCGGCTTTGCAACCAGTACAAATTATTCCGAGCACTAAAGCCCCCCTTTCGCACCGGTTGCGTACTGAACCGGTATAAAACGGGCCTCCACGTGGGCCACCAGGAGAGCTCAGGGCTAAGGATCTTTGGTACCGGTTGGTAATACGAACCGGTACTCAAAGGTTCCCCCGCGGCAGGGAATTTGCCCAAATCTTCGCCGCGCGGAGAATTGGCTTTTTAGGGTTTTGGAGAGGTTTAGGGATATCGGTTTGTTTCATATCGCGTCGATGCACCGAAACGCGTTTGGGTTTAGGTAGTACATGAAGATCAAGATGATGCATAGCAAGTTGGTGCATATAATATAACACACATGTTATTGCATAAGATCGCAAATTAAGTAGCTATGCATGAAGATCGATCTTCATGCATAGTGGTGCTCTCCGAGGCGTACTCTATATATGTCTATTACATGTAGCATAGTGGTACTCTTCGAGTCAACTATATATGTAACATGTACATCTTCATTCATAGTGGTGCTCTGCGAGTTGTGGTATGACGTCCCGAAGGAAAAATCCCGCCAATTCCTCGCCTATTGCTATGAAGCGGTCATCGATTGAGAGCTTGTTCCGCTTTCTTGCCAACTATAAAAGAATAAGATACAAATGAATACATGAAACAACTATTACCGAAACTCAAGCACAACTTATGATAACAAAACAAATTTGTGAAGATTGTTTTTGTACCTCTTTATTTCTTTCATTATTCGTTCTCTCGTTGACAATTCTGCGGATGTACTCGCAAACGAAGAATCCACAGAGATCGGTCCCCGGAGGTTGTTGCGGGCATTTCTTTACAAGAATATAATTCAATCAAACAATAGTCAAGTATGATAATTGAAAGGTGTGTGGACCTAGGTAGTACTACTTACTTTCGCACGCCATCGCAGCTTCGGTGGCCATTCACGGGACGTATCTTCCTTGATGAAAGTTTGCCATACGCTGCTCGACAAAAGAAAATGCATAAAAGAGTCATCAATTAGTTCAAAGCAGGAAATTAACGAAACAAACCGATAAGAACTAAAATTACCTTCTGAGCATTAAAAAACAAGACACGTATAGATCCTTTTCTTTGCTTAGTGAGTCCAAGACTTCAACTTCTCCAATTTCCAAATTGATGACGAGAAGAATAAAGTGAAACCTACGCGCATTTCAATATGTAGTCATTAGTTAAAATTTTGACATACGGTGAGCAAAATATAATGTGTTATAAGACAGTAAGACTCACTCGAAGTTGTAAGGCCAAAGTATTAGCTTTTTGTCACGTTGTCGCTTCAAAAACCTTAGCAAAGTCTGCGGTGTATCCTTGTTATAGAGGGGATTGTCTATGGTTTTGACATGCATTGTGTTCGGGTCAATGAACCCAATGTCCGTGATATCGTCCCTTTTGCATTCGAGCATCTTCGATCTGCATAATATAGCGCACAAAAGATTATAATCTGCGGACAATGAACGACTTCTCAAATTAAATAAATAAATCACTTACGGACAATAGCAACCGATGATTGATTTGTCGAGGGCCCGGAGATTGTATAACCGAAAGAGTTCGGCGAAGTCAACGTTCACACAAGTACTCCCGGAAGTAGTGCTCTTCCCTAACTCGCACCATGATAGTCTCGATCCCTTCCTTTGAGGCCTTAAGGTACCACGAATGCAAGTTACGCATACTTGTTGGTACCTTCCCGACATTCTCGACCAAATCTTTCCCTTGAACAAACCGATATGCTCGTTCAGCTAAGGCGTAATCAGTTCCGTCTTGTCGAGAACTTTGAACGGTCTTCCCGTCAAACACCTTGAGAGGGTCGACCGATTGAACGGGTTGTTGTCCGAGCTGGTAGACTTGGTGTATCCCTTTTATCTCCCCGATACCCGATTGAACGGGTTTTGTCGCCTCGATCATCTTGTCATACGACCTTTCAATAGAACGCACATAGTCGGATGGCGGCGATGGTACAGGGTCATATAGATTGTCAACGGTACGCACAACTTTCTCCCGATCTAGTGTCTTCTCGAAAGGTATCTCTCGGCACTTTCGGTGCAAAAAATTTCTTCACCTCGGCCTGAACGGCCTCCGCGTTTTCCTCTGGAGTTTTTTCCCAAGGTAACTTCTCAGTAGGCGGCAGTTTTTTCTCCTTTCTAGCTTTCTTCCTAGGCGGCGTACCGTTCCGCTTAACGGACGCTGTCTTACGCGGAGGATCTCGAGATGGTGGACTCACGCTGGGGTCCCTCTCAGGTAGGTGTGGACTTGGCTGCTCACCAGGACTCGCCACCGGGAGGAGTCGATGGCATTTGCTGCTCATGTGTAGGAGTCGGTGGCCTTTGCAAAAGGACGACGTACTTCTTCGGCCATAGGGCGAAACCGTGCTTGACATCGGCCGGTGTCCTCTCATCTTCACCTCTAGGAATATCAAGCTCCACTTTTTCAAAACCCGAAACAACTTCATCCACCCCGACACGAACACAACCAGGTGGAATGGGCATATGATGGTGCATTGCTCCATCTTCACTTGGGTACACATAGCCGACCGCCACCTTACAGTACGCGGTCCCGATTAACATATGTAGCTCGCAATCTGTCTTCTCCGTGACATAATCCACGGGGTAGCTTCCTCCACATCCGTCAAGATGCGAGGAACCGACACCGCTTCTTCGCCGAGATGGGGCAGCATCGGCTTGTGGATCCCGTAGAAACAACGGCTGATCGGGTGCCCTCCGATTTCTCTCAAGAGCCTCCACCCTAGATAACAACTCCGTTACAATGTCGGCGTCCTTCTTCTTCTTTCGCGAACGGCTTCTATAAGTGTCGGCGCTGTCCGGCCACGCTTCCTTCATGGTGAGACTCGGGCGAGCTCGTACCCGTCCAACATGTTCGGGGTTCCCCGGAGCGAGTGTCGGCTCGTCATTCTCTCGATCGGGAATGTACTCTCCTTTCCGACCTTGTCAATTGCATCTACAAGCTTCGGTACAATTGCCTCAATTTTTTCCTTCCATTTTCCCTTCGCAATGATCAACCCTGTCTTTGGGTCCAACCCTGCCCCATGAGCGAACAACCATAACTTGGACCGTTCGGGCCGGTCCCATGTCTATGGAGTGATTCCATGATCCATCGGCTTTATTCTCAAACGCTGTCCACTTCGGAATGGCACTCTTGTAGCCACCGACCCCAAATGATGCGGAAGTTTCTTCTTTGCAGCATTTTCGGTATTTTTCTTCGATCGGGACACAAAAGTAGACGATTGCTTATACTCCTTAAATGCGGCCTAGTGATCTTTTATCTTCACTAGATTATCATCGAATACTGGATCTTCATTCTTATATTTGTCCCATAAATTTTTCTTGAAGGTCTGGAATTGTATGGCCATCTTCTTCCATGTCCATTCCTTGACTTTATTCTTCTGGCCTTCCGTCATGTCTTCCGGTAGAGGCTGAACTTTGTCATGAGCGTGTCCCAAAGAAATTTTTTCATCGCGTCGTTGACATAACTAGCACCACTCTCCGGGTTCTTCGGCTTATGCCACTCTTGAATGCTGATCGGTACATGGTCCCTAACAATAACTCCGGATTGACTTGTAAATTTGCGGCAAAACTCCTTGGGCTCCACTGGTTCACCATTAGCCTTGAATGCCGTGAGGGCTAACCTGCCATCGCACTTTAGCACCCGCGTCGGGCCTCGTTTTGTTCTAACAGACTTGCTCGATGATCCAGAAGGCTAAAAGAAAAAATTATTCGTTAATAAGTGCAATACAAATAAATGAATGCATCTAGGGATGAACACGGACTAATTGATACATAGATATACACCTCGCCGGAGTTTGTGATGGACACTTCATTGTCTTTTCTAACTTGTTCAGACTCAAGTCCCTCGCCAAAATCATTCAGTAAAGTCGGGTACTCGTTGTCATCTCCATCGTCGGGTTCCGGACCACGGGCACTCTCATAGATCAATCGCCGCACCGCTTCTTCCCCTCCTCATCTCGGACGAAGGTGCCGTCCTCCATACCTCAATGTCACTGCGAAATTAAGAAAGCAATTGTATTTCATTCATCATGTCATGATCATATAACAGATTGCTAGATGGATAACAATTGAAATGAAGAAAGCAAAAAACCCTAACGGACCGTAAACCCTCTCACTTTGCAAGTTTTATTTTGGATAATTCAGAGATGATGCCAATGATGCATGAGAATGCAAGATTTGAAATCCTCTCACTTTTCTGGTGAGAATAGACATAAAGTTTGTAGCATTTGGAATTGTAGAATTGAAGTTATGAATTATGCCATATTACTCAAATTAATTCAGATTTTAATTTTGTTCAAATTTTAGTTAATCAAAACCCAAAACTAAGTTCGTAGTTGGATAGAGCATGAAAAGCTGATCAATTTGGATATATCATATGTCAGATTTGGAATTCATAAAGTTGGTTTTTAAATCAAAATAAAAAGGTGTTGTAAGTAAAACACTACAATAGTAAAGGATAAAGGAATTTTCCAAAAGGTGGTTTAGTGCGCCGGCCAGGATTTGAACTCGTGATGTGCTGTGCAATGAAAGGAACAAAACCAGAGTCGTACGGTGCACAATTTGATAAGGTATGGACTTCGGACAAAGTAAGCTATGCAGCGCAGTTAACTGAATTAGACACTGAAATCTGAAAAACGTGACAGCTGCGGATTCCTGTAGATGCATTCCTGCACGAAATTTAAAGCGACGATGGCGACGAATCTGGGCAGAGTTACGAGGGTATCTCGACGATTTGAGCAAGAAGAACATGCCGAGATTGTAAAGGAAGGGGAAAGGATGGATTTGGTGCACTGTGGAGGCGATGGCGCTCGTCGGAAGTCGGACCCGTGTGACAGCGACGAACAGCAGAAACTGAAAAAGGTTTCTGGTCCCAACTTCGAGCGACGATCGGGCGGCGTCTGTCCATCACCACACCACCCTCCCCACCACACCACCCTCCCCACCGCGGCTCCTATCGCAGGCGGAGAGCTGCTCAAGGGAGAGAGTCCCGACGAGAGGGCCGGCCCCATGAACGCCGACGCGGAGTTCCGGAACGGCCGCCTCACGATGCTCGGCATCGTCGCACTCGCTGCCACGGAGTACCACTCCACCTGCCCGCTCCACCTGCCCGCTCCGCCGCAGGAGCCTCCTCGCCCCCGGCGAACTCTCGCCGACCCGCAGCCCCGCGTCGTCCGACGGCTCCGGCGACATGGCCGTGCCCGCGACGCGTGCCGCGGCGGACGCCGAGCCGAGCGGCATGGCCGTCCGCGTCCCCGGAGCCGAGCGGCATTTCGTCGAATACGTGGTGCGCGGCCGCGGCTGGAGAGGGCGCCGGCACGCGCCATGCCCGCAGACGCGCGCGTCCTCCGTTGCTCGCGTGGCGTAGGCGGCGGTTGAAGCCCGGGGAGGCGAGGCGGCGGTTGCCGCGGCGAAGGCGGCGGCGAGCCGCAGCCGGCGGGAGGCACTACCGCAGGAGGGGAGGGAGGCGATGTCGAGGAGGAGAGGGAGGAGGCGGGAGACGTACCGCCGGTTGCCGGCGTAGGGAGCGGCCGGTGACGGCGACGGCGTGGTGCGGCTTGGCGGTCACGAAGGACGGCGGCGACGGCGTGGTGCGCGACGGCGACGGACGGCGCGCGCGTGTGCGTCTGAAGAAATGCGGGCGATTTGGGGATTTTTGGCCCGCGCGCTAAGTGTAAACGAGGAGAATACCCTTTGGTACCGGTTGGTATCACCAACCGGTACGAAAGACCTTTCGTACCGGTTGGTGGTACCAACCGGTACCAAATTTTTTTTTTGTTTTCTTTTTTCTTTTACTGTTTTCTTTTCTTTTGCTGTTTCTTTTCTATTTCTTTTTTATTTTCTGTTTTTTCTTTCTTTTCTCGTTTCCTTTTCTTTTCTTTTGTGTTTCTTTTCTTTTTATTTTCTATTTCTTTTCTTTTCTATTTGTTTTCTATTTCTTTTTCTATTTCCGTTTGTTTTCTTTTCTATTTCTTTTCTATATCCTTTTTTATATTTCTTTTATATTTCTTTTATATTTCTTTTCTATTTATTTTGTTTTCTGTTTCTTCTTTCTTTTCTTTTCTGTTTTTTTCTTTTCTTTTGTGTTTCTTTTCTTTTCTTTTTATTTTCTCGTTTCTTTTCTTCTCTATTTCTTTTCTATTTCTTTTTCTATTTCCGTTTGTTTTCTTTTCTATTTGTTTTCTATATCCTTTTTTATATTTCTTTTCTATATATTTTCTAATTCTTTTCTATATATTATCTATTTCTATTCTTTACTCTTGCCACGACGCCGTCCGCGTGGGAAACTTTCCCGCCACGTACGACGGAAAAAGGCGGGAAAGAAAGGGCGGGAATAAAATTTTATTACGATTGAACTCGAATTAAAATACATGGCTTAACTGAAAATTAAAGATACATGGCCAAATTCTACTGTTGGAGTCATTCGGTCATACTCGTGCCTAGCCCCGTAGTAGTCGCCATCGTAGTCGTCGTAGTCGCCGTCATCATCGTCGCCGGCATCGGGGTCGCGGTACTCTCCGGTCGGCGGGTGAGCACGCGTGGGCTGGGACTGAGGGTAGCGCAGGCGGGGGCCACGGTAGGCCATGACGCCCTGGAGAGTCCGGCCGCGCCACCACAGCCGACGACCGGCCTCGTTGAAGTTCGAAGGAGGCGGACCGCCCTCCTCATGAAGAAGCTTTCCCAAGTCGGGCTGTAGTCGGGATGCCACTGGGGATTCCTCCGCTGCTCTGGCGTGAGCTCGAAGTAGTAGTGGTTCGTGATGGCCATCTCGCGCGCCACACCTAGAGGGGCTGGAGGGACCGGTACGCCTCCGACGCTTAGCAACCAGCCGGGTCGGGACGCGGTAGCCCGGCGGGCGAGGGGGTAGTTCGAGGCGCAAAGCGCCTCCGCCTCCCGGGGGTTAGAGATGCGATGGAAGCCATGGGAGAGAATGAAGAGGTTTGCGGATATGAGTCTAGATGTGATATGTAAATGGTGGCCAAGCCTACATATATATAGTGAAAAAATGGCGGGAAGACAAAGGCGGGAACCGGTGAAAAGCGTGGGAAGAAAATAGACGGGAAGACAGAGGCAACCGGTACTAAAGCTGTCGGCAGGATAAGGACGCCCTGCTCGATGAGATAAAGTATGTAGCGCACGACGCCCTGTCGGTGGGATAAGGACGCGTGGGTAACCTTTAGTACCGGTTGGTGGGTGCAACCGGTACTAAAGCTGTCGGTAGGATAAGGACGCCCTGCTCGATGAGATAAAGTATGTAGCGCACGACGCCCTGTCGGGTGGGATAAGGACGCGTGGGTAACCTTTAGTACCGGTTGGTGGCATCTTCGGAAGTTCCGCCTCGGAATTTTTTTCCTGCAAGCCCGTGGAAGACTCCATCTCCTCTAACAATGTTGCGGAAAGGGTTGGGAAATCTCCCGTGGCGGAACTTCTCGAATATGCCCTTGGTGCACATGCCCTATATATGGCATATTCGGAAGTTCCGCCTCGGAAAAATTTTCCTGCAAGCCCGTGACTTAACTAGTAAAACAAGCCAACCATCTCCATTGTTAATATCTTACATACAGTAACATCATTACACAAAAGTGATTTCCATATTGAGATACACAAGTTATGATCCCTATATGTAGCTAGCTAGTCTTCCGAGTTTTCTTCGCTCGTTTCCCTTTCTTCTTCATCGCGACGCAACCATGGACAATCTTCATTGTTTAAGATGATGCTTGGGTCAATTTTTACCTTGAAGGGTGGAATATCGTCAAACTTATTATAATCTTCTCGACATGTCCGTCTTGTCCTCTACTCCCACGATGTTTCTTTTTCCCGAAAGAACTATGTGCCGCTTTGGCTCATCGTATGATGTGTCCTCTTGCCTTTCTTTTCTTTTTTTCGGTTTGCTAGACATATCCTTCACATAAAAAACCTGAGCCACTTCACTTGGCTAGGACGAATGGTTCGGTGTCGTACCCAAGATTCTTGAAATCCACTCGTAGTCATTCCGTACTCGCGGGTCTACTCGTACCCCGTCTTTCGGGTTGAACCATTTACACCGGAACAAAGGGACCTTGAAATTAGGTCCATAGTCAAGTTCCCATATCTCCTCTATGTACCCATAATATGTGACCTTGTTCCCATTGCCATCTTCTCGCATCAAAGCGGACACCACTGTTTTGGTTGGTGCTCTTTTTGTCTTGGGCGAAAGTGTAAAATGTGTTCCCATTAATCTCGTACCCTTGAAAAGTCGATATAGTAGAAGATGGTTGCTTGGCCAACAAGTACAGGCTGCTCGTCATCGGTGACATTCATGAGACGTGTTTGCAACCAACCGCCGAAAGTCTTCATGTGTTCTCCATCAATCCAATCTTCACGTTGCTCCGGGTATTTAGAGCGTAAGATCTTCTTGTGTTCCTCTTTGTACGGAGCCACCAAGATGGAATTAAGTAGAACTGTGTAGTGTGCTTGAGTGAAAGAATGTCCGTCCATACACGTTGCTGATTTCTTTCCTAGCGTGCCTTTTCCACACAGTCTCCCCTCATAGCGCGATTCAGGAACACCGATCGGCTTAAGGTCGAGAATAAAGTCAACACAAAACTCAATGACCTCCTCTCGTTCCATAGCCCTTGGAGATGCTTCCTTCTGGCCTAGCACGGTTATGAACGTACTTCTTTAAGACTCCCATGAATCTCTCAAAGGGGAACATGTTGTGTAGAAATACAGGACCGAGAACGCCAATCTCTTCGACCGGGTGAACTAGGAGATGTGTCATAATATTGAAGAAGGATGGTGGGAACACCAACTCGAAGCCGACTAGACATTGGACCACATCCTTCCGTAAATTTTGTAGAGTAAGTGGATTGATCACCTTCTGAGAAATTGCATTGAGGAACGCACATAGCTTCACAATGGGTACTCGAACATTTTCCGGCAGAAGCCCCCTCAATGCAACCGGAAGTAATTGTGTCATAATCACGTGGCAGGCATGAGACTTTAGGTTTTGAAACTTTTTCTCCGACATGTTTATTATTCCCTTTATATTCGACGAGAAGCCAGACGGGACCGTGATGCTACTCAGGACTTCAAAAAAGATCTCCTTCTCCTCTTTGGTAAGAGCATAGCCGGCGGGACCTTGATACTTCTCTCGGATTCAGGTTGTTTCCTTCGTGGATACTTTGCTCGGTCCTGCCGTGCATCCGGTGTATCTTTTGTCTTCCCATACACGCCCAAGAAGTTTAGCAGGTTCACGCAAAGATTTTTCGTCACGTGCATCACGTCGATTGCAGAGTGAACCTCTAAGAATTTCCAATAGGGTAGCTCCCAAAATATCGACTTCTTCTTCCACATGGGTACGTGTCCGTCAACATCATGCGGAACGGATTGTCCGCCGGGACCCTTTCCAAAGATCACTTCTAAATCCTTGACCATATCATATATAACTTCCCCATTAGGGCGGGTAGGCTTGGTTCGGTTATCTGCCTCACCTCCGAAATGCTTTCCTCTCTTTCTTACGTGATGTTGTTTTGGAAGAAATCGACGATGCCCCGTGTACACATTCTTGTTTCCCAAATAAATACTATCAGTCTCACCTAAACAAGTGTGTGCATGCATTGTATCCCTTGTTTGACTCGCCCTGAAATGTTACCAAGAGCAGGCCAATCATTGATGGTTACAAATAACAACGCTCGTAGGTTAAATTCCTTTTGTTCGTGCTCATCCCACACAGGTACACCTTCGTCACGCCACAACTCTAAAAGTTCTTCAACCAATGGCCTCGGGTACACATCAATGTCGTTGCCGGGTTGCTTCGGGCCCCGGATGAGCACCGGCATCATAATGAACTTCCGCTTCATGCACAACCAAGGAGGAAGGTTATAGATACATAGAGTCACCGGCCAGGTGCTATGACTGGAGCTCGCTCCCGAAAGGATTAAAGCCATCCGTACTTAGACCAAATCTTAAGTTCCTTGCGTCATCCGAAAATGACTTGAACTCTCTGTCGATTTTTCTCCACCGCGACCCGTCAGCGGGGTGTCTCAAGCATCACATCTTTCTTACGGTCCTCTTTGTGCCATCGCAACAACTTGGCATGCTCTTTGTTCCGGAACAAACGTTTCAACCGTGGTATTATAGGAGCATACCACATCACCTTCGCAGGAACCCTCTTCCCGGGGGTGGACTCACCCTCAACATCGCCGGGGTCATCTCGCCCGATCTTATACCTCAATGCAGTACATACCGGGCATGCATTCAAATTCTCGTACTCCCCGCGGTAGAGGATGCGGTCATTGATGCATGCATGTATCTTCCGCACCTCTAATCCTAGAGGGCAGTACAACCTTCTTTGCTTCGTACGTGCTAGAGGGCAACACGTTCTCCCCGGAAGCATCTTCTTTATTATTTTCAGCAACTTTTCAAATCCCTTGTCGAAGTACCATTCTCTCGCCTTCCATCGCAGCAATTCCAGCGTGGTACCCAGCTTTTTCTCGACCATTTTCGCAATTTGGGTACAACAGTTTGTTGTGATCCTCTAACATTTTCTCCAACTTCAACCTCTCCTTTTCATTTCCGCAGTTCATCTTCGCATCAAGAATGGCCCGACCCAAATCGTCATCCGGGTCATCAAAAATCGGCTCATCGAAAATGAGCTCTTCTTCAGCTTCGTCTTCCCCCATTCTACTACCACCGTCTTCAGTGAATAAGCTGGGATAGTTGTCACTATCCTCTTCTTCTTCGTTGTCTTCCAATATAACCCCTCTTTCTCCGTGCTTGGTCCAACAATTATAGCTGGGCATGAAACCATTCTCCAGCAGGTGGACGTGAAGGGTCTTCGAGGTAGAGTAATCCTTCATATTCTTACAGGAACTACATGGACAATACATGAAACCATTCGACTGCCTGTTTGCCTCAGCCACGTTGAGAAAGTAATGCATGCCAGTAATGAACTCGGGATGGCACCGGTCACCGTACATCCATTGTCGACTCATCTCGCATTTTATATGTATATCAAAAATCATTAAGTACACAACATCATGGATATATGAGTGACCAACTTAACTAATATTCAAGTTCATCACATAAAACTAAGTTTTTTTTATAAAAAAGAAGAGGCTCACCGAGGTTGTACGGTGCCGGCTAGGGGACGACGCTAGCGATCGACGGCGGTGAGGACGGGGATGATACTAATTAAAACCTACAAAATATACCATAATTTCAGCTCAAATTGATTATAAAAAAGTAAAATCCCTAACTTAGGCATTTCATCAAACACCTTGCTAGCACTAGAAAAATAGTACGAGTTAAACTACCAAAGAAATGAGCTAAATTAGGAACGCCGGAAGAAAGGATGATATTGCTAACCCTTGGATAGATGGAGGTCGTTAATCTTGTTAAAATGGTGGAGAAAAATAAAGATTATTGGAGTGTGAGAGGTGGAGAAAAATTTAGATTGTGAGGAAGAAGAGAAAAATGAGAGCCAGCAGGGGGCTCGGGACGATCTGGGCGATTTTGATATGCCTGGGGACCCTTTCGTACCGGTTCGTGTTACGAACCGGTACCAAAGGTCCAGCCCGGGCCCCACCACGCGTCTGAATTTTGGCCGAAGACCTTTCGTACCGGTTCCTAACACGAACCGGTACGAAAGCTCCTAACGAACCGGTACCAAATCTCCTCGCCCGCCAGAGCCATTCAACCGGTATAGATAACCCCATTGGTACCGGTTCGTAAGGGAACCGGTACCAATGGCTTAGATGGATGAGAGGTTTTCTACTAGTGTCTCCAATCCATCTTAATCAGTATCAGGTACTTTCGCATCATTTGCCTAAAACAGAAAGAACTTACTCTAATGAATTGTCTCCAATTTCCATTCGATAAACTTCTGACCTAAAGGAATCACTACTACTCCCTCCATCCTACAAAACATGTCGGAGATTTGTCCAAATTAAGATGCATCTAGACACTAAATAGCATCTAGATCCATCCAAATTTTGGCAAATCTCAGACATGTTTCATGGGACAGAGGGAGTACTAATAACTCGAACCTCGTGGTTGGGAGATAACCTTCGTACCGATTCAACGGTTATAGTAGCCAATTCACCAAGTGTTTCTTGTGTCATTGTAGGAAGATGCTGGACTAACATTCTTAGTTTAGAAAGAACTTCTCTATGATGATGCAACTTGTCATCAATGGAATTGTTAGCAAAATTCGGTATGCAATATTGACTTATAGGAAAACAATCCAATCGTCACAAGAATTTGAAAAATATCGACGCTAGTTCCCTGTGTGGCTCGAATTGCTCCTCTTGGTGAATATGCAACCAGGGGTCACGTCGTGAAGTCACATCCCCAGCTCCATTCGATGCACAACAACAATCATAAGAGACTACCGAAGGACGAGCATAATGCTTTGTGAGTGCATGGCAGTGTGGAAATAGGAGGCCACTCACAATGCTCCACCCAAAAGGACATATTTGCCCCTAAGTGGGTTCCGATGAAGTTGACACTGTAATTAGGAGAGTAATGCAACCTACAATGAGCCTCGATCTAGCCTAGGGTATATTTCCCACTATAATTATCAGATGGAATCCGGATGGGCACAATGTGGATATAATGACCACATTTTGAGAAAGGATGTAACCCCTTATTCTTCTTCGAAGGGGTAAGGTTGGCTAAGCTTACAGGTCTCTGCACCCAAACTCAATCCTGTCTAGGAAAAGAAAGAGGAGATCCAAATCTAGAATCATACAAAACTAAAAGTGATTCCCCCTTGAGTTCATCACGATACTTTTAATCCGGAAGTATCCACCATGTGAATTCTTGCTCCGAGAAGTTTTCGAGGGTTTGGAGATCACCGAAAGACCTATCGCTAGTTAGTGAGCTTCTAATTCCTAGAGGAGACTCAAAGATAATAAGGTGAGCCTTCAGTGGTGTTTGGGGGTCCTTCGAAGCAACCCCACGCCTCTACAACAATGATTTTCAATTTGATGGGTTCGTAGAAAACGAAAAATCTACCATAAGAACTAACCAAAACCAAGATATAATCTATTAGATGGAAGAAATGAGATAGATATAGAGTCACCCTTAAAGACCGAAAGCGTTAACGAGATCTAATCCCATGGATGATGTAGTAGTTCTCTTGACAATCTCACGATCGCGTAGACGATCCTTCCGATGTTGCAACCGGGCAACACCCCCGAAATCGGGCACACATACGGTGTTGATGACGGCGTCCTCTCCCCATTCCAGCGCAACAGCGGATGTAATAGGTTATCCGGAAATGCCAGGAACACAACATCGTGGTGGTGATGGAGGAGGGGAATTCATGCAGGGCTTCACCCTTGCGTATGAGTAGATATAGAGAGGAGGAGAGGTGGTGGCTAGGGTTAGGGGAAGGGTGGCCAACACTCATACCCCTCCACTCCGGGAGGTGCGGCTAGGGTCTGCCTTGGCCCCTCCTCCACCTAGGGCTGACACATGGGGGGCATCTTCCCCCCAAGTTAATCCCCCTTTTCTTGGGATTCAATCTTATCCCTTGTGGGGGTAGCCTGCTGGGCCTTGAGGCAAAGTGTGACTGGCCAATGTGGGCTAGGCTGCACCCCCTCGCCTTATGTGGCCCTCCCCGGGATAGTGGGCCCACTATGGTCCATCAAGGAACCTTCTAGAAACCCTCCGATGCGACACAACAAAATTCCAAACTTTTCACAAACCCGGAAAGAGACATCCCATATATGAATCTTATTCCTCGAGCTATTCTGTACCTCCTCGTGATGCCTTGGATCCAATCCAAGACTCCGAACCGTATTTGGTCTCCAACTCATATTCATGTATTTACCCTAAGCATCAACTAACCTTAAGTGTGGCACCCTAGGATTCCCGAATGATGCAGACATGATCGAGAAACCTCTCCAATCAATAGCCAACAGCGGATCTGAGATCCGTCACGAATCCTACATATTCAATGGTGACCTTGTGATCGAATGAACCATAAACGTTGTGACCAATTCCCTTTGTTCTCGCAATACATTACTTTTCCAAGATCGAGTCGTCGGTATCATCTATACCTAGTTCGGTCTTGTTACTAATAAGTACTCTCGTGATATTATATCCCCGTGATCTAGTAATGTGCTTACAAGCTTAGTGTATGTGATTTCACCGAGAGGGCCCCGAGTATATTTCTCTGTCATTTGGAGGGACAAATCTCACTCTTGATCCATGAGCCTCAACTATCACTTTCAGAATACCCAATGCCACATTTATAATCACCTTGTTACGGTGTGAAATTTTATGTCATCAAAGAACTCCTCAAGTGTTAGTGATTACATGATCTCATAGTAATGATTCGATCTTATTGCTATGCTTACATTGGGTGTATGTACATCATATTATTCTTCTAATGACATGATCCCGTTATTAAAAACATCCACTATTCATGATCAGAAAACCTTGATCATCATTTAGTAAACGAGCTAGTTAAACGAGAGGCTTACTAGGGACTCTGGTTTGTTTATAAGACACGCGTGTAGTAGCGTTCCGGTTAATATAATTATAGCATAAGAAATAAACATTTATCATAAACACAAATATATTATAATAAAAACTTTATTATTCCCTCTCAGACATATCTCGAACACTCTCCCACAAAAACATTTATCATAAATCGTCGTCTCTGCGTGCCTTAGTTATTCCTATCGAAATTATTTTACTTGTGATTTTATCTTGAGGTAGACTTCGGGCTTTAAGTTATTTAGCATCATATAGGTAGCTTTCATATATTTGCATTAGGATCACATTTGTCATCCTCAAAGCCTAGATTCTTGTGAAGAAAACAATAAATTTTATAGAAACATATTCACTCTCCTCTAAGTAATCAATCTCAATCCTTGAATTGGTATAAAAAAGATCGCATGACTATTTTTAAGGGATTTACCGCATTACCATTGAGGAATGTGGTAATCAATCTCTATCAAGTAGAGGAGGTGGCACTGAAGTTGTATTCAACCAAAATCTTGATAACATGCATGATGTTAGATTATAAATCTGAACTCAAGGCCTCTATGCAATACTCCATCAAGAAATAAGTAGTCGATGCCATGTCACAATTATCTCTCGGTGGTACTTCGTGCGCTACTCCTGGTGTGGAGATCCTCCTGGAGACCTCCACTCTCACGGTACATCCATGAGGCCTGATGCTCCTTCTTACAATGAGTCTCAGTTTACCAACAGTACCCCTCCAATATTCATGCCTCATATGAACCACTTGATCATAACACATTTTTATTTTTGGAAAACTTCTAGGGAGTCTCAAAGACTTCATAGTTTTTGTGTGGATATATGCATGGGAAGTGGTTCTACACGGGGATACAATCCCGGTGTTCCAAAATAGATTGACACCCAATGAGCATGTTAATTTTCAACTCAATGCCACCGCTCTCAACATGATTTTTTCCGGTGCTCATTATGGCTGAGTCCTCCTCATCAAGCTGGCCAAGGATCTTTGGGATAAGGTCATTGGTATGCATGGCGACACAACAATCATCCGTATAACAATATATGATGTGGCTAAGAGTGACATGAATATGTTCATGATAAGTGATGGAGAATCACTTTAAATTGCATTTTCAATACTTAATGCCCTACGAGTGAAGATTAAAGGCTTTGGATGTGGAAAGATTGATGGTGGATTCAATGTGTAATGGACTCATGAATATCATGTTTCTCCATTTGCACTCACTTAGTTTTTCGTTGTGTCTGGTGGTGATTTATATCTATAGTTTCTGTCACTTTGTGTAACGATGATGACTTCATGCCCTTTGTATGTGGCTTTCTCAGGGTTTTCCAAATTAGCGGGGCAACAATTTTACTATATATGCAACAACACCTTGCCATTCCGGTGTTCCAGAAATAAGGTGAGACATTTTTTTGTTTTTGCTAGTGGACTATGGTAGAGTAGAATGCTTTTTTTTACACAAGCAAGAATATGTGCGCTAATAGATAATTCAGAATCTTAGCCATATATAGTTTCTAGCTCGGAAGGAGAGAACGAGGGGAAAGAGAAGTGAGATGGGAGAGAAAGGCTGACCGGTGACGTGAGGCTGACACCAAGTGAGGTTTGTTAATTTTTCCTAAATTTTGTACCAATTTAGCTGAAATAAAATAATTAATATTTATCCAATAAAATGTTTGTATGATAATTTTCAGGGCATATGCGTGGTTTTTCAATACGATTCTAACAATACTAGTTGGGTACTATATTGTCGAGATATTGTTGTCCAATTTGTTTGGTCAAATTCACCTTGAAATACGTGTGCCCTTTATTCATAGAAACAAAGGTAGCATTCATTTGGTAAAATGTAAACCAAATGGTAATATCTATAAATTATTACATGGTTATTACCACATTGAGAAAATATGCAACTAAGTACAGATGATTGCAGTTAGTACATATACAATTTAAATAAAAAACATAGAAATAAAAGCCCCAGAACTATGTAATCCATGTTAACTGCTTATTGTGTGAGCATGCTAAAATGTCACGAACATTAATATTTTTTTTAATACAAACTGATCAATACATAGTTATTTATATATAAAAGTTGCTAAAGTGACACAAATGAACTCCCCTTTTTATCCGATCAACAATTTAGTTTGCGCCCAACAAAATCATACATCTCTTCTTCATAGGATCAAAGACCCGCGATCTCTTTTAGTACTTGTGAATATTTTATTAATAAGATTTGTGAAGTTATTGATAGCAAAATTTGAAAATATTTTTAAACCAATATTTTTCTTGCAAAATTTACTCACAAGAACGAATTTGACACTTCATAATTGTACGTGGGTATCTCTAGCTCATTATTTTCAATTTTTCAAATTTTAGCATCGAATATGTCTTGATGATGTGACAAGATTTCCTGTAGAATACGAGATCGCTCGTCGATATAAATACATTATTTTACGTATCTTCTATTATGTGAAGGGTGTTTCAATTATATTGGATCATGTATTGCAATAAAAATAATGTGAAATATTAATTATGTTGTCGTAGAAAACAAAATGAGAAAGAAGGTAAAATTTTAATTTATATTCATTTTCATCAAAGTTTCTTCCATCTAAGAACAGAATAAGAAAACCGGTCTTTATATTACTCTGTATGTTCTAGATAGGTGGGCTTTACATTTCAAATATCTCAATAGATGGCACTAGAATAAACACATATCTAGTATATGTAAAATTTTAGGGTGTAGTACATGTGTTTGGTTGAATACAAATGTAACCTTTGTGTTTTATAGAAAAATAAGAACATGTGGTGGTGGTGGTGCAATCTTGTTTGCGTAATTTGTAATCAACTTTTCTGCTCTACTACCCATTAAGTAACTAAAAATATGATTAAGAGTTTAAATTGTCTAGCGTACGCACAACTCAGCCGAAATTTCAACAGCGCATGTCTACATTAGGTTTTGTTTTTTGTTTATAGAATTTGGAATCAAAACATAGCGAAAATAATAATTGTTTGGGGGTTTAGGCATAGTTGAAGTAGAAAACTTAGTTTGGTCGGCAACAACCACAAACGAATAGATATAGGCATATAGCACTCGTACAAATATTCTTGAAAAAATCAATATGAATGCTAATTGTGTCAGCGGAATTTCAATTCAGCATACTTTTGGCACGTTTGCATTGAACATCGATCTTGCCCGTCCTCCCAACAAAGTAACTACGAATAGTGTCATGTTCACGTGGTTACAAATTGTGTGCTTCATTCGGCATGTGATCCACCGCAAAAACTTATATGTTGAAATCCATGCGTAAATTAAGCCTCTGAACTCATAGGTAAAACTAGCAATGGTTAAACTGACCATTCATGATACCCTCTCATTCATTCTGTGTTTCGAATTATTATTTATTTAAGGCAGACTTATTCCTTTTTTTCATTGAGAAATGAAGAGGGGCTGATCATTTAAAATAAAATGCGACTTGGGGGGTAAGAAGCCCTCCAAGCAATTCAATAGATGATATTTGGTGTGTACAGCGAGAGAGCGGGCGCTAGCACTCGAACTCGGGATCTCGCGGGTCACTACAGGTATCAGCACCCGGCAACCATCCAGGCTATGCCTCGGTTCACGGGGGCTGATCATTTCGAAAAAAAAAAGTTGCTTGCCCATCCCTCACACGTTTCGAAAGAAAAGATTTCAAAAGACAGAGATATTCTAACGAGTTGATCATGAGTCACCAAAGAGATCATCACCATTCACAAGCAGCTGCTTGCCCATCCCTCACACGTTTATGGTGAATCACTTCAAAGTTCCTTTTCAAGATTAAATGCCCTACGAGTGAAGATGGCTTTGGACGTGGCAAGATTGATGGTGGATTCAACGTGTAATGGACTCATGAGTATTTAGTTTCTCCATTCACACTTACTTAGTTTGTCGTTGTGTCTGGTGGTGCTTTATATCTATAGTTTCCGTCACTTTGTGTAACGATGAGGACTTCATGCCCTTTCTATGTGGCTTTCGCCGAGTTTTCCAAATTAACATAGCACCAATTTTATTTTGTATGCAGCAACACCTTGCCATTCTGGTGTTTCAAAAATCAGGTGAGGCACTTTTGTTTTTGCTAGTGGACTATCGTAGAGTATATTGCATGATTTTTTACACAAGCAAGAACGTGTGAGGTAATAAATAATTCCAAATCTTAGCCATATATTGTTGGAAATAAGCCGAGAGGCAATAATAAAGTGATCATTATTATATTTTCGTGTTTATGTCAAATGTTTACATCTCATGCTATAATTTTATTAACCGAAAATATTAATACATGTGTGTTTTGTAAATAAGCCGGAGTCGTCCCTAGTAAGCCTCTCGTTTAACTAGCTTGTTGATTAGTCGATGATCGATCAAGGTTTCCTGGTCATGAACATTGGATTTTCTTAATAACATGATTATGTCATTAGAAAAATGATATGATGGACATACACCCACAGTAAGCATAGCAATAAGATCATGTCATCAAGTTCTTTTTTGTTGTAGCCTTCAAATGTATAGTAACCTAATTCTTAGACCATGTGATTGTGTTAATTACTAACACCGGAGGAATGCTTTGATGACATCAAACATCACACCGTAACTGGGTAATTATAAAAGTGGCACTGGGTATTCCGAAGTGATAGGTGAGGCTCATGAATCAAGAATGTTATTTGTCCATCCAAATGACAGAGAGATATACTCTAGACCCTCTCAGTGAGATAACATCTAATTATCTTGCAAGAATGTGACTAGGTCACAATTGATGTAATATCACGGGAAGAATAAAGAGTGCTTATCGGTAACGAGATTGAACTAGTTATAGTTTATACCGACGATCGAATCTCGGATAAATAAAGTATCGTGAGACAAGGGAATTCATCGCAATGTGTATGGTTCATTCGATCATCTTTGAATGTGTAGGAACCATTATGGATCTCCAAGTCTTGTTGTTGATTATTTATCAGAGAGGTGTCTCGATCATGTCTTCATCATTTGCGAACCATAGGGTGACACACTTAAGGTTCGATGTCGCTTATGATAGATACGGGAATGTGGGTTGGAGGCCGAATGTTGTTTGGAGTCTCGAATTGGATCCATGACATCACGAGGAGGTTCATCATAGTCCGCAGAATATGATTCATACATGGGAAGTTACTTTCGGAGTTTCGCAAATTTGGGAATGTTCCGATATTTGACCGGAGGGTTTCTAGAAGGTTCCGGAGCGGCTACCGGTGGGTACAATGACCCGGGAGGGGCCACATAATTTATAGATATTTGTATTTTGTGTACATTTAACCAAATCAAAATATGCAACCAGGTACAAATGAAGTAGTATCAAGGGCTCACCATTTCTTTAGCCCGTGAAACAAGACAATTTGGGCCACAAAAAATCATACATCTCTTCTTCATAGGATCAAGGGCGCACCATCTGTTTTACCACTAATGAATATTTTAGTAGTAAGATTTGTTAAGTTATTGGTAAAAAAATTGAAAATATTTTTAAACCTATATTTCTTCTTGCAGAATTTTCTCACAAGACTTAATTTGGCACTTCTTCAAGGTGGGTATGTCTAGCTAATTAGTTTTAAATTTAAAATTTTAGCATCGTATATGTCTTGATGATGTGATAGAATTTCTTGTAGAATACAATATCCCTAATTGATATAAATACATATTATTTTACTTATTTTCTATTATCTGAACGGTACTTCCAATATATTGGATTGTGTATTGCAATAAAAAATAATTTGATATTTCCTCAAAATAAAAAATTTGAAATATTAATTATGTTGTTATAGAAAAATAGAAATAAGGTAAACCTTTAATATATGTTTACTTTCATCAAATTTCTTTCATATAAGAACAAAATAAGAAAACCCGGTCTTTATATTACTTTGTGTGTTCTAGACAGGTGGGTTTTACATTTTTATGTTTCCACATTGGTATATTTCAAATATCTCAATAGATGGCACTAGAATAAACACATATCTAGTATATGTAAATTTTTAGGGTGTACATGTGTTTGTGTTGGATACAAATGTAACCTTTGTGTTTTATAGAAAAGAAGTACATGTGGTGGTGGTGCGTAATTTTCAATCAACTTTTGCTGCTCTACTACCCATTGATGAGTAACTAAAAATATGATTACAAGTTCAAATTGTCTAGCATGCACACAACTCAGCCGACATTTCAAGAGCGTGTGTCTACATTAGGTTTCAATTTTTTGTTTATAGAATTCAGAATCAAAAGATAGAGAAAATAATAATTGTTTGGGGTTTAGGCATAGTTGAAGTAGAAAACTTAGTTTGGTCGGCAACAACCACAGACGAATGGATATAGCACTCGTCCAAATATTCTTGAAACAATCAATATGAATGCTAATTGTGTCGGTGGAATTTCAAATTTAGCCTATTTTTGGCACGCTTGCATTGAACATCGATCTTGCCCGTCCTCCCAACTAAGTAACTATGGATAGTATCATGTTCACGTGGTTACAAATTGCGTGTTTCATTTGGTATGTGATCCGCCGCAATGGCTTATATGTTGAAATCCATGTGTAAATTAAACTCATAGGCAAAAGTAGCAATAGTTAAACCGACCATTCATGATATTTTCTCATTTCTCCTCTATTTCAAATTATTATTTAAGAGGGACTTCTTCCTTTTTTCATTCAGAAATGAAGGAGTGGCTGATCATTTCGAAAGAAAAGATTTCAAAAGACAGAGATATTCTAGCCAGTTGATGACGAGTCACCAAAGATCATCACCTTCACAAGCAGCGGCTTGCCCATCCCTCGTGGGCCCAACGGGAAATCCAAACGGCGTGACAGCCCGCCCAATAGCATTCTGCCTCTCCGGATTCCGCGCGCCCGGCCAGCCAATCAGCTTCAAGATAACCTTCTTCCACGGGCCCCACCGCTCCTCACACCCACTCCCGTGACGCCACGTAGTTGCAAAGTCACTGTCGGGCCCACTGTCGTGTTTTTTTGCCCGAATCAAACCTAACACAAGCCCACGGGCGCTGAACCGTGGGCCCGAGGTCTCGATCAGGGCGCGCGATTTAATAGAGGAAAAGGGCCTCGGAGCTCACCCCGGCACTGTTCTGTCTGAGTTGAGCGCTCGCTTAACTCACACTAGAACGGCGGCAGGGCTTCACGGCGCGAGCTTGTCAGTCGAGTCTTGTGTAATCGTGCTCGACGCGATGA
Source organism: Lolium rigidum (assembly GCF_022539505.1). Taxonomy (NCBI): domain Eukaryota; kingdom Viridiplantae; phylum Streptophyta; class Magnoliopsida; order Poales; family Poaceae; genus Lolium; species Lolium rigidum. Next base: position 351,380,255 of record NC_061510.1, read on the forward strand.
CGAACGCCGGCGCGGCGGCGCTCGGGGCGCGCACGGCCCGCGCCTGCGACGGCTGCATGCGGCGGCGGGCGCGGTGGCACTGCGCGGCCGACGACGCCTACCTGTGCCAGGCATGCGACGCCTCCGTCCACTCGGCCAACCCGCTGGCGCGGCGGCACCACCGGGTGCGCCTCTCCTCGGCCTCGTCGTCCACCTCCTCCTCCCTTCCGCGCGTCGACCCCGACGACCCCGCGTGGGTGCACGGGCTCAAGCGCCGGCCGCGCACGCCGCGGTCCAAGCCCGGGGTGACGAGCAAGCACGACGCGCCCGCCCCCGCGGTGGCGGTGCCCGATCTCGAGGCGGAGGATTCCGGGTCCGGCATAGTGGGCGACAACGGCGACGTCCGCGCGGGGGAGGAGGAGGAGGTCTACGACGAGGACCTGCTGTACCGCGTGCCCGTGTTCGACCCCATGCTCGCCGAGCTCTACAACCCCGTGCCGGCCGACGAGGGCGCGGACCTGCTCGAACAGAAGCCCGCCGCCTGCTGCTTCGCGTCGCTTGCCGATCAGCCGTCGGCGGAGTGCGCCTCCGGCCTGGCGGACGGGTTCTCCGGGTTCGACGTCGTGCCGGACATGGAGCTCGCCAGCTTCGCCGCCGACATGGAGAGCCTGCTCATGGGAGGGGTCGAGGAAGGCTTCGACGATCTGCGGTTCTTGGACGAGGAGAAGCCCCACATGAACCTTGACTTCGACATGGACATGGACTTCGATGACCAGACAACCGCGGCGCCGGCGCCGGAGCAACAAGAGGACAGGAAAAGGAAGCGGCCGGACTCGGAGAAGATTCTTAAGCTCGACTACGAGGGGGTCATCGACTCGTGGGCCCGTGACGGCGGCTCGCCGTGGTTCCACGGCGAGCGCCCTCAATTCGATCCGAATGATTCCTGGCTGGACCTCACGGTAAATAAAACCGCCGGCCCTTGTTCCGACAGTGCTGCTATCACTTCTATTCTAAATAGACCTGAATTGTGGGCTAATTAAGCTCCGTTGCTTTGCATGGACAGGCCGGTAGCCGGGGATTCGGACTTGGCGCGGCGGTGACGCCGGTGACGGGCGGCGAGCGGGAGGCCCGGGTGTCGCGGTACCGTGAGAAGCGGCGGACGCGGCTGTTCGCCAAGAAGATCCGGTACGAGGTGCGCAAGCTCAACGCCGAGAAGCGGCCGCGGATGAAGGGCCGGTTCGTCAAGCGCACCGCGCTGCCTCCGCTGCCGCCGCGGCCGCCGATGATGGTCGTCGCGCCCCACGGCCACGGCGGGGCGCACGGGCGCTTCCGTTTTTGAAAGCAAGCGCTCCATCCATCGTCCGTGGATGCAGCTGCATGCATGCCTGTGCATGCATCCTCGCCGCTGCTTGAATGATCTGCTAATAAATACTTCACGTATGTAGATGTTCTCTTCTCTTAGTTACTTTCAAAATTGGGAGTGTAGCGTTAGTTTTTAAGCAGAATCCTGTGTGAATTAGGACGCCCTCACTACGTACTCTGAATATACTTGCAGCATTTCATGTGCAAAGTTATACTAGCCTGATTAAATATGTATTTGTACATAGGGAATTAGGGATCCCTTGTATTTGTATATATGGTTAGGTTTGGTATTTTCGTCTTTTCGTAAGAAAGATGCACTACTGTATTTATTGATCTCACAACATTGAAGTACATTAGTACTTATTACTACGGAGTAGTTCACATACGATAGGGTTAAGATTCGAAGGTCTTGTAAGCAGATGAAGGTGATCGAAAGACGAGGGCCTAGCTAGTTGTCACTTGTATGTCGACCCGTCCCTTCCATTCTGTGTTGGGTTAGCCTCCATCGCGGGGCACAACCACAATGTGCTTGATGCTACCAATCTCATATTTACATGGTTGTCTAGAAAAGTAAGGTTAGATGTTAACTTTCTTCTTCTTTCAATCAAAAACTTCTACTCCCTCCATGTGGTAGTAACATCTTATATTATGGGACGGATGGAGTACCTTTTATGTGATTTTTTGCATGGTGAATTGGTGATACTCTTTATTTTTTGAGGCAAATTTGACTAACGATTGGATCAACCAAATATGAGTTACATGTCATTTAAAACTATATCATGGATGCACATTTCAATGAATTTTCCAGTGGTACATTTTGTAATGACATATAACTTATATTTAGTTGAATAAATCATTAGTCAAAGTTTGACACATAAAACGTTGTGAACTTGTATTCATGAACCAAATATGGACTTGTTTGCTAGCTTCATAACTATTACCTCCTATCGGTTTTAATTGACGCGAAATTATTCACTGCATGCATACGAGTAGGGTGGTGCTGCGTTAATTAAAACCGATCGGAGGGAGTAGTACATACTAACTATGAGAAGAAAAGGCATGCCAATCATGACTTAAAGATTTTTGGTTAATTTACACTTACATACAGTTGTGCATGGGCAGCCTGGCCCGGCTCGGGCCTGATTGTTTAGCCCGAATGTCGGGCCGGGCCAGGCTTGGGCTTGCATTTCGGGCTGGGCTCGGGCCTGATTTTTGAGCCCGAATGTCAGGCCGGGCCAGGCTTGGGCTTGCATTTTTCGCGATTTAGGTAAGGTTCGGGCCGGGTTTTTGCCAGTTTGGGCCGGGTTCAGCCTTGACATTTTAGCTTCTGGCTTTTGCGGGCTTGACATAAAGTAATTGGAGATCTGGTATTTGTTTCGTTGAGACAATTATGTAGGAGTATTAGAATTTGCAAACTAGATCTTTGGATGCTCCACTTAGCTCTGCAGGAATTTGAGAAGGGTGAGCTAGGTTCACTAGAAGGCCTGCAGAAAATTTGCATGAGGCTTAAGCTTGTATGTTAGTTACAATTCTTTCGTTTTTTATATTCATGTGTTTCGTCATTACGATTTCCGCAAACCTCATTCATCTAATTATAAGGGCATCCATAAGAGAAAAAAAGACTAAGAGTCGCCTGTATAATTGGAGTGGGCTTACAGATGACGCATTACCTTGCGTGATTGTAGTTCTCATCATAATTGTTTTGTTGAGATAATTATATTCTCTTCGGTTCATATTACTTATTTGACTTAACTTTATCTAGATACAGATATATCTAGTCAACAAACGTGTCTATAAGTTAACTAATTTGGATCGGAGGGAGGCGTCTTGATACATCATCAGTATCTAAATTTGCAAAACTAGCTTTGGATGCTCCTTTTGAACAAGAAAAATGACATAGGTTCACGCGAGGCGTGCAGAAAATTTGCATGAGGTTTAAGCGCATGTGATTTCTTCCAAACTTTAATATCCCTATATTTGAGTTATTCGGTAGGATTTCTGCACATTAACCTAATTATGGGCATCCATAAGAGAGAAATCTAAGAATTGAAGAAATGCAATTTTGATCTGGGGTGCATATGCAAAACAAATTTTCTAATGTTCAAAAATTTAGGAAAAAATATTTGCTCATGTACCTCAATATTATATGTGCTCACGTAATTTTTGTTATGAGATACCGACATTTTTCATGGTCTGTGCAAAAAAAAGAAAAAAATAAGCCTCGTGAAAAGGCTTATTTTACCACTAAAGTTTGTCTTTTTCACAGAGGCCGCCCAAAATGTCAGTTTTTCTTGGAATAACTTTGTAATCGCATATGATGTGAAGATGTACATGCAACATTTTCCATTGTAATTTTCTGAAATTTTAAAATGTGTTCAAAACGTATTTGAAATAAAGGGAGCATTTGCACCCAGAGCCAAACTGCCTTGTCCAGTCTTATAAATTTTTTAAAAACACCATTAGTATAGACTATATAAATATAACTACGAAAAGTAGTTATACATATATTGTCATTGATTCTTTGTTTAGTAAAAGTTTAAAGTTTGCGTCTTCTCTAATTGGGTCAGGTCTGATCCCATGACAACACATTTAAATGTTGTCCAGGTTTCTCTCTTCGAGCAGAGCTACTTTGTTCTCACCTTCCAGACTTTTCAGCGATATGCACATGCTAATATACCAACGTGCCACCGGACCAACATTCGAGAACCACTTGCTTGCAAGGTTCAAACCTTAACGTGACATAATAGATTCGATCTTGTTTGCGTTGGCACTATTACTATTAGGGCATCTCCAGCGGCGCGACGCAAATGGTCGCTGAGCGACCGTTTTCGTCCGCCGTAACCGGAAATGCGTCTGGGCCCTGCTCCAGCGGGGCGACGCAAAGTGACCGGCCCGTCCGCGGAGACGCAAACCTGGCCCAAATATGCGCCAGGTTTGCGTCTCCGCGGACGCTTGGCGGACGCGCCGAGCGTTCTCCATTTCTTACCCGGTCCCGCAAGTCAGCGAGAGCAAAATCGACCGCTTCGACCTGATTTCTTTTTTCACCCTCGTTGGTGCCCTAGTGCGACGGCCCCGCCCCAATCCCCGCCGTCCGCCGCAGCGCCGCAGTGCTCGCCGCCGGCACCGTTGTCGCCGCGCGGAGAGCAGAGATCGTACTCGGGGTTGGGGCTCCGGCGCGAACCTGCCGGCTGTTTTCGGGCGAAACGTTGCCGGTTGCGCCGCCCTTCCGCGCCGCCCACGACCTGTTCGACCTATTGCGCCGGTAGGTTTCTTCTCGTTTTTTCGGTGCGATTTGTGCGTGGCCATTGATCAAGAGTTCGTATCGACGCAGATGGACGCGTGGCATATGGTGGAGAAGTTCCGCGCGGAGATCGTTGACTCCTCTTCGGACGACGAGTCCGATCATTCGTCGCACACATTGGCAACTACTGCGGCCTCCATGATCCACGAGTTCACCTCAAACCCGGGGCCGCTGCACCGGGGCTCTGTGAAGGGGCGCTCGAAAAACCTGCCGCGCAACAGAGTGGCAGGGCAGGCCCGCCTCCACAAGGACTACTTCCACCTCACCAATCCGATCTATCCGGAAAAATTGTTCCGGCGCCGATACAGGATGTTAAGGGACCTGTTCTTGGTCATTCTACGGGGCGTCAGGAACTACGACCCCTACTTCCAATGCAGGCCCGATGCAACAGGTGCGCTAGGCTTCACCTCCTACCAAAAATGCTCGCGGCTATTCGCATGCTCTCATATGGAATGGCTGCTGATATATTCGATGAGTATCTTCGAATGGGTGAGAGCACCTGCCTTGAGTCCATGTACGGGTTTTGCCGAGCCGTGATTGCCGTGTTCGGACAGATACTCGTAGGGAGCCAACTCGTTGAGGATACAAGACGCCTCCTATCTATCAACGAGTCTAGAGGCTTCCCAGGAATGATTGGCAGCATAGATTGCATGCACTCGGGAGTGGAAAAACTGTCCATTTGGATGGCGGTGGTCGAGACAACGGGCATGAGGAGGGACGGACTGTCATTCTTGAAGCTCGTCATATCTCAAGATTTATGGATTTGGCATTCATTCTTTGGCATGGCCAGTTCCAACAATGATATCAATGTGTTGCACCGATCACCGGTTTTCGAAAGGCTCATGCAAGGCAAAGCTCCCCGGGTGAGCTATGAGATCAATGGAAATGCATATGACAAGCCATATTATCTTGCCGATGGCATCTACCCCGACCGGGCCACATTGGTGAAGACTCGTCCGTAATCCAAACTCCGAGAAGACGAAGAGGTTTGCCAAGATGCAAGAGGCTTGCAGGAAAGATGTGGAGCGTGGATTTGGTGTGCTCCAAGCTCGGTGGGCAATTGTCCGTCACCCGGCAAGAACATGGTCCCTGAAGACCATGCATGAGGTGATGACATGCTGCGTGATCATGCACAACATGATCGTTGAGAACGAGCGTCCCGATGGCCGCAATGAGAACCAAGTGGGAATTCCAAGGTGAGTTGGTTGCGCCACTTCCTGGAGCTTCATCTTGGCAGGACTATCTACATATGAATGTAGAAGTCACAAACGATACCGTCTCCAAACAGCTGCAGACGGATCTGATTGAGCATCAATGGACCATGGCTGGCCATGAAGATCATACCTAGAGGACTAGTATCTTATTTTCATGTAGACTTTTAAAAATTTAAATGTTATAACTATGACTTCGTTGAAATCCTATTTGTTGTTTCAAAACTTCATATTTGATGCAAACGCAGAAATGTGTCGCGCTACTGGAGCCACCCCAGGGTGCAAACGGACGCGCGGACAAAAACGGTCTGTCTCGCGTCCGCCGCGCGACGCAAACAGACATTTCGGACGTCCGAAATGCGTCGCGCCGCTGGAGATGCCCTTAGTAAGGAGAAAGAAAAGAATGCTCACACGGCCATGCGAGAATACACCAACTAAGAATATAAGTTAGTCTAACAGAGCCACCAACAATAGATACCAGAAAGCCAGTATATTTATAAGAGAAGACTGTCTTCAGTACATTCGTGCATGCCTATGTACTTTCTGAAAGGGAAAAAGATGCCACACCACATACATCTCAAACAAAGAAAGGACTGCTAGCATGCAGAATCTCATAAAGAGATGTCGACATGATGAAATCAAGAAAAAATAAATACGCGGCTAGCAGAAGACAAAGAATTGCATCTGTTGCTCTATTACAAAATGACCTAGTGAAGTGGTGATCTATTAGGCTTTACTAGCTAAGCCTGTCTTTCAGTAGGAAAAAACATGCACTCTCAGTTCTCCCGGTACAATGGGACCGCTCAATGCTTAAACTCTACATGCTGGAGTTAGTGCTACATACAATTGATGTACACGACCATACCATTTACAAAACGAGAAATGAACTATTTCTCAATACCTTGCTGCAAGTATTGAATCAAGTCATACCCTGCGGTGGTCCACTTGTTGTAGGCATCAACACATGTGCGTACCATAAAATTAGCCGCCTCGCGCTCGTTCATCTCTGGATGAAACCGCTTCCGAAGATTAGCAATAGGTTCTCCCCTGCTAAAGCAAGGGAGGCCACTGTCCACCATCAACTGCACTGTAGTTACAATGCCATTCATGTGTCTCCTTCCGGCTAGGTATCCTTTGACACACAATCTGAATGCATAATTTTTTAATCAGAACAGCACGATGCAAGGTGAAAGGCCAGGGCAGTCCATGGATTCATAAGAATTATACTCCATAAACAGGTCAGTATTGTCTCCCAAACATCGACAGAAAGTTTTCGAGCGTGAACAATCAGGTTGCCCATTGCCCTCTCCCTCACATGTACTCCCTCCGTTCTTTTTTAATTGACTCGGATTTAGTATAAGTTTGTACTAAATTCGAGTCAATTAAAAAGGAACGGAGGGAGTAATAATAAGCAAATATAAGGATAGTAACAGTATGCACAGCTTTATGTACAAAAGGCCCAACACCTTTCTTCTCGCCCTAGTTTTTTACGCATAATTTTATGCATTAAATTTATTAACTTGTTTTTGCCCCCACATTTCTGTGCATAATTTTATCTAAAAAGGTCCCAAGTTTTTCTGTTCCTACATTGCCTCTAGCTCTCTCACCCTTATTTTGTACTAGATGGTGTGAAATAAGTGTACCAATATTGCATACATTGCAAACACATGTATTAAAGAGTCAATCTCACATTTCAGTACAACTGTGAAAAAAAATACGAACCTGAGAAACTGATTCCAGGTGTCACTCTTCATAGTCCCAGATGGATCAAGCAATTGAGTCATCTCATGGCTTAGCTTGAAGTGTGCACTCTCAAACCCCATGTTACCCCCAGGTGAAATCTCCAAAATAAATCCAAAATCAATATGAACTAGTCTCCCATGGCTGCATAAGCAAGGTGATGGTTAAGTTGTAATTCCAGCTTTACTTGGTCAATTAAAGATAGGGGACTAAGTAAAAACCTATCAAACAGAAGATTGCCATTATGCCGATCCTTTGGTTGAAGAAGCAGACTGGCAACGGCATATCCAGCACTACTAACCATAAACATTTCACGCGCAGTTTCAAAAGCAGGTGAGCCTACAGGGCCATAATCTTGCTGAAATATCTCTAATAACCCACCATCAGTTGTTTCACCCATTTGATTTCTACTCCGAGTATTTGGGACCACCTACAGCATGCTCAGATTAAGATAACATACAGGAAACCAACAAAACAGCCAATACTAACACAGGAGTATACAATGATTAGTCGTAAAAACTACTACTTGTTGACTTAATTCGTTGCTAAAGTTTCATAAAATTGCTACACTGATGTGTTCAAAATATATGAGACCGACTCATTGCAGTACATGTGCAATCAACGTTTCCTAACATACACAAGAATAAGATCACTAGAATACACTCAAAATAATGATATTAAGATTCTATGATACTTTTTTTCATACTTTAACAAATATTAATGGCCAAAACTAATTCTTCAAGACTGCAATGTCCAAAACAACATATGATTCGAACTGACGTGTTTATATAATATTTTTAATTAAGTTAATATACAGTATAACATAAAAGACATACCCACAATAATATTCACTGATCAATTTAAAGCAGCTCGCACTATCAAGGATATTCTCTTTTAAGATGCCAAGTTACTAGGCCGTTTAACATCAAGGAACTAGAATTTGAAGTATTTAGTGTCCAGCTCACAGAATCTTAGTAGGAAAAAGCGTTTAGTTACACGATTTTCCAAGATACAAAAAAATGAAACAATTGGGGTTACACGCTTACCTCAATTATACCTCGTTCTGGGCCAGTGGGCAAAACACCATAGGGGAAGAGATACAGATTTAATCCGACAGCTTCAAATATGTCCCTTAATAGGGAAATAACCTGGAGGGCAAGCACATCCTGTCTACAATCATCACCAACCTGTCATAGCATAGAAAGTTGCTTGTGTCAACTGTCAAACAAAGGGGGCACTAGAAGATTAACAGGCACAGTGATCAACAGTTACAACATTATCTAAAAGATGTTACAGAACTACAAGTTACAACCTTTTCACGTTCAAATGATAGTTAGAAGTCCTGAACTACAAGTGAAATAAAATGAATTCGACCTCGCTTGTAATTAGTTTGCACTTGATAGTACTTTCTTTACACTTACCATAATGGCTACAATATACGGTTCATGGTGTAAATCACAATGACGTAATTAATGTAGGCCATTTCATCATGTTACCTTTAGCCCAGGTGATAAAAGTACTTTAGCAACGGTAAGAGTCTATTTTACTAACTGACATGTCATAAATTATTACTGTCTGTTGCCAGCAGAATAAACGGGAGAATGAGCCATGTTGATAGCTAGTTTTTAGTTAACAAAACCACGACAGCAGCACAAAAAGGCTTCCATCAAGCATAAAAAGTAAATTTTGTACAGCTGCATCCAGAAAACGCGTGTTTCAGGCGGACTTGCACACTTGTATTCATCGCTGTGACTTTTTCTACTTAGAGAAAATTTGTTGTGATTTACAGGATAAGCAGGTATGCACATAGAAGTACTCAAGTAGCAATGAAATAAAATTAAAAATGAAAGATTATCAGCAGTGAACAAAATGTGACTGAAACGTGAGGGGAACTTTCATTGATAACTGATGTCCCCAATTCGGAAAATGCCCACCTGATTTTGTAGAGGTGAATATGTTTTCTCAGGTCAAGCAAGGTTTTTATACCTCAACCGATTTAGCACACTTTTTTCCTAACTTTGAGCTGTATGTTTTTGTATTGTTGGCAGAATGTAAGACCACAAAACAAAACTGTAAAATTCCTGCAGGAGCCTCTAATCATATATGAGAAGACCATTCCCAACAGCCCCATCCTATGGAGTGGTAACTATGACTAAGTCATGAACTCTATTTTTTAATTAAGCCTGTCATCCACTTATGACACAATTTAAAATATCTACGTAAAAGCCTTTCAGGTCCTTGCTGCGAAGACACGAACACAGCGGTTTAAAGCCTTGACATGAAGTCAGAAATCTCCTTCTATGTAAAGAAATGTGACTTGAGGTTTACATTTCCATATAAGATAAATGCAGATGACCCAGATCTACTGGTTACAACCCATGAAAGACATTATTTGTGCAGACTGTACTGCAAGACAAAACATTATTTACCTTAAAAATGCAAGCCTGTGGCTTTACATCATTTGGGTTCCCATCACGATCAATCACATTAAAAGTAATCATTATTGGAACTTTTGCGGCAGACTGGAGAGGAATACCGCTGTCCAATTGTATGCCCCGTACTAATTTGTTTGTTGCAGTTGGTAAATAGAGGTCATCACCTGGAATAGTAATCTTCTCCAGCTCCCTGCATGAAGAATTCACAGTGACGAGTTCAAGAGAACAGAATTTCAGATGAGAACAGTAAAGCTGTATTAGTTGTTCTTAGTTCTTCAACAAAACGCAAGAACGATTTTCCTATAATTACCTTCTAATGCCAGCTCTTCGCTCTTCCTTGGGAACAGGGAAAAGAACACCAGAAATCGAGGTGACCTGGTCAAAAAAATCGAACTCCTTTTCAAATATGTCCCGAGCTTCCGGAGTGAAACCGTCAACAATTTTCTGCCTAACAGCAGGAAGCAAGGATTGGAATGCACTGGTCTGAAAAAAAAGGGAAATGTAAACATTATTATACACATGACCTTAAAGTTCGCAACATTAGTTAACAACCAAATACTGGAATGCTTTCGTAAAACAGTGCTCATCACTACAACTAAGTTACAAGATAAGAAATAGCAAAGCCAATATTTTAGTCAAAAAAGTATCAGATTGAAAGGGCAACTGACATAGACATAGAATCTCATGATCACACCTACTGTCAGTCTGAATGTAAATATGTAATATGGAATTCTTTCCATAAACACTAAAATTGCACAATTTAACTGTTCAATCCGTCAGTTATTCACTCGTACCAATGGCTTTAAGTTCACCAATGATGTTAGTTAAATTTCATCAAGTGCACGAGTCTAAAGTAAACAAGCATATGCAGGCCCTTCATAAAAATATACAGGTGACTTATCAAGCAAGCATAAAAAAATTGGGTCTTGTACCTTTGGAACCCCTGGTTCCTTTTCATTGTCAGCTTCCTCACATTCCCCCTGCGATTTCAAGTTCACAGAAGAACAAGCAAGTCAGAGAAGAATTTCACAGTAGGAATATGTTAAGAGAATATATACACAAAACCATATTTTCAATTGAAGAAACATAGAGTCGGATAATTATAATATAAAAAATGCAATCTAAATAAATTTCACCTGCAGATGCCATATTAAGATGTGAGCAAATATATTACTTCTTCTAGCAGCTCCAAGCAAGTATCCTTCAACTAATTTCTGATGAGAAGAGGTAAGGAAAAAATGAGAGAATCACATGACTATTTATAAGAAGGCGATATGGATTCTATGAGGAATGATAAATTAGATTGAATGATTAGTACTTTTTCCTGGTCTGACAGATAGAGTAAACACAGATAAAAGAAATTCTCACCCCATCATCGTATCTGAGAGACTGTACCAACTGTGGCATAAAAAAGGTGACAGTCTCAGGTGGGTAAGTCTCCATGACACGAAGGACATATGCCATAACACGGGGATGTCCTTTATAAGGAGAGGTAAAAAACTCCAATGCCTGCGTAACAGAACACGGAGCCCAGTGCGGGAGTTGCTGTAACAGTGCAGAATTTTCGTCCACTGCCTTTGGAGTGATGAAAAAAGGTAATGCTTCAGGAATTGTACGAAGCTCCAGTATGTGCGTCTGCAGAGACAAAAGAATGATAAGATACAGCAACATGTGTCACCCTTTGTCACTGGAACTGAAAAGTTGGAAAGATTTAAAAGATGCTCAATGCAGAATCAAGCAACATTAAACACTTCATTTATTGGTCACATGAGTTGAAGCAGAAGCTATATACTGTGAGAGCATCCACTGGTTACAAAGTTCCAGATTTAAAGAAATATTTATTGAAACTGAATATGTGATCGACGGCTCAAGTGGTCTGACCGCCAGTTCACTGATCCAGCCACTGGGTTCAACAACATATATAAATTATTTTTTTTTCTAATATGATAGAGAAAAATATGGGCTAAGTGCATTTTTTCCTGCAAAAGATAAGCATAATTATTTTGCTTGGTTGGCAACGTTCATCATGAGTAGTGTATTTAGGAAACTTGAGAACATGTTTTCGAATCCAACGGGTTGCATATATTGTTTTCTGCATGGTGGGAGAGTGCACTTGGTCAGACCACTCACTGGTTCTCATGAAGAGGCTGTCTTTCTAGCAAACCAGACCAGAACTGCAGTTCTGGTTGAACCAGTCTGGTCCTAATTTAATAATTAACTGAAAGTAATCTAAACAATGGTAAGATAGTGGCAACAAAATAATAGGCTGAAAATGCTGAGCTTGCAAGCATCACACAGTACACTTTCTTATCCTCAGATGAGATTTTCTCATGCCATTTTTTTCCGAGAAAACACAGAGATCTTTGCATTTCATTTCATTGAAAAGGTAGAGTTTGTAACACGCCTTCTAGGAGGTTTACATTGTTGTTATATTTCTCATGCCATATCAGCATCCAGATCTCACACCCAATGGAAATTGAAATGATAACAGTCCAAACCACCAATACATTTACATTAGTATCATAATTAACAAGACATATAACTGCTAGTTCTTAATTTTACCACGACATGAGAATTTACCTCCATAGCTAAGGCAGTCAACATATCATTTTCACATATCTATCCTTGCACTCTACACTTAAAATATTCAGGGGTATCCGGACTAGCCATTTCTCATCCATTTGGCCTACTACATACTAATAAGACAAAATGCATGTGGGTGAAAGATCATACTGAAGCCTTTAAAATATTTGCAACTCTAGTAAGGCAATTACTAACCTTATTGCATGGCTGTTCTAAATGAACTACTCCATCCGTCCATAAAAGGATGTCAAATGTTTGTCTAAATTCGGATGTATCTATACATTAAAAAGTGTCTAGATACATCTAAATTTAGACAAACTAGCGACATTCTGTTATGGATAGAGGAGGTACATTCATGACTATATTTCCAGTACTACTTTACAATCATTTAAGGTAGAAAGTTATGAAAGAGCTAACATTAAGTTGAAAAATGCACCACAAGATAAATATTACGTTTCATTCGAATATGCCTAGAATTTAAATGAAAAGGTAGAGATATTTCCAAACAGAACTTGAATGTGAAGATAGAAGGTGCCCAATGCAAAACTATATCTGCCTAGAATTTAAATGAAAAGGTAGAGATATTTCCAAACAGAACTTGAATGTGAAGATAGAAGGTGCCCAATGCAAAACTATATCTGAAAAGATAACAGCTATATGCAAGAACAATACCTGTACTAGTTGAGTAATTTCGGATTGCAATGCTGGGTTTGTGGGAAACCTCATAGTCATAGAAAGTGCAATTCGAGGATCAACAGCAAAAGCAGTTCTGGAGTGATCAATCCATTTATCTGAGCTGATTTTGCCACGAAATGTCGACATATCTCTGCACGGATATAATATGCAATGCATGTGAGTTTTAACCAGTAAAACAAATAAGAAACAAAAGATAGTAATATCACAGCAGGAGTAATTACTTTGTGTTTATTGGTTGTGCCCAAACTTCAAGCCTGTCTGCCTCATTCTGAGAAAGCACCAAAAGCAATTGTTTACGCTTTTCCCGTGCAGTTACATAGTTATCCACAGAGCCCCACACCGGGTGGATCTGATCTGCCTGTAACCAAAGGAAAAAACAACAGGGAGAGAAATGTTAAGCTTTTCAGATAGATAACACTCCCTCCGTTTCAAATTACTCCGCACATAAGGTTTAGTCAAAGTCAAGCTCTTTAATGTTGGCCAAGTGATGTTATAAATATCAACTTATACAATACCAAATGTATATAATATGTAAAAGTACATTCTATTATGGTTCTAACAATATTAATTTAATATTGTAAATGTTTCTTTTTTCTATGTAATTAGTCAAAGGTTGTAATATTTGACTCAAACCATATATGCGGAGTGATATGAAACAGACGGAGTAGAAGTGAGTGCCAATCACCCATAAGAGAAACATGCATTACGCATAGCAGCAAATTAGGTCCATGCATTATGTTATCTATTAGTTAGCCACATTCAATAATCCATTGTTATCAACTACTGTAGTTGTATTCAATATTCAATTGGTAGTCATCTGTAAGGAACTCCTAGGTACAGCATATATAGTTTGATTTAAGCAAGAAAATAATGAACTGGAGTCCATGTATCTCCATCTCTATCTCTCCCTGTCTCCGTGGTACGTCTTCCCTCCTACCAAACTTCTCCCTCTCTTCCTCCCAGCAGCTCTCCTCTCTCCATCCCATTACCTTCACTAATCACTATGAAACAGGCCCAAGATACCCTGGACTTATCTACCTGCCAACCATAGTCATCCACCTTTTCATATCACAAGCACAAGACAGCTCAGATATGCATTTCATGTTCTTGAGGTGGGCAGAGAGAAAGAGAGAAGCGGAGACACATGTGGGTCAAATCATACCGTATTAAGTTCGCCATCACGTCCCTGTGACTTCGGACCAGAATCGATAGAACTGGTGGCGCGCTCATTTTGCAGATTGTGGACAAATATTGAAACAGATTGGGCCTCTCTCTGAGCAAAACTTTTGTTTGGAGATTCATAATATTCATGTGCATAAGCAAACCATCCCAAAGCAGCACTGCAAGAAAAGACAAGACGAGCAAACTGTATTAGCAACATAACATAATGGGGGGAAGGGAAAAACAGAAGATACAAACTTGGGACGTAAGCATGCAAGCATAAAAACAAATTTAGATAAACAGGTTTAATAAAGATATAAACAAAGCATATAGAGTACTCAAATGCCTGGAGTGCCCTGATGTTCAAAATAAAATAATTTGAACTTCATAAAGTTTTTGTGTTGACATCATATGTACTCTAAGCAATTTTAGTAACCGTATAGTACTATACACCTTGGGACCAAACCGCCTAAGTACTAAGATAATATATTCAAATTCTGATACTATAAACTATACCTCCAATTCAAGATTTTCCGTAGATTCAGTAACTCATGTTTTGCTTTACCATGACTAAATAACTGCAGCTCTAGCTTACCAAATTGTATCACTTTGCTCCTATAACTCATAAATTATCTTCTCAACTCCCTAACTTGCTAATGTTTGCACGGTTGCTCACAATCTCACTTAATTAACAATATTAAGTGTTATGGCATCTAGCCAACTTGAGGGTCTTATGAGACATCCACTCATCTTTCTCAATCAGCTCTAGCTTACTAAAATGTATCACTTTGCTCCTATAACTCACAAACTATCTTCTCAACTCCCTAACTTGCTAATGTTTGCACGGTTGCTCACAATCTCACTTAATTAACAATATTAAGTGTTATGGCATCTAGCCAACTTGAGGGTCTTAATCTTTCTCAATCTCTCTCTCTCTCCCTCTCACAATTACACCCTCCATTCCCATCAGGCGCTGCTTCCCACCCTTTCCCTCCCCTAAATGATCCTGCCATCCCCCTCGTAACGTGACAAATAAATACTACTTGCACCAAAAATGATTGAAAGATGCAGCACAAATATCCTAAACACAATGAATAACAACATAGTAAGACAAAGAAACTATGTCATGAAATGATTATTACCGGTATACTCTGTCCTCTAACAACTGAAGCCCCATAATACATTTTTGCAAGTTAAACTGAGACTGGCAAGAGCAAAACTTCAGACCAAGGAGCATCGCCGTAAAGAAAGTGCCAGTAGCAGCGGGATGGTGAGAAAAATGATTGGGAGACTTCATTGTCCCTTGCAACATACGGCCTAAAAGTAGAAGTTGTTCAATGCTATCATGGCGAACCACCTGTTTAAATAACACCCACATAAGGTAGATGATTAAAGAACACAACAAGAGAACAACGTAAGTACGTGAACTATCAATCAATCAAACATTAGGCAAAGAGTCAATGCATCTTCATCATATCCTATAGAACATCACAAGGTGACTCTAATTTTGGACAAACAAAATGCAAGCAAGTTATCCTCAATTAGAAACTGAGGATAAAGGATATCATCACAGTTCTATTGCTGTTAGTAAATACAAATATGATATCAAGACATAGTATAACAGCGTTAGCTCATATTGATTATACAGAGGACAAACAACATACTGCTCCTGGGATGTTAACATTCTAGTTCCAAATGAAAACGTACTAGTGCATTAAATGGTAGTAACAGAATTGCTTGGCAAGACGTGGTTTACAAATGCAACGCATGCTGATCCATTTGAAACATATCTTAAAAATGTGCATCTCACAGGCCTGTATAATCTAGCACAATGCTGAGCAGTTTGAAGCATGTCTTAGCGTATTAGTGTAAATCTAGACACTAATTGTGGAGTATATGCTTCTTCCAAGGAGAAGTAGAACCATTTAGACTATTTATTATTTGACACTGATTGGTGTCATATATAGAAGTTCTACACCAGATAAATTACTCTTAAGATTAAAAATATCTTAGGCAGGCAAATAGAAGAACTGCTAAAAATATCACAGGATAAACAAAGAAAAAGTTTGGTGATAACCTCAAACCGATCAATAAAGAAGCCGAGCCAGAGCCTATGGGCAATTATTGCTTCAACTGGGTCCTTTTCTGGTGGTGCCTCAGGCTCACCAGGAATGAGATGTGGCCTCAATTTTGCATCAGGGCCACAGTACTTCATATCAGATGCAAACAAGCCACGTTTTGTATCTATTGTCCACAGCCATGCATCAACAAGTTCTGCGAGCACAAGAGGACCCAAAGAAGGTGCTGCAGAAACTAGCCACGTCCAGATATAAATTCCAGTCTCCATTGCATCAGGGGTAGAAATATAAGCGGGGCACCAGCATAGAAGTCGTATAAGCTGAGAAAACCCTTCCAGATTTGTTCTAGAATCAGATACCTGTGTGTTGCCCATTAGAATACACTCAAAGCCAAGAATTGAAATAACAACAAACAACCTAGGTGTAAACATATTACCATATGATCAAGAAGTAATGCTGTAGCCTGAGAACAAGTTTCACGAAATAACGAATTATCTATTGGTTGTTTCTCCGCCGTAACAACAAAGTCCTGAAGAAGACGAACAAATTTGGACAGAAAAACTTCATCAAATGACTGTGGGGCCTGCCCAGACTGAGGCACACCCATGTTTAAGCCGCCCATAGTACTGAACAGCCTTCTCATACCAGCAATCTCCCCTGCATGGTTACATTTTGCAGTGGCACTCACTACTGCAGTTGACAGTACTTCCAGGGTGATGTCAGGTGCATCTTTTCTCGCTCCTGATGCTGCTGCAGCAGAATCCATAACTGCTGGAACATTAGCAGTTCTGATACCATTCCAATCATTCTTTCCAGTACAGATACGTATCTCAGATAAAAGTGAAACAACATCTGCTGTATGCTGTGTTCGTTGTGCACCACTCGGTTTGCAAAAATTTTCCTAGCAATACAATTATAAATAACATCAATATATCACAAAGAGGGTGGAAAACAAAACCAACAGTATGAACATTATATGCCAGCATAATGGTGCCTCTGGCACAATAAAGAGTTCAAGAAAGGCTGACATAGAATTGTAGTGTTCTGACTAAATGGTGAGCCCTAAAATAATACAGCATTCGCTTCTCACGAGCAAGAATGTAACTTATTTACTACTGAGAAACTAGAATTGAGTATGTGAACTCTGAGATTAGAAACAAAGGAAGGTCACAGGATGATAATATATACAAGGCGAGAGAAAGAAAGATAAAAGAGGCAGCAGGAACCAGGAGAAGCTGACTAACCTAGGATATCTAATAAAGTAAGAAAATGATTTTTCACTCAAAGTAAAAAAAGGATCTATCCAATTCTAAACCTCAACTTTAGCCCGGCAAGAGATCGACAACCTTAATATTTAAATGACGCTGACCATGTCCTAACAACAAATCATGCATCGGCTTCATGCAAATTAAGAACAATGGTGCTCAAAAAGGCCAAATAATATTATATTGACTGAACCTGTATTAGGCCTTGAGTGGTGCATGGCGCATATGAAAGAGCACTTGTAATCCATTCCCTGGCAATCTTCTGATATAGTGAGCGTACACTAGCAACCCAAGCAGGATCACTAACAGGACCAGAAGTCAACTCGTTATGAACAGATATTAGAAGTAAATCCAAGCATGAGGAGTTCCAAAGGACCTGAAAGTTCAGTATTCTAGTGTCATCAGTGTGTCTCAAAACAACACAACTACAGCATTAGAAGACAAATCAAAGCACCTAACCTGTGGAAATTTTTCCTTTAGCTGAGTTAACAACTTAACACTCACATCACGAACAGGTTCATCCCTCTGTGACATGCTCTTTATCAGGAAGCAAGCATGGACGGACAGAGCAGATTCTCTCACATCAGCTTCTACCCCTATGTCAGATATGCGATCGTCCTGGGAACATAAAAGACAATTAATGTGGTGCTCTACAAATAAAATAAAAGTAACGTAATCGCCAGAATAACTACAATGCAAAGTTGATGAATGTAAGAGAATAACTCCATGTTATACTAAAAGATGTGAATCAAATTCCTAATGTATGATGCAACATCTAGAGCAGATTGCAAATATTGGACACAAGATGCAAATAACGTTTGACGCGTCAACCATACTGCCCAAAGGATAACTAAAACATCTATCTGTCAATGCATCAGGCATTTCCTTGTGGGATTCAGATCAAAGTATTAAACAAAGCAGCCAGTTGTGCATCTTTTCTAAGAACTTTGTTATCTCAACAAGAACCCTAGATATGATAACATGCAATTGAAACATAAGGAAATGTAAGTGTGTGGCAAAAGCTTTCAAAGCTGTAACAATGTCGTAGAATGTGTGATTCTCTACAACAGAAAGCTGTGTATCTTTGGTACAAGATCTGAGTTGACACTTGCCACCAGATGGGGAGTAATTTGATTCAACAGAAAACAACAGAGAACATAGAATATGACAGGATACAAAGACAACATAACAAATGATAACGTATTCTCAACAGATTGTGAGTATGAAACATACCAGCCATGACAACATTGTTTCAAAAGCTCTATGCACAACTGCCATCAAACACTGGGATACTGCTGGTGTTAAGTTGGGAGTAAGCAGATACTCGAACACACAACTTAACGCACTATTTGATTTATTCAATGTAGAGGTAGATGAAAGTGTGCCACCGTTGCAACTAAAACGCAATATCTCCAAGAAAGCAACCGCGAGGAGATATGTAGCTTTCACACCTGAAAAAAAAACAAATTAGTTGGATACTTCAATAAAATTCCATTTTCCGTGTGTATCATTCACGTAAATAAAGCCACTCATTTCAAGAGTTCCATGGTTAAATTTGATGGAGAACAATTTTAATTTTCTAGAATCAGATAACAATCTACATAAGCTGTAAAGCACTCAACAGAGAATAAACATTGACCTGAAATTGTACTCATTGCTGCTACCTCAACTCGACCTCCCAAAGCAGCAGCAAGTGCAGTTCTCTGTCCAACAGCAGCCTTTTCATTACCATTGCCACCACGGCTACCTGGATTATGCAGAGCATTTAACTCTAGCTCATCTTCAAGCCATTTCACTGAACTGACAACCTGAAATGTCAAAAGCATACATGACAGAAACGAAGTCATGAGGTAATTCTGAATTTTGATCAGTCAGTATTATATATCATTTAATTTATACAATCCTGTATATCATGATCCTACCAAATACTGGTAGTATCCACAAAATATAATAAAACAGGCCTATTTGTTACTGAAAGTGTTTATTTTCTAAGATTTGCGAAGCATGTAGACAAGAACTATCTTAATTACAACTTTACAGTTCAAGTTTATTCCCGAAACTCCCATATAGTCCTTCCAAACGTAAAACAATATTATCCATACATCTGCCTGAGAAAATATCAATTTGAAATGCAACAATAATATGCGGAGCATAAAGCCCTGTAATAGAGGGTATACAATATACAAACCCCATCTGTCCCCTTTTCCATAAGAAGCTACGCTAAGTAGCAGGAAATGAATTCAGACAAGTTCAAATTCCTAACTGCACAAAAACCATACTATTTTCCCAACTTTATGGTCCCAAAAAGCTTACCAGCGGAGGAGTTCCTTGTGCAATACGTTGCACTGCTACAGACCATTGGCTATTCCACATGTAGGGTCCAGCAACAGCTTGAAGGGCTACAGAGCTCTCCGTTGTGTTTAATGGAGCAGAAGCGGGTTTTGTAGGTGCCTGGTTGTTTTGTATCGGAGGAGCTAACCCAAACAAGACAATATAGAACCACAGGTTGCGAAACAATTTTAATAGAGATGGCTCAACAGAGGACACTGGATCAAAATCTGAACATATTTCAGCAACCGCAGGAAGTAATGGGCCCATCAAATCCGCACCACTCCTACAGTAATGACAATATTACATTAAGCACTGCAGTTAACTTAATTAAGAGAAGTATAAGAGATGAAGTGAAACTGTGTAAAATGAATGACGAGGATATATGGAAAGCAAAAAATACTCCATAGAGCATCAGGTGATAGTGTGATACAGAGTATTACAAATTAGTAGGTGGATATACTGATATACATTGTTGAGCCATTTAACCTTCACTCAGAAAGCTACAGGGTCTAGGCATTTTTATTCAGATTCTTTTCTATTTTCGATGGTGAGGGTCCCTTACAGCTTCTGTCTCAAACTAAAATCCACATAGCACATAAAACATATTTTCCAAACAAAATATCTAGTAACAGTGTATACTCAATGCATAGAATCTAGCAAAATAAATGTAAGCTTTAAACCAGAAAAAAAAAGGGAACTCACAGAAAAGTACAAATGAACAGAGAAAGAAGCTCATAACTGCTCATTCATGTGATGGTTAAATATATCACAATACAACCTCCAAAATAGGTGTTATTTAACTTTAAAACATGTCCAATCTGTCAACTCTAAATTCTCGCAAAAGTTTAGTTTTCAACCCCGAACTCTAAAACTATCCGAGTCAAAGCCCTGGACATACAAGAAAATATGTTGGCACCCAGCAAATATTGTGTACACCATTCAAAGACTCGAAAACTATATACTATTTAAGCTTAGTAATAAGATTGATAGACATCACAAAGCATCTTACCCCCCACTTTTAGATTCAGCAGCTAGCCCCACATCAGAGCATAGCGACAACAGCCTATGACGATAATCAGATCTGAGTTTTGTGCTAGTAAGGTTGGAAGCAACAAGTAAGAAACCTGCAGGAAGAGTCTAGAATTTTGTTGACACGGTTAGCATGGAACATGAATCAAATTACAACTTTGTATGATAGCATAAATTCATTTGACTCATCACAGACCTCTGTTCGCTCAATTGTTGCTTCAGATGGCAATGTGTTGTTCTCTGCAGCTCCTACAGCTTTAGCTTTATCCAAGTAGCTTCTTGTCATCAAGACAATGCTCTCACGATATGATTTTTCAAAACCCAAGCACGCCACACGGGATATTGCATCTAGCAACTGCAGTAGTTTAAACCAATTGATTACCAAAGATGCTTTTGTTTATAGTTGAAACCAATACCATCAAAATAGATTCATGGTTAAGTATGTTCATGAGTAAGAGACAGAACAAGATTACATACTCGTAGACGCAATAAACTTGGAGATGAAGCGTCACCCTCTTCTAGATGTTCAATGAAAAGGGGCAAAACCATGTCTACAACTTCCCATTTTTTCAAGCATACACACAACTCAGCTAGAAGGCGTACTACATTAAGTCGCATCAGCGGAACTGCGTCTTTTCCTTTACCATCCTGCAATAGATTCACACTTACAGTAAATAACCAGCAATTGAAAGTTACTCATGCTACTGTGATACATATCTTTAGTTGCTACAATAAAAAACAGAGTAAGCTCCATGAAGGAAGACTGCCAGCAGCAGGGAAGCTTAAATTTTCTATAGAACGCATTCTTCCAATCAGCTCCATGACTTACAATTTCAGAATGATCCCACCACCCACCCCAACGGTAAATAAAGTAACAGGAGGATTGTAGTCTGCCACATCATGTGTTGGCAACTCTACCTATGAAGAGATGCAACATGTGCTAGCTCTATCGCAAAAGATTCAACTAGTAAAATAGAAAACAAAGACCGCGTAGCTTGGTCTGCTTACTTCTTGGAATTATTCTGATAATATGGGGAATATTGTCTTCATATATAACCTACCAGCACATCATGTGACGACACTGCAAGTTTCAATATGTACCCAAAATATGCAGCATACTTTACTAAGTTCAAATAAATAAGGATGTGTTGTTTTTCGATTCATGTGGTTGGATTAAATTAGTACAATGCTAATCTATTTGTTTGCTTACAGAACTGAAACACCCATGAACCTAAATTTTGGAAGAAAAATGAAACAAAAGAATCAATCCTGGTCCATGAAATAAGTGATTAGAGTTTTACTGCAAACAGACCCTATCATATTTAACTATATCATGAATTCTGGAAGCTCGCTGGATTGTCAGATTTAGCTATATCACGAATCATGGAAGTCATGCAAACCTATGACTAAGGTAAGGTTTGCCTTCTCGTTATTTTTCATCTTAGTAATTAACAGAATCCATGCCATCAGAATATAAGTTTATCTGGTTCACATATTATTATTAATTCCTCCAGTTCAGTAAACAGAGTTGCACCAAAAGCTCAATATCTAGATTGACAACTTTCCACAAGAAAGTGACACCAGAATGTTCATGATCAAAATCGCTTTCCTAATAATAAATCTGCAGCTACTTTTACTACCATACAACCATGAATTTAGTAGTCAAAATTACAAAGTCTGGAGAACACATGCTTAAGTAAAGAAACAATACTAATTTTTGGACTGGGTGAGCACATGGAAAGATGAACTGAAAACGCATAGTTTCAGTATGATCATGTGTCTTCCACAAGTAAAGAAGGCCATGGCCTCATAAAAAAGAATAGAGCATTAATATTAGCTATTCTAACTTGATTTCAGAAGAAAAACAGTCATAAAACAGTACTAATGATGTGTCGTGGAATCTTGAAATCTTCCTAGATTGTATAGCAGATTAAGAGTGCCAAATGCATAATCTTCTAGCTGTTTGTTGAGGTAATGAGGTCGAAATAAATACCTTTTGGTTCTCATTTCAATGTGTTGGCATAGTAACTCGCTATACAATACTAAATCATTATATGTGACCTACAGATGCTGAGTGGCAACAATTTTAAATATAGTGATTACATTTCGGCAAAGTAAAATCAAGTAAGATTGGCTTGTGCAGTACTATCCAAATGTAATGGTACAAAACTGTGGTAGCAGTTTCCAACTAAAGAGCACCTGGTTTGCGATAAATCTTGCTAGAGCATAAAATTTTCATGTGGTGACAAAAAGTTAAGAAGAATACCTCCTCCTCATAATCATTCCGTTCACGAACATATGCAGCTAAGCGCATAATGAATGTGTCAACCAGAGCCCTATCCTTTGTCCAGCCGAACTCTATAATCTCACAGCTCAACTTCACTACTGCCTCGAACAAAGCGCCAGGGCTACAGCCCGTCATGTCAGCCTGCACCGGAACGATAGGTTTCACACTAGACAACACATCCATAGAGATACATAAAAGCATGAAACAAACATACATACCTGCGAACATGTGCTCACAACAAGCGGTTTCAAGGGAATCAGCAGCACCGGCAGGAGCTGGCCCCCGCGCGAGACGGTTATCTGGCTGATCCCGTTGAGCAGAGTGCAGAATAGGTCCTCGCAGATCTTGAGCTTTCGCCAGGATGAGAGGATGCACGACTTGGTGGCCTCGATGAACCAGGCAAGTGTCTGCTGAAGCATATCCTTGGAAGCTTTGCTGTCCGCGGCGTCCATGACCGAAACGGTCCGGACCAGAACCACCACTGCGGCTTGGCAACAGGATAGTTTGGTGTTTATCCTTGCCCTCAGCTGTACACCCTGCTCCTTCCAGTCGCGCTTCCTAATCTGCAGGCCATCGTCACCTCACGCATGATCAGACATCGAGGAAACCTCGCAGGCAAACATGTAGCAACAAGGCGTGCATGCGAAACACGATGCGGGCTGGAATAGAGAGAAGACACACACGGGGGCTCACCTTGAGAAAATCCGTGAGCGAGCGGACCTGCCATGCGGCGGCATTCCTGACCTTGGCAACCTTGTCGGCCTCGAGTCCCCCCTCGCCCCCCAGCACCTGAAGGATGAACCTGAATGCGACCTCCTTCCGCTCGAGCGCCTCGATCTCCTCCGCCTCGAACCTCTGCACCACGTCCCTGATCCCCCCGTTGTCCTCTCCCGCCGCGTCCTCTCCCTTGCCCTTGGCCTGCTTGGGGGGCGCCTCGTCGGTGCCGGCGAACTCGAGGAGCAGCCGCTGGGCGACGGGCGCGGCGTCGGCGGGGAGGAGCGGCGGGGGGGCGGCGGCCGCGGCGGCGAGGAAGGCGCGGGCGAGCGGCGCGGAGGCGGGGTCGGCGACGTCGAGCGCGGCCAGGACCGCGCCCGAGAGCGCGGAGGAGAGGACGGGGGAGGGCGGCGCGGAGGCGAGGAGCGGGAGGAGCTTGGCGAGGAAGGGCGCGGGCGCGAAGGACTGCGGCCAGAAGGCCGGCGCGAGGAAGGCGCGGGAGGTGAGGAAGGCGAGGAGCGGGGGCGGTAGGGGGGCGCCCGCGGCGCCCGCCGGGAGGAGGCGCGCGAGGGCGAGGAGGGAGTGGAGGTGCGCCCGCGAGGCGCGGTGCGGCGAGGAGGAGGAGGAGGAGGAGGAGGCGGCGGGCGCGCAGCGGGAGGCGAGCCAGGTGAGCTTGTCGGCGAGGAGGAGATCCGGGTTCGCGGCCACCAGGTCGCAGAGCTCGTTGAGCGCCTCCATGGGGTTGGGCGGCGGCAATGCGGTCAGATCATGGGGGAGTCGCCGCTGCCGCGACGCAGATCGGGAGGGAGGGAGGACGCGGAAGAAGAGGGCGGAGACGGAGATGTTGTGCTGTGCCTCTCTTTTTTCTTTGACGCGACCGTAATTGGTGGAGCCGAGGACGACGAGGAAGACGTCCCTGCCTCCCTGGGGTGGGTAGTACTTTTTGGTGCCTTCCGTTAGTTTCTGGTCGCGTCACTCCGCTGGGCCGAAATGGGGTGGGTGGGCGGCAGCCGGCAGCCCACATGCGCGAGAAAGTGAGAACCATGCGAGAAATGTTTTTGTTACACCAGTTTTACATCCTAAAGTATATATAATTTGTGTTCTTATCTCAAAAAGATATATGTATAATTTGTGTTTGCTACGAATTGCATGCCTGTAATAGAACATACTCCCTCCGTTCCTAGATATGCATAGATGTTTTGGCAAGCCAAATTGACTTGACACAATGTCCTATATTTAGGAGCACATCAAGTCAAGAACGGAGCAAGGATTAAGCATGCAATTACATTGAGGGAGCCATATAGCCAATGTTTAGCAAATTTGAGGCCAAAACACATAGTTTACATGTGTTTTTTCACACACACAAAATCCCGCATAGGGGGGGGCATGGCCCCAGCCACCCCCCACTAGCTTCGTCCCTGCATGAAGTACTAATCAACGATATAGCCTCGTCTCAGAAGAAAAATATAGATTACCTTTAAAAAGGAAGAAAACATAGACCCTAAGGAAAGAAAAATAACATACTTAAATCTAATAAATTATAAACCAACAAAGGACCATGAGACCACTATTTACATTTTCACTGCACTTTAAAACAGTAATAACAAGTTGGCGGCCAGAAGTAATCACATATACATGATATCTCATTGATGCTACTCAACCACTACTTCTAGGCAACCAAAACATTCGCCAGTGTCATCCCCAACAGCTTGCGCTACCTGCATACGACACGCACGTCTGCTTTATTTGGGCTCGGAACCGACATCCTGTCTGATTCCATCTAGAAGGACTCCAACAACAGAGATGGAGTCGTAATCGGGATGGTGGACACCGGAGTTGATATAGATCATCCTTCCTTGGATGTCAGTGGTGATGGCATGCCCCTACGGTGGAAGGGTTCCTGCGGAGGTTTCAACTATACCAAAAAGCACATCGGCGAGAAGAACTTGGTTAACCCTGGAAAGGAACCGGCAGATGATGACAGCGGGCACAACACCCACACTGCGATCACGGCCGTGAAGATTCAAGTATCCGGCATCTATATCAACAAGTGTGTGGTGGCCTTCACTCCTCTGCACCGACGAAGGCGGGCACATGGACAAAAGAGACCGTGTTCGATCGGCGAGCGTAGCAAGGCCCGTCACCGGTAGGCTTGGGGGGGGGGGGCTTCGCCCCCCTGCGGTATGGATCATCATCACCGCATATTTATACCTTCTGTAATACGTCGACTAGGATTAATAGTTGCATTTGCTTTATTCGTTCTTCATTTTTCATGTTGTGTTTATAATAAGTGGTATCAGAGCTTCTGTTTTAATCTAGGTTTTCGGACTTGTTTTCCCTGAAGTACGATATACCGCAGCTGGACTACTTTTTTAAAGAGAAACAGTGGGAAAGGCTCCCACTGTAATTTATATATTAAGCATAAAAAATTGTACATGGATATTTACATCAAAAGAAGAAAAAAGAGCTATCTAAATCTGATCCTTAAGCCAATTATCATAAGAGATCTTATGCTTCTTCTTCATTCTATAAGAGAGCATTCTCAACTCCTCCAAATAAATTGTTTTCCATCCTTGAAAGCTTGGTCTTTGATTTTTGAAGATTTTATTATTCCTGGATATCCAGAGAGCCCATGAAGCAAGAATCATTGTTTCCATTAAGTAAGGCAACTTCAGTTTATCTCTTAGGTCCTGGAATGACTCTTGAACTGAAAGG
The DNA here is from genome assembly GCF_022539505.1 of Lolium rigidum. Lineage (NCBI taxonomy): Eukaryota > Viridiplantae > Streptophyta > Magnoliopsida > Poales > Poaceae > Lolium > Lolium rigidum. The sequence goes on from NC_061510.1 coordinate 351,407,142, forward strand.
TTATTCTGTCTTTGAGGACATATGAAATCCCAACATTTATGAGCAAAAGGACATGTTCAAAAAAGATGCTGGAGTGTTTCTTCCCTATCACATTCCAGAGTGGCACAATTATAAGATTGTAACACCATTCTTTTTCTGCCAAGAAGATTTCTTGTATTTAGTCTATCATTGAGCAAGAGACAGAAGAAAAAATTATGCTTGGATTGGCAAGAGGACTTCCATAGCCAAGAAAAATGGGGAATTGTTGGTTGAGATCCAATCAACACCTTATAATCCTTTTGTGAAGAAAATTCTGAGCTCCCCCATGTATAAGACCATTCATCTTTCTGTCCAGATAAAATTTTCCCAGAGGCATTTTGATAAATAATTTCTAACTCATTGAATTCCTCATAAGCTTGTTGGGACAAAAAGGTTGAATAAATCCTCATTGTATTCAGTCAGAATTGCTTCCTTGACAGAAATGTTTGTTTTCTTTGCAAAAGTAACCATATGAGGAAATATTTGGTGCAAACATTGATCATCCCATAGATCATTCCAGAATAACACATATTTACCATCTCCCATATTGCATCTTGCAAGGGCTTTGTAGTTATCAAGTAATTTTAAATGAGCTCTTCACCAGAAGGATCCTTCAGAACATTGTCTAGGAACAACACCATTTGCATAATAAGAATTCGAAACCAGGTTTACCCGAGGTGTGCCTACGCTGTTGAAGAGTTTGTGAACATTCTTTAGCAGCAAAGCTCTATTTTGAATATCCAATTTGAGAACTCCCAAACCCCCTTGTTGTTTGGGCCTACAATTTTTTTCCAGGCAACAAGAGCAGACCCTCTGGCTTGTACATCATCATTCTTATTTCTCCATAGACAGTGTCTCATGTACTTCTTAACTTTCTCTTTATTGTGATGGGGATATAGGAAGAGAAGCAAGGACAGATTTGACCATTAGTAATTTTCTCCCATAATTCAGAAAATCTACTATCCCACATAATCTTCTTTGCACTCTTTGAACCATAGGTATGAAGTGTTCAATGGATGGTTTTGTGAGACCAAGGGTAAGTCCAAGATAAGCAAATGGGAGACTCCCAGTCTTTCACATGCAAAATGGCCGGTGTAGCCTCTCTTCACTCAGATTAATTGGAGCCATGCGTGATTTGTTGTAATTTACTTTTAGACCACAACAAAAGAGTGGAGAAGTGCTTTTAAGCAAATAAGTTGAGAAGCATTTTCCTTACAAATTGCTAAAGTATCATCAGCATATTGGATCACAGGAAAGTCTGGGCAAGATGGGCAATTGATAGGCAGGGTAATGACACCTTGGTGTAGAGCTTTATTTAGTATGGACTGTCTGTAGCTAACACAAAAAACAAAGGGGGTAAAGGATCACCTTATCTAACCCCTCCTTTACAATAATTTTTATTGCCAGGCACACCATTTAGCAGGACTGCAGAGGTACCAGATTGAAGAATGATCTTTATCTAGTGGATCCATTTATCACCAAATCTTTTTGCTTTAAGAAATTCCAGAATGGCCAAGTGCTCAATTGTATCAAAAGGTTTTGCAAAATCCAACTTGAGAATGAGAATTTCTTCCTTTGACTTGTGACATTGAAACAAATATTCAAAAGCCATCCCAGGCAGTCCTGAATAGACCTCAATACTGGTTTTTGTGCACAATCTTTAAAATGATTATTTGCAGTCTATTTGCCAAGATCTCATGATTATCTTTAACACTGAATTCAGCAAGGAAATAGGCCAGAAGTCCCCAACATTCATAGGATTGTCTATCTTTGGAATAAGAGTGGTGGAAGAAAAGTTGATGATTTCTAGATCTATTGTCCCATTGTAGAAATCAGAGATAAGAGATAAAATGTCATCTCCAATAACTCGCTAGCAACATTTGATAAATTCATTGTTGAAACCATCAGGCCTAGGAGATTTATCATTGGGCAAAGCATTCACAATATCTTCCACTTCTTTTTTCCCAAAAGGAAGCTCAAGAGAATCTCGCACAAACTTCTGATATGGACGAAGCGCTCGAAGGATTTAGCAAGTCCGATGCAAATACATGGACCAGTTAGAAAAGGCGGAAGGACCATACGTCTTTTTCTTTCATTTAACTTCATATATCCAATAATTGTTTTGTAATAAGTGTTGTTGGAGAAAACTACAACGACCATATGGTTGAAACTGGAATCAATCTTATGTTTAGAATCCAATATATCTTCGTTAAGATTTATAATCTTGTTAATATAACCGCTCATGCAGCTAAAATTGTATCTGTGCGCATACTATGGCCAAGTTAAGCGCGAGGATACGACTTTTTTTCATGTTCATGCATGACATTGAAACTATAATGATATGTTTAAATTCAACATGTTGTGCCTCTAAGTTGTTCATATATAGTTGCGTTCAAGTGCGCCTTTGATCTATTTTTTGCTTTCGTGTAATTGTGCCTAGACCATCTCTCGTAACGTAAGGCGTGACTTCATGGAGCATATACATAGATATATTAATCAATTGAGACAGTTTGTCACCATGCAGCAAGATTCATTGCCCATACCCGAGAAAACCTTCATTATTCAAGTCACCAATGAGACAAATCCCTCGTTGGATAGAGCTTATGGAGTTCTACATGATTGAGCCATGATGGAGCCAGGGATGGGGTATGATTTCTACCTCGACGGTGTATTTCACAACACCTACTTCAACTATAAAGACCGTGCCGACTCCTCTTCGTCTAGTGATGAATATTAAGACCTAAGACTGCTCATAGTGGGAGTAACTTAGCTAGTAACATCACACACTCCAAGGTATTTTGGTGACATGGCATAACAATAAATGAAGGAAGAGAGGGACGTGGTAACTACTATGTTACCATAACATTACACACCCCAAGACAAAATAAGTCTACAAATTAATAAATGAGATTTTACATGATACCACCTCTAAGTTACTTTCCACTATGAAGGTAGTAACATGGACTAGTAATTTATGCATGATACCACCTTATGTTACTCCCCACTATGAATAGTCTAAGAGATGCTGACGGGATTATTATTCATTACTCACTTGTGGAGCCAGAGCCGGCCGTGGAGTAGCTACCTAGCTAGCTATATGTTCTTAATAATGTTCTACTAATACTCTATCTAGATTTTAGTACTGTTATGTGATATGATGTTGCTACTACGCTACATAATGTTGTTATTCTGTCATTTGATATTGTTGTCAAATGAAATAAAATAGCATTTTTTTATTTTTCAAAAATAATTAGCGGGGTACGATACATCATTAGTAGAAACGTTACGAGCAGCGCGGGAGTTAGCACGCCGCATATATTCCTCTGATAAACGACTTGGTTGCTGGCACGGTCGATAACGTTTACCAGAGGCGAGATATCGGCGGTGTGGCACATACAGCGCTAAGGCCCATATTGCGACACTCCTGATTGTTCTTTTCATAGTAGTGATTTAATTATTTTGAGGACATTCATGCATGCATGAGTTTGGGCTATCAATGTACTTTGCCTATGACGGTTATATCTTACTTACTACCTCTGTTCAACAAAACAAGGCATATATATTTAGTCAAAAGTCAACAACTTGCAAATTTTACCAAGCCTATAAAGAAAATTATGAATATCTACATTACTAAATACATGTCAATATATTCACTTTGGAATATATTTTGTTGACTATTTGTTTATATTGTATATTATATTTTTGTATATAAGATTGGTCAAACATATAAGACATTGACTTTTGATTGAAAATATGTGCCTTGTTTTATGGAACGGAGGTAGTAATATACAACATCAATTGTTTTTTCATATAATACAATGCGACATAAGCAAAATACACAGGATATCGTGTTAATAAATCCTAGTTTTTTTTTAAACGGGGGCAAAAGCTTTAATCTATTAATTAAGAAGCGGTTTTGCATGAAAAGCACATGCCTTACAAACGTATATTATTACAACACGATTTACTCTCGTGGCATCAAATTTCCCAAATTCATAGCACCCGCTATATATTACCCATACACGTGCCTCACGTTTAATCATATCAAAGACTATTTGCGCCGGCACATTTCTTAGCGGAAGACCCTAGCATTGCTTTCATTCCAAACCTCGCAAGAGACTAACAAGGAAGTGTGGAGGTACCTGGGTCCGACGGAAAAAGTAAATGATCTGCAGCAACAAACTGATCGTTCAGGCTCAGTAATCATCAAGGAGATCATTACGAGGGCGGAGAAAGTATCTAGCCTTGGTGATATCGGGTTCAAGGAATTGGTTCCAACAGCATGATGGTATCTATGGTGGCAGGAGAGAATGCAAATAACAAATGGTGAAATAGTGCAAACTCCTTACAGGTCAGCTACGGCGATTGCTACCCTAACTCTGAATTATATGATTTCAAGTAGGAAGAAGGAGGCTAAAGTAAGAGAAGGTTGGAGGAAGCCATTGGAAGGAAAGATAATTATCAATATGGATGCGCCCTTTGATGAAAACTCAGGCACGGGAGCAACTGGTGTGATTATCAGAGATGATCATGGGACTTCACTACAAGAAAAGTTGCCATGGCCGACGAAGTTGAAGTCGCGCCGTGGTTGCTGGTGTACCATGGCCGACGATTTTTGGTCCCTCCGTGGTGCATGTCAAAACTTTTTTTTTCTCGTTTTTGAGGCCACCTAGCCCGACGAAAGCGGCCAAAACGTCGCGTACGGTGGCCCGGGACGTGGTGCATCTCGAAATCTCGGGTTCGCCGGCCGAGTCAACGCAAATCCGCACCGCCGAGGGATGTAGGGCCCGGATGGCAGCCTCTGCGGCATTGTTTTTTTTTCTCGATCGCGCCATCTCGTTCAACGTTCTCCGATCGAGCCGTTTACGATGCGGGATCATGGGTCCCGCATGTCATCCTCTATGAACCAAAATTCTTTCTATTCTTGGATTTTTTTGACCCCCCGATTT